>NC_041011.1:34461591-34773377 GCF_004193775.1 Glycine soja
TGGCTTTTCTAATGTTTTCCTCGAATAAACGTTGGTGGCGACTCCACTCGTTTTCTCCCAAGGAGGCAAACACACTTTGGCTTATCTATTTTGCTTTCACCATCCCGATGTGCGGTAGGCTATGATAGCAAGAAAACATCCATTCAAATTCCAATTGATACATTTCTAACACACTGCATTAAGTTCTCCTGAAAAAATTAAATTCTAGATGAGTAAACAAAGAAGCCAGTAGTTATGGCTAAAGAAGATAAATGGGGAAGATGAAAAAGAAAGTAAATTTTTTATCAAGTACCTTTTCATGAAACTGACCATCTATAATTATTAAAACTAGTTACTGTAAAGGGTTATGCCTAGATGGAAGTCGTGCTTTTGCAAGTGCAACATCTAGCTTGTTAGTCAAGTACTTCAATAGATTAACAACTGGCTCATCAACAATAGTATTCTCTTCCTTGAATGTCAAATTGGAGATCATCTTCTCCTTAGCCAAAACAAATGGTTATATTCTCTCACGAACATATCCAACACATGCATAATGATGTCAATAAAAAAACAACCAAAATTATATGTCAAATTGTAAATCCTGATAACCTTAACACTAACTTTTCCAGTAAAGGGCTTGTCAAAGTCATGCAATAACTTTATGTTTCCTTTTGTTCCAAAACTAGCAACAACCAAGCTGCCCATTTCCAATTGAGAAACAACAGGACATACTATAACCAAGGCTTCAATAGCAACATCACCACAACAACTCTCTGACATACTATGTGAATCATCAACAACTATCACAACTTGGTAATCACGTTTATTGGGTTTGGTCCATCTTAGCCATATTTATCTTTACTATAATCACTTGTTATGTATGGAATTACCTGGGATTCTTTTAAAACAAAAAAAAATGGTAAGATAAGAATCAATATTTCATCTACTAGTGTTACATACAAGGTCTACTGGTATTCATAAGAATAAATCATCTACCTTTTTCATATTTATTCTTTTGCCAATTTTATAATCCCCTTGGAGCTTGCTGGCCACAGTAGGCTCCATTACATGGTGCAATTGCTCATCCAACTTAAGAGACAATTTTGTTGTGCTAAGTTCAAATCTTTTCCACAGAGTAATAGCATTATCTTTCACGTAATTAGGTACATCACAAGGATCTTGGCCTTTACCTAAGTCTTTTTCATGCAGAGATAACTGACTTAAATTAAATGTGTTCTAACTGATGTATGAACTCGTGAAAGAAACCAAATCTTCTAGAAGATTTTCACGATCAATATTTTCACTAGTAAGAGGTTACATTGATCCATCATCTGGTGACTTCTTTGTGGATAACATATTCACTTCCTCTATTTTTTTCATTTTTGGGGATTAATGAAGAGTTACTTACTGAATTCATTTCTGATTTCTTCTTCTCAAACTGCAACTTTGCATCTTCTCCAGTAAGACACTCTTTATCAAACTTATCACAATCAATGTTTCTATCAACCTGCTCCACCAATGCAGGCCCCAAAGCTTGAGTTGTCTCCTTCTCAAATTCAGAAACGTAGCCATGCTCATGAGCATTATCATCATCCATTTCACCCTACTTCTCTATGATAACTTCCTTAAGATCACCAAATACTTTAATTCTTTATTTTTGATATTCAAGTGCATCATCCATACTTCGATGATGATTAGTATGCTTTTCTTGAAATGAATGCTCATTTTGTGGATGGTGTGATTTATGTTGATTTTTGCTGAATACCCCACTATTTGATGAGTCAAATATCTTAACATCCATCTCAAACATGTTACTAGAAGGCAAGCCTCCCAAGAGAGTAGGATCAAAGTCATGATGGCTATTTGATAAATTTGACTCTGCTGTTACATTTTCGGTGCCCGATGTCTGCCAATCAACTTTGGATTGGGATGCTAATTCAGTAGGGGAAACTTGCTTATCAATCAACTTAGAAGATTTAGATGCATATTTCTTGGGTTGTGTGAAATTCATGTTTGTATCCTCTTGTTGGTCGTGACCTAGATAATTTTTTTGAAGTTCACATTAACTTCCGGATGAGTCTTTTCCATAACATCATCAAGTGAACAAGTCTTTTCATCTTGATTCCATTCATTTTCATTATCAGCTAAATTACCTTGCACATCAGGTTCTCCTTCCATGAGATCTACATCTTCCTTTATATCCAAATTCATATTCATGTTAGAAGCTTGATCCAACACATCAGGCTTTAACCTAGTAGTTTTTGAATATGCTGCTTCTTTGTCCATATTCACCTTATTTGCATTCCCTCCATCACCTTCATCACCTAGGGATGCAGTTTCATCACCCTAGGCATCACCATTGTCACAATTACCATCCCCAAGTTGATTGGTGGTAGAGTTATCCCTGGTTCTTAATTCTTTGTTGCCTCTATCTCTATCTTTAGTTGAAGGTCCAGTTTCATACTTTTCTCTTATATCATTGGGAGTTTCATCTTCATTCTTATCACAAACTTTCTCCGCCACAACTTCACTGTTTGGTCCAATGGGTCCCATTTCAGACTCAAGTTCCCCATTTTCACCATCAATATCATTGTCTTCACCAGAGTCCTCACTAAGGCTTTGTGCATCAACCTCAAAATCTTGTTCCATCTCAATCCATGTATTATTGCTACTTGGCACTTCATTGGAGTCATCGTGCTTTCCATTTTGTTGCAGCATTAACAACATAAGGACATTATACAAAAATAAGATATACGAGCAAAATCTCACAAAATCAATATATTAAAAAAGCTCAAAAGCTAACTTGTTCGCGTGTTCCCAGCCATTGATCTTCATCAGCAATCTGATCACTAACATCCTTTAATCCGACACCCTTTCCCATGCTTGTCCCACTTGCATCTCCAGAAGTATTAAGGGTTCCATCATCTTCCTGGTTTTCAGTAGAATCCAATATATATATCAATATGTTTAATATAAAATATAATTTTCATGATTCATGTGTAATTAATTTTTAGTGACAATATCAAGTTTAAGTTGACAAGTTATGACCATATTTGTTTGTCAAAATAAAGATTATATTAGTAGTATATGAGCCAAGTGAGAGAATGTTAGCATATAACCGTTATGTGTCTCATAAATAGAATTGAAGTAGTTGTTACAAAGTTTTTTATTTTGTATTATTGGTTTTTGATGGAGGAGTCAAATAATAAAGCAACAATTAAATTTTGGGTTTTAAGAAGGGGTCCCTTGCCTTGTCTATAAAAAACACATGATGCTCCATTGATTCACACATATTCAGAAAAGACTGTTTGATCGAGTGGCCTCAGAATAATTAAGAAGGGGGAGTTGAATTAATTATTCCTAAACCTTTACTAATTAAAAAATTACTCTTCTAAGGCTTTTACTAAATTGTTAAGAGAATGAGGACTAGAAGAGAAACTTAACAGAAAGTAAAAGTAGAAATTAAATGCACAGCGGAAAGTAAAAGAGTAGGGAAGAAGGAAACAAACACACAAGAGTTTTTATACTGGTTCGGCAACAACCCGTGCCTATATCTAGTCCCCAAGCGACCTGCGGTCCTTGAGATTTCTTTCAACCTTGTAAAAATCCTTTTACAAGCAAAGATCCACAAGGGATGTACCCTCCCTTGTTCTCTTTGAACCTAGTGGATGTACCCTCCACTAGAACTGATCCACAAGAGATGTACCCTCTCTTTTTCTCAGTCAAACCCAAGTAGATGTACCCTCTACTTGTACCATAAAGGATGTACCCTCCAATGTGTTAAGACAAAGATCTCAGGCGGTTAAACCTTTGATACTTTGTGAATGGGGATACAAAAGAATTCTCAAGCGGTTAGTCCTTTGAACACTTTTGTATTAGGGAAAGGGAAGAATCAAAAGAATTCTCAAACTGTGTCGTTTTGAATTCTTTGACAAGGGAGAAGGGAGACACAAAAGAATTCAGGCGGTTAGTCCTTTGTTCTTTTGGAAAAGGGAGAAGAGAGACACAAAAAGAATTCAGGCGGTTAGTCCTTGGCGAATTCTTTTTGGCAAAGGGAGAAGAGAATGAAAAGATGAATAGCACAAGTTTTCAAGGTTTGGAAAACCAGAAAACTTCAGAAAGCTTTTGGTACAAAGAAGAAGAAGAAGTTCAAAGAGATTCAAGGCTTATAAAGGATTGTATGAAATAAGTGTAAAAGTATATTGAAAAGTAAATCAAAGCCTTGCTTTTATAGACTCTTCATGTCTGGCCAAGAGGATCATTTAGAAGAGTTACAACTTTTAGAAAAACTTAAAACCAATTTGAAAAAGTCAAAACCTTTTTGAAGAGTAACATCTTTCGATTTATTCAGAAACAAACACTGGTAATCGATTACCAAATCAGTGTAATCGATTACACAAGGCTTTTATGTGAAAGGATGTGACTCTTCACATTTGAATTTGAATTTCAACGTTCAAAGGCACTGGTAATCGGTTACCAAAACATTGTAATCGATTACAACAATCTGGTAATCAATTACCAGAGAGTAAAAACTCTTTGGTAAACATGTTTTGAGAAAAATCATGTGCTACTCAATTTTTGAGAAAGACTTTTTATACTTATCTTGATTAAGCCTTTTCTTGATTCTTGAATCTTGAGTCTTGAATCTTGATCTTGATTCTTGAGATCTTGAACCTTGAATCTTGATTCTTGAGATCTTGAACCTTGAATCTTGATTCTTGACTCTAAACTTTCTTCTAGAGTCTTGAATTCTTCTTGATTTACTTGAGTTGTTCTTTGATTGATCTTTGAGATTTTTGTCATCGTTATCATCAAAACACCTTTGAATCACCTTTGATTCACCAAGAAGCTTTGCTTCTACAATCTCCCCCTTTTTGATGATGACAACTTCTGAAATCAAGAAACACATACACACTTTTTCCTAGTCGATCACTCACATAAATTCTTCCCCTTTGTTTTTGAATTTATGCTTATCTTAAAATTAAGTTGATTACTCATGTGAATTCTTGATTTAATCTCATTTCTCTCCCCCTTTGGCATCAACAAAAAGCCAAAGTGCGTATCAAACAAATTTAATTTAAACATCCATACAATGTTCATGAAAAAATATCAACCAAATCATGAAGCAAGAAGCAAGAACCATGAAAACCATGAAGCAAACAACCATGAATAGATTAATTATAAACTCCACATAGTCAAATAACATACTTAATATTGGTCCAAACATACCATGCAAATAAGGAAATAGTAAATTGTTCAAATACCATAATAATATAGCCAAAATACAAGGCTGAAAATCAAAGTAGTAATAATAATATTTAAATATAATTCTAAGATGATGGTGGCGGCGGTGGTGGAAGATCGAAGCTTGACCGAATGTAAGATACATCTTCTTCAACCTTTGTCATTCTTGACTCCATTTCATTGAAGCGCATATCCACTTGCAATTCCAAAGTATCAAACCTCTCACCAATAAAGGTTTGAAGACCATCAAACCTTTCCAAAATCTTCGAAAGAAGAGATGAATCTTCTCCCTCATGTCCTTCTTCACCAATATTTCTAGCACCCTTCTTTACCCAAGAGCCATCATGCTCCTTAATATAACCAAAGGATGCTATGACTGAAGCGCCTATAAGGAATGATCTCTTGATTGGAACATAGGGTTCAGAATCAAGAGGGATGTTGAAGTGTTGAAGGAAAAGGGTAATAAGATGAGGATAAGGCAAAGGGGCATTCAATCGCAATGCCTTATGCATGTGATATCTAACAAGGTATGCCCAATCAATTTGTAAACCTTTATGAAAGGCCCACATGACAATGAGATCTTCTTCAGAAACCTGGGGAAGGTTTGAAGATCTAGGAAGCAAAATGCGAACAATAAGGTAATGGAGGATGCGACTTTTAAAAGCCAATGATCCGGCAAGAATCCTTCCGGTCATATTCGCTTGGTTGGTGCAAACCAACCGGCGGACATCATGCACAGAAAAATCGAATTTCCAATCATCAATCAGTGCACCCTCAAAAGGCACACCTTCACTAGGTAATTTTGTTAAATCATAAAATAGGGATTGGTCAATGACCATCTTAATCCCATAAACCTCAGATATTAGGGTACCTTCATGGATTTCTAAATTAGAATAAAAAGCTTTGACTAAATCAAAATAAACAGGTAATTTTAGAGACATGAATGGAATAAGATTGGAGTTTTCAAATGCTTGAAGGCATTCAAAACTCTCATTTGAGAGAAATCCATATCTATGAATTTTGGGTCTATAATGGAACGAGAGGAAAAGAGGTTTGTGTACCGTATACGTTGTTCCTCTGATGAGAACAATGATCCAGAGGGAATGGAGGGAGGAATTGGGGTTTCCTGTGACCCGGAATGCTGTTGACTCCGACTTGAAGTGCCTTTCCGCTTTTTCGATGGTTCCACCATTTGAGAAGTTTTTTTTTCAAGATTTTAATCGGTTCAAATGAAAATGAGTGAAAATATGTTATGCATTTGTTGCCTAAGGAGAATATGTTATTTTGATTTCATAATTGCTATTAATTGCTTATGCTACCCATTTTTATTGTTACTATGTTTTTTTATTACAATTTAATTACTATAAAACATGCAATTAATGTCTTTAATTGAATGTGTTATACTATGTTGCTTATGTATTTCATGTGAAGTATGGTATGGAAACATAGATGTTAACTTATTGATTTTATAATACACATATATATATTGGATTCTATTTGCTTGATTTACTCATGCAGATTGATTCAAAATCATGCTTTTAGTAGCTTTTAAGTATTACATTAGGTAAGATGTGATTGATGCATGATATTAAGAATATCAATATTAAAGATGTATGTTTGAGAATTTGGCCATGTATATAATACAATGATGTTCTTTGCTTATTGAATTAATTAATTTTGTGATTACATATATGGTCAAATGAAATAAAGTTAGACCAATTGTGGTAACCAAGAATGAATTTGAAGTTGTAATGATTATATTGCATAAATTTTTATTGGCATTTAAGAATTGATAGCCATGATATACTTTAAGAAAAAAAATTGGTTTTAGCTAAGAATTAATTTCTTAATTTTGGATTCACCACATTCTCTTTATGGGTATCAAGAACTAGTATTAAAAACCAAACGAGTTTGTCTATTAAAGAGATAATTTTATTTGCCTAGTGATCCTTATAATTTTAATTAACTATTGATTAGTATAGCATCTTTAATTAATTGATATTATATATTAATTTGGCTAAGCAACATAACACTATCTTGAGCTCTAATGCCACGTTTGCTGAGCATAGATCTAATTATGCATAGACGATGGAAACATAGATTGATGATTATCTAATATGCATGTGATGACCCACCAACCCGAAGGAATCTTTTACATAATGGATTCTTATTCGAAGGGTGCATAATCACATGGATAATCTCACACTAACCCATCAATTTGGGATCCAATTCAATTCCTTAGAAGGTATAGGGAAGGAATTTTGAAATGTAGTAATATTGATTCATACTGATAAAAAAGAAAGTGTTTTTTTTATTGATTCAAACACTCTACCTACTAAAATGTGTGATAAATTGGAAGCATCAAGCAATGTTATTCAACTTAAAAATTGAAAACCATGGGTTCCTTGTCGATTGGTTTGAACAACTCTAGGGGTGAGCATAAATGACTTACCCGATTGCAAGCTGCACAACCCCACATTTTTGTGTCTGCTTTGATTTTGGCTTCATTTTCTTTTCTTGGTTGATACCTTATGTGTTCACTCCCCCTTAACTGCTTCACTTTCTCTCATGGAAAATATTATGTTGGCAAAAAGAAAAAAAAAAAAGAAAAATTTAGCAAGACATATATAAGCTGCATAGATTAGCATCTTTCCAATTTGGCATCTTATGTATACAAATTTCACCTCTGCTTTCAGTCTTGGCCTTCGAAGTTGTACCCTTCCAATATGTAAGCTTATTGAATTGTTTTCTTAATCATTTTACTATTTTATTTGGAACAGTAACTTCTGCTATAATTTCACTCCCTAATAAATTCAATAAGCTTATGATAGAATCTTATTATTATTGCTTGATGCCCCTTTCTCACCTTGTGAATTCTTATACTTATAATAGAATCTTATTATAAAATATTTGCTTGGAGTTATCTTGTGTGCGAAAATTAAAAATATTGGAAAGGCATATCAGCTGTGTAGATGCTGGATCTTTCCAATTTAGCATCTCCTGTTAAAGTTTTAACTGCTCTAATTTGTTCAATCTTGCCTTTCTAAGTTTTACCCTTCTAATGTGTGAGCTACTTAAATTGTTTTCTTGAATTGTGCTAGGGTTTGTTTTGGCAGGTCAAACAAGTTCTTTTTAAATTATAGATCTGCTGCAACCAGATCATGGATTTTCATGTATGCAAAGGGATGGAAGGAAGAAAGATTGAGCGAGAATTTAGATCACTTTTTTGAATCCTTGACCAGAATCTTATCAGCTTTGGTCTTTCTATTTATGATTGGCTTGGAGTTTCAGTTGCTCTACCACAAGATGGAATTGCTCGTTATCTACAAAACGGTAGCTTATGTCTTATTGCATGGAATGGAAAAAGGTTTCAGAAACTATTGGTACTTTGTTTTGCATACTGTAAACTGGTCAATCTGGCAGTTGTGTAACAAGATATTATATGAGGGGTACCTTTGACTTGCTTAGTTTATCAGACATTATTATTGTTGTCAGTTTTTTGATTGGTGCATGAGTCCTTTAAGTTGTATTTCTCAATGTTGGTAGTCAAATGCGTTGTGACGAATTAGCTTCTGGAATTTGGCTGGGGTAATAGTGCTCTTAATACATCAGTACAATTAGTATTGTTAAATGGCGGCACCATGACGTTATGGTGGCATGGTGTGGGGGATCTTTTTTCAACTGCTATAGACAATTTGTGAAGGGAGGCCCGCTATGGCAGCCCCATAGGCTGCAGTGGTATGCTTATACAGAGGAATTTTGGCCTTCCATCTTATTCCGCCATCCGCCATTGATAATACTGTAGAATTGTCTGCTACTTCATGACTATCGACACTGAATTTAGTATAATGCAAGTTAGTGGTTGGTTGCTGTTTTTTTTTAATTTTTATCAGCAAATGTTAATTTGTTATTAGAAATATCAGTTGGGGTTATTCTGTCATTCTAAGTTTTTGACTCTTTCCAACATTGTCTCCTTTTGTGTTCAATGCATTCTCATGTAACTATCAGGGGTCGGTTTTGCTTTAGATGGGTATATATGAATTCAGGTAGCAGGGGATTAGTGTACTGGTATATATGTGCATTTTTGTTGGTAAGAAACTCTTTCGTGGGACATGACTTGGACATATCTTGTGGTATAACTGTTGTCAAAGGAATTGTCCATGGTTCCAAAATCCAACTCCAACAATGATGTAACACATCTACTGTGCCACGTTTTTAATTCCTATCTATCACTCTCCCAACTCTCCTCTGCTCTTCCGCTAACGTTGCTGCTGCTGCTTTTGGTTTGCACAGGCACTTCAAAGAATTAAATATATATTAATATAATTATTAAAATAATTATATATATATATATATATATATACACAAACATATAATAATTTATCTTTTAATTTTTTACCTTAATAATTTGATTACATATCATATTAAATAAATATATTATTTAATGTTATTAGGTTGTTAATTTTAATTATAATGTTTACTAAATATAATATTTATTAACTTCATCTTCCTTTTTATCCAAAAAAAAAAATTCATCTTCCTATTTCTCTCAAAAAAATAATTCATCTTCCCTTTTAGCTATTACGAAGTTGAAGTGAGTTTCCTTTCTAAGAATCTTTTCACTCTTGTGTTATTCCTAGACCAAGAAAAAACATTTTTGTATTTTTACTTCAGGTCTATTGACTGTTACTTTTTGTTTTGAGAGCGACTCTTACCTATTTTTATATATAATTATTTTATTTTTATATACATCTAGTCAGTAACCCGTGCATACGCACGAGTCACTCAATTAACCAAACTTCAAAGGTTGATGTTCATGTGAATTTGAAATCCGTGCATACATATGGATCACTTGATTAAGGGACTTCAAAGATTGATGTTTATGCGAATTTAAAATCTTGATTAAGAAAACTTGATGTTCATGCAAAATAATTGTTTCAGATCACAAAATTAATAAACTATATTAAGATGAATCTCATAAGACTCAAACATAATAAACAAAATAAATGTTTAAAATTAAAAGGGTTAAAAAGTAAAAAGAAAGTGTAATTAAATTGAGAATTGAAATTTCAAATAAGTCAATTTTTTTTTTATAAATATATGACAACATCTCAATTATAATATAAATTACTCCATATTTGTCAGGTCACATAACAATTGTTAATTTACACTTAAACACTTGAATTTTAAGCACCTCAACAGTGATCACACTATTTCCTTTTAAAGTGTCAAATAGATAGTTTTTTATATAATTACTCGTTATTGTATATGTCTGATTTAAAAAATAAAACATAAAAAATGATATATAATAAGTTGAAAAGTTAATAAGATAAAAAATAAACACACTTGCTAAAGTTAAATCAACAACACATAAAAATAATAATAACAATAATAATAATAATAATAATAATAATAATAATAATAATAACAAAATTAATTAATTAATTAATTAAATACAAAAAGAGAAAGTAAGGAAAATTTCTAATTTTCATTGCACTACCGACGTGATTTGTCTTTCGTGTGAATCTCAACATTAAAGTTGGTTGAGTATTTCCAATTACAATAAATAAGAAATTCAGAGTATAATTTATTTTCACCCATAAATATAAAGAGAAATAACTAAAATACACAGAAAATAAAAAATATATTAAGTAAACAAAAATGCAGGAAGCAATCAACAAGATAAACATAGAAACATTCTTAAAAGGTGATTTAAAAAATAAAACATAAAAAAGAATATATAATAAGTTGAAAAGTTAATAAGATAAAAAATAAACACACTTGTTAAAGTTAAATAAACAACACATAATAATAATAATAATAATAATAATAATAATAATAATAATAATAATAATAATAATAATAATAATAAGAATAACAAAATAAATTAATTAATTAATTAAATACAAAAAGAGAAAGTAAGAAAAATTTCTAATTTTCATTGTACTACCGACATGATTTGTTTTCCGTGTGAATCTCAGCATTAAAGTTGGTAGAGTATTTTCAATTACAATAAATAAGAAATTCATAGTATAATTTGTTTTCACCCATAAATATAAAGAGAAATAACTAAAATACACATAAAATCAGAAATATATTATGTAAATAAAAATGCAGGAAACATCAGCAAGATAAAAATAGAAACATTATTAATTAACTAAAAAAAAGTGATTTAAAAATAAAACATAAAAATGGTATATAATAACTTGAAAAGTAAATAAGAAAAAAATAAACACACTTGTTAAAGTTAAATTAACAACACATAATAATAATAATAATAATAATAATAATAATAATAATAACAACAACAACAACAAAATTAATTAATTAATTAATTAAATACAAAAAGAGTAAGTAAGAAAAATTTCTAATTTTCATTGCACTACCGACGTGAATCTCAACATTAAAGTTGGTAGAATATTTTCAATTACAATAAATAAGAAATTCAGAGTATAATTTGTTTTCACCCATAAATATAAAGAGAAATAATTAAAATACACAGAAAATCAGAAATATATTATGTAAATAAAAATGCAGGAAACAATCAGCAAGATAAAAATAGAAACATTATTAATTAACTGAAAAAGAAAAATGTGATTTAAAAAATAAAACATAAAAAAGGATATATAATAAGTTGAAAATTTAATAAGATAAAAAATAAACACACTTGTTAAAGTTAAATCAACAACACATAATAATAATAATAATAATGATGATGATGATGATGATGATGATGATGATGATGATGATGATAATAATAATAATAATAATAATAAGAAAATTAATTAATTAATTAAATACAAAAAGAGAAAGTAAGGAAAATTTCTAATTTTCATTGCACTACGTGACGGGTTGCTTGATTAGTTCAATTATACTCACATTGTATATGTATTTAAAAAATAAAACATCAAAAAGGATATATAATAAGTTGGAGAGTTAATAAGATAAAAAATAAATACACTTGCTAAAGTTAAATCAACAACACATAATAATAATAATAATAATAATAATAATAATAATAATAATAATAATAATAACAACAACAACAACAACAAAATTAATTAATTAATTAATTAAATACAAAAAGAAAAAGTAGGGAAACTTTCCAATTTTCATTGCACAACCAATGTGATTTGTCTCCCGTGTGAATCTCAGCATTAAAGTTGGTATAGCAAACATTAATTATGAGATTGACATACAAATAGATAATTTTTTTATATAATTACTCACCATTGTGTATGTCTGATTTAAAAAACAAAACGGATATATAATAAGTTGGAAAGTTAATAAGATAAGAAATAAACACACTTGCTAAAGTTAAATCAACAACACATAATAATAATAATAATAATAATAATAATAATTAATTAATTAATTAATTAAATACAAAAAGAGAAAGTAGGAAAACTTTTCAATTTTCATTGCACTATCCACTGATTTGTCTCCTGTGTGAATCTCAATATTAAAGTTGGTATAGGAAACATTAATTATGCGCTGAAGGACCACAATAATAAATGTTAGAAACATTACTTAGCCTTAGTTACCATCACAACAACTTTAACGAACAAAGTACAATTTAGGTACAAATTTGAATGGGACAAATACGAATAACTACGTACCTATAAAATGCAATTAAGTATTGAAACATAAAAAGCTAAATATTAATAACTAAATAATGGTGAGAATAATAAAATTAACAAAACAAAAAAGCTGAATATTAATAACTAAATAATTGTTCAACAACTAAATTAACAAAACATTGTTTGAAAATTTCAGCAGTCCAAGTATGATATGTGGATATATGTCTTGCTTTGCCACATGTTTGTTGGTCTAGTGGAGGAAAGAAATGTATGTCAAACTGGTAGCTACGATCAGAGGCAAAAAAACTTGATTAGAGAGGAGTGTTGATGTCTAAATTATTGATGAATTCAAACAAAACATGATTGAACTTTTTAAGTTTAAAATGATCAAAACCATTTTCTTTGTTTTGATTTTTTAATTTAATGGTTGGCTTTTTTTTTTTTTTAATTCAAGCTAATCCAATAATAATAATAATAATAATAATAATAATAATAATAAATTACACTTACATTCTCTATATTTTTTTAGTAAATTACAGTATTGCACCCAATACTCTTCTGTTATTCGATCTTACAAAAAATCCATTGCTTTCTATGTTTAACACCTAGTACCCCTCCCTCCAAACGTAATTGATACTATTAACGAAA
Organism: Glycine soja; assembly: GCF_004193775.1. NCBI lineage: Eukaryota > Viridiplantae > Streptophyta > Magnoliopsida > Fabales > Fabaceae > Glycine > Glycine soja. The sequence continues at coordinate 34,475,043 of NC_041011.1, forward strand.
AGAAGACTTATTATTGCACTCACACCTCTTCTTCGTTAATTTTATTAGTATTAGTATAGTATTTATATAAATATATAAATAAATATATATATATATATATATATATATATATATTGTTATTTTTCACGATTTTAATGTTATTAATTGAATTTATATATACATTTTATTTCATGATTTTTATTCGGCTGAATTAAATTTTATGAAATTATATTACAAAATATAAGTTTTTATTTGTGAAATACATTTTTTTTACCTACGCATATTTTTTTAATATATAATTATATAATATTAAAATAATTATTTTACCCCTCTCTTAATTGTTTGCATTCATAAATAATGTGTTGCTGTAAGAATTGCTCAATGCAAAATATGCATAAAAAAGAAAAGCAAAATAACAAAGGAAATTTTAAAGATACCGAAAGTAGCTACTAATGTAAAGTAACATCAAACCAAATGGATTAAATATTGAATATTGTCCATACTCTGATATGATTTTAAGCCTAGCGCATGAGACCCCTATAATAGCCTAACCAAGTTTGTTTTTTTCTAAGATCTGATTTTATAAAAAACCTAGATAAGTGGACTTAGAACGTATCGTTTCGATTAGTTCAGCTATTTTTTTTAAGATTAAAAAGTAAAATACTCAAAAAAGTATTAAAAAATTATTTGTATTTTTTTTCAAACTATTTTTTAATGAATAAAAGGAGTTGAATTCTTTCCATTTCTACTACAAAGGTTAACATTTGCTCTCTTTCTTTTTCCTTAATATGTTCTCCTGCTGTTCAACAAAATATTTCCCACGTACACACGCATAATTTGGAAAAAATACAATCGTCAGGCCATTTATGTTCTCATTGATTTTTTTTTGATATCCCAAAAGAGATATTAAAAGAGAAAAGAATTATGAAGATTTTGGAACTGTTTTTTTTTTTTTAACTCATAAAATTATCATGTCATTTATCTTCTCATTTATTGATTTTCTTGTTTTTTCAAATTAAGAGTGATTAATATTTTTTTTATTAAATATAAATTTAAGTGATTGTTACGCTTAAGAAAAATATTTTGTATTAAGGTTCATATTTGTAAACTAATCAAAGTTACTCATGCATATACACAGATTGTTCCGCTTACCTTTTTTTTCTTTTCTAATATCTCTTTAATAGGCTGATGTGCTGCAGTTACACACAAATTTTGCAGTATAAGGACAAGCATCAAATATTGAATAATAGTAACATTAATTTCAAAGAATAAAGTAATAGGAAAAAGAACACCAGCAACCCGTCCAAGGTTTTTGAACATAAATTTTATCAAAAGAACTCAAGGTTATTACAAATGCAGCGTCTCTATCCTCTTCTTCAAGACATTTAAATCTGTATCTATGCTGGTGAATCTCCCTGTTGATTATTGATCATGGTTATTACAAATAATCAGTCTAATAATGCAAAAGAAAACCTATTTAAAAAAAAACACTATTGTATAGTATAATACCTGAAAGAGAATAAGAGATTAAATAATGAAATTGAACTTTAATCATCTGTGACCCTCATGGAAGTACCAATTTTTTGTGTATGCAAGTACCTATTTTGGAAATTTCATCAGTCACCTAATTTACTTTCTATTTTGAATCTGAACAGCAATGTCATTTTGATGAACAAAGCCATTCACAAATTCTTCGGCCATAGCGGAAAATACTCGCAGAGAAAATGAAGGTTAAAAAAAATTAGATACCAAGCTGTCGTGAAAGAAAAAAAAAGGAAAAAAGAAGGAAATACCTGAGGTCAATGTGCTGTGGTAAAAACTCGTCCTCAGCAACTTGCGGACATGGAGCTGGAATCGCCTGCATGAAGGAAGAAACAAAAAGAATAAAAGGAAAAGAGAAGAAGATTCAGAAGAGAAAGATGGAGAAAGAGACAATTGAGGGAGAAAACACAAAGAGAGAAAACGTAATAATGGAGAAAACTCAAGAAAGAGAAGAAAGAGTAATGAAGTATTAAGCGCAATTAAATCAGCCGTTAAATCCGCCAATTAGCAAGAGACATGTGGCGAAGGCAACAAAAAAATGATAGAGTGAAGAAGGAGGAAGGGCAACGTAGGGAGAAAACTCAGGAGAGAGAATAAAGAGTATTAAGCGCAATTAAATCAGCCGTTAAATCCGCCAATTAGAAAGCGACATGTGACGAAGGCAACAAAAAAGATGATGGACTGAAGAAGGAGAAAGGGCAACGTATAGGAAAAAAAAAAACTACACGTGTCAATCCTACAAAATTTCCAAAATTCCAATTCTGTTAACTAGGGGGACACGTGTCACAGCCTCAGCCATGAGCATTTTAGTATATTCCACATACTTCAGTGTTAGTATATATATAGATAAATATTGAATATAGATATTAATTGATGATTGATTGACTACATATTTTTATTTATTGTCAAGAGATACAACACTTAAAAGATTATGATTTTCATTTTGGGAATAAAATGAAAAATAACCAAATTATATTAAAATGTAGTTAATTACAATTAGTTGTTTATTAAATTACTTTAAGAAACTAAATGACCTTTGCTGTCAAAAAAAAGAAACTATGATCATAATTTGATATATTCCATTTTTTAATGATTACTGCAATAAAAAATGTTGAGAATTCATTTTTTTTTTGAGAAAGAGAATTCATATTATTAATCTTAACAATAAGTACTTGAATCAAACATGTTATTTATGTTATTATATTTAACAAACAATTGCCATCTCTATTGATATTATGTGTGAGAAACCGAGATTCACTGATTTTTCTTCTTCTAATTCTTATTTTTCTTGGAAATATATGTTAACCATATATACCAGCTTTTGATAATAATAATAATGATAATAAATCAATATTTTCTCCTTACTTGGTTTCAATCGAATCGTCGGTTAGTTATGGTGTGCACTATTTGTATATAATATATTTAATATCAAGTTATTAATATATTTATTTATTTATATATAATATGATACTTTATTATTTACTGTAAATTTGTTATAAAAAAAGGACATATTTCAAAAATTAAAATTAATTCAATAATTAATATTATCAATTGTTGAACATGGATTAAGTATTTTTAATGTTGCTCAATTACCTTTAAATTTAAGATTAAACTTTGCTCATATTTTTCTACAAGTGGAGTGCTACAATTGTAAGTAAAAGAGGGTATAACAACAAGTAAAAACTAAATTCCTGAAATTATAAACATTATTATCGCGATTATATTAATCTCTGAAACTATAAAATAATTATCCAAGTCCTCAAAATTATTAAGTAACAACCATTTTTTTTCCCACGTTGCTAAACCATATCGTCTTACTTTTTAAAATCAAATAATAAGAACTATATTAATAAAAATAAATCAACGTTTAGTTCCCTTAAAAATTATTATAAATTGCCGTTTATTGATTTAAAAAATATACTTATAATTGAGAAGCTAGTTTGATATATTTCCTGAAATAAAATGGATGAATCTCAATTTCTCGATAACAACTCTTTTTTATTTTCAACATTGAAGCTAATAATTATTCCAAAGTAACACATTACTTGCTTGGAACCACATGCAGAAAACTCTTAGAAAAAGAAATTGTTCATAAGTATATCTTAGGAGCAACAGCACTTGGAATATGTAGGTGAGAGTATGATGCATATCCCTTTCTCATAGTTTAAGAATTTACAATGGGCATCACAGCCTTCAGTGTTTTTGCATGATCCAGGAGTAAAAGGACAGGTCGGTTGGCTGCTCACAGCTGCATTAATTTTATGGATAGTAGAAAATCGAAATTATGAATAATATATAATAAGGAAAATTAAAAAATTATAAGAAAAAACATTGCAGAAATAAATCTCTATAGCTGTTTTGTAATTTATTTGTGTACATACCATGTGAAAATAGAACGATAATCATGGCTGCAAGAATAACTTTCGGCAAAATGATTGAGACAAGTGAACGAGCCATTCTTATTCTTGTGTATGATACCTTCTGCCACCTGGGATCTTGTTTGTTGTGTCTGGTTTTATACTTTCCATCCTCTATATATAAGTAAAATAGGCCCAAGTATTAAATGTAGAATTCAATTGTAATATCAGTTTAAAATACACCCACTACTTATAATCATTATAACCGTCCTAATAATTATTCTTAAAATTTATTGAGCAAATTAGGCGCAACAGCACAAGTAACGTTTATTTGGGTCTCATATCCGGGTTTGATAGAGTAGGCTTTGAACCTGGCGACACAATTAGGGTTTTTTTTTTTTTATCAAGTTAGTATTGTTTTTTTTGAATGTTTGAAAGGGTTCTTGCTTACTTATTAACTTTTAACGTGGAACAATTTCTATTTAAAGACATTATATCACATATTGATTTGCCTTTGTCAAACTCGATTATGTAAATTTCTAGAGGTCCGTAAACTCGACTCGTAGAATATATTAATATTTCTATATATAAAATTGTAACTAAATATTTCAACCCTAAAATAAATTAAAATAATAAACTTTAGCAATAACTCAATAAACTAATATAGTTCACACCCAATCAAACATAAATTCATATAATATAAAATATAAATTCTTAAAATAAAAATATTTAAAAAACATAAAAATAGATCAAATGTTCATCAATCCTCTAATTAAATCATCTTCAATATCACCACCACCACCATCATCTTTATTTCCATCATCTGGAAGCTCTTCTTTGGTTGAGAAGTGATATTTAACATTGTCATTCAAAACCAAGTTGTCAATATCAAATGCATTCAAAGTTGGATCACTTAAACTTTCTCTAACCAAGTTAATATTGCTTCTACTATCACTTTCACCTAGATGTTGCTCAACTTGGACATTGTCTTCATAAAAAATATGATCTCCCTCTTATGTTATCCACTCATCATCATTCCATATTTTCAAATGGAAGATCAAGTAACAGTTTTTCTTATTTGTTTACTTTTCAGCTTCATGTTTTACATCACATAAACTAAGTCATCTTCTTTTAATGCAAGCGGTTTCTCCTCTTTGTATGATCCTATAAATAACATAAAACCGAAGTTCATGACTTAACTCCGAGTTTGGTCCGATTCTACTGAGTTTACTATCGATTCTACTCGATTTGCGATTCTACTCACAATTTTTAACTCGTGAAGGCATCGGGGAATCATAAACTCGTATGTTTTTACAAGTAAAATCATGATTTTAATAACCATGGCCTTAATTTTATATATATATATATATATATATATATTAAATTGTTTTTAAATTTCATATTTCATGAGCCATATTTGTTTTAAAGATATTAATTGCATCTCGTCACTACTAAAAAAATATTTTTTACAATACACATTCTAAAACGGTTATGAGAAATCGTCTTAGAATGTGACACAGTGACAATTTTGTAATTAGATGAAATGAAAACCATAACGATTTTACATAAAATTGTCATGATTTTTGCTCCCTCTAATTACTAAATTTCCACCGCGTCACCTTTTAAATTCGTAGCTCACCCGTGCCTGCCCTCTTCTCCATAAACCCTACATCCCACCACATCCTCTTCGATTTCCATCCCCTATCTCTTTCTCCTTCGCTTCTTCTTCCTCTGCACCATCCTTCTCCTTGGCCTCCTCTTCCTCTCCCGCACCTGCATCTAGCACGCATCCATGGATTCAGAGTTCCCCAACAAAGCGTTAATGAGCACGCGTTTTTCTCTAAGCCCTATCACACTCTGGCTTCAAGTTCTGCACCCCCGTCAAAGTCGCCACCATTCCTCTGCTCTGCAGCTTTAAGGATGTCAACGTCAATGCTGCCACCGGTTTTGGCAAAACCCTAGCTTTTGTCATTCCTCTTGTCGAGATTCTATGCCGATCCTCTTCTCATCCCAAGCCTCACCAGGTTCTAGCATACTCTTATTATTTCTTTGAACAATGCAAGCATTGTGCTATTCAAATTTATAGAATATGCGCATCCCTGAATACTTGTGTCATTGATTTCGAGAGAGAGAAATTATTTTTAAGGAAAATGTTGAATAGGGTACTGGATTTGGTGGATGTTGTTGCATCTTGCTTCAGGATCCTTGGTCTTTTATTCTAAGCATGCATTAGTAGAGGGACGCAGATTAATGACTTGATGCTGTAAAGTTATGTGATCTAGCTGAAGTTGGAAAAATATTCCAAATAGAGTATTTGATTTGACTTTTTTTTTATTTACTATTTTAGCCAATTGACATTATTTTGATTATTCTTTTAGATTTTTATTTTGGATGAGGCTGATAGACTCTTAGGTATGGGATTCCAGAAGCATATAACTTCTATTATTACTCTCTTGCCTAAGCTTCAGAGAACTAGTCTGTTCTCTACTACTCAAATTGAGGCTATTGAAGAGCTTGCTAAGGCAAAATTGAGGAATCCTGTGAGGGTTGAAGTTCGAGCAGAAAAAAAATAATCAAAAAATGGTTCTGCATCATCAAAACATCCAGAATCTTCCAAAACACCTTCAAGACTTCACATTGTAAGTCTTACATTCTTACTAGAATCCATTTAGTAAGTTTCATGTACTACTAATAGATGCATAATACAGTTTATGTTTATCCTTTGCTAATATTGATCTCCTTATCCTTTTGAGTTTGCAGTACTTGGAATGCGAGGCATATAAGAAGCCATCACAGCTAGTACATATCCTTATTAATATTTAAGAATCTCTAAAAAAATTATAATGTGAGATACACATTGATAATTAATGATGTGATTTGTGCAGTAGAAGAGTATTTTATCATACCCAAAGCATCATTTTGACTCTAATGTAGATATTTCATGACTTGTGCTAGCGTTGATTATTGGGGAGCTGTCCTAATTCCTTGTCTTTCTCTTTTGAAAGGCTTTTCCTTGAATCCCCTGCATGGAAAGATGAAGCAGGTATAGTTTTGGTCCTTTTGGATGTCAGCATTTTTCAATATCGAAGCATAATATTCTATAAATAGGCATTGTTTTTCTTATTTCTAGTTATTTTGTCAGTGTCTTACCATTTACATACTAGATTATTTATTTATTTTGCCATATAGTCTGCCAGGGAGAAAGCACTAGCTTCATTTACATCCCTTTCAAATGGAATTCTTCTATGTACCGATGTTGCTGTTGATAAATATTTGTGTTGTAATTTAAAATTTAAAAATATATATTAATTCTATTTTATAAAATAAAATATTTACTTTAGATTTTCTTAAGATTTTGTTTTAATGAGTCAACTAGTTTGTTATGTTTGTTGTGACAACCGTAGGTTGGTTTTTCAACGGTCATATTTTGTTGTTGCAAAATGGCTATATATTCTCTTTCCTCCTTTCTAAAAAGATGACAGAACTACAGTCTCATCTTTTTCTCCCAAAATTTTCTATATCTTCTCTTATAAAATAATTTATTTCTTGAGAGTAAGAGCATTGGTGTTCATAAGGTTCGGGGATCCTTTCGCTGCACACGATCGGAACCAACGGGTTGTCGTATCTTGGGAGAGGAGTGCAATCAGAATTTCTTACCCGTGCAATGGGGGCGTTTTCTCTCTAAGGATAGCGTTTACGCGCTTCAACCCAGGCTATATCTTTCTTCCCCTAATTTTTTTTTCTTGTGCTTATTGTATGTTATAATGCATTATTCATGTGTTGTCAATTAAATTTATTTTGCTACTGTTATTTTGTTGTTTAATTCAAGACTGTGCATCTTCTTCGTATTTATTTTCTTTCATTTTTTATTTTATTTTTCTAACAGTCTTAGAGAGAAAAATGTTTTAGAGAGAAAATGTTTTATACTTTCTTCTTGCATGGTCTTTTCTACAGTAGCATGATGTTGTATCAAAATATTTATAATGGATATGATTGAGTTCCTTTTTAGTAAGTCTGAAAAATTAATGGATGAAGACACAACGTATTATGCTTTATTAAAAATGTTTTATTATATTATTTCATTTCCTTAAACTTTACATAAGTGAGAGATTGTTGAAAAATATTTTCTTATAATTTGAAATTTAAAATATATTTTCTTCATTAATGATGGTTTTGAAGAGAAAATGCTTTTAGAATTAGTTTATGTGAAAAACTAAAAGCATACTTCTAATTTCATTCCTATATGATTAGAAAACTATCTTTTACTTGGTCAAATCATCCTGTGAACACAAGTATTTAAAATCAGGACATTTGTTGTTTGGTTTTTAATTTTTATTGTTTAACATTATTATTACTACTGCAAGTATTTTGTTGTTACATGTTGACTGATTGTCTCTTTATTTATAACTCATTGATAAAAGATAAGCCTGTGAAAATATAACACACAAAAATAATAAAATAAACACTTTGGTGAAACTTTATATTTTGCATGTCGTATTCTTAAAAGAGTACCTTATAAACAAAAGAAAAATCTTTATGAGCTATGGAGAAAAAGAGAACCAAATCTGAAATATCTTAAAGTGTGGGGGTGTCTAGTAAAGGTTAATATCCCTATTAATAAGAAAAGGAAAATTGAAAAAAAACTATTAATTATATTTTGTTGGATATTTTTTACATAATACTACTTATAGATTCTTAGTTATTAATTCAGAAATATCTGAAATTTCTAATGATACTATTATGGAGTCTAGAGATGTGACTTTCTTTGAAAATATTTTTTCTTGAAAAATAAATTGTTAAATCTTTGTATGGTTTGAAACAAGCTCCAAAGCATTGACACAAAAGTTTGATTAAGTTATTCTTTTGTATGATTTTCAAATTAATGATAGTGATAAATGTGTGTATGTGAAACAATTTAATAATAATGAACGTGTCATTTTATGTTTGTATCTGGATAACCTATTGATATTTGGTAGTAAATGAATTTCATAAATGATGTAAAGTTTTTCTTGTCTAGAAATTTTGATATGAAAGACCTTGATCAAGTAGATGTGATTTTGGGAATTAAGCTTATAAAGAAAAATGATGGCATGACTTTTACCCAATCTTATTATGTTGAAAAGCTATTGAAGAAGTTTAATTATTTTGATGTGAAACATGTGTTCTACTCCTTATGACTCATCCATCAAGTTAAAGAAAAATTTGAGTAAAGGATTTTCTTCACATAAATATTCTCAAAGTATCGTTTCTTTATTGCATTTGACAAACTTCTCTAGGCCTATCTGATATTGCACATGCAGTTGGTAGATTGGAAAGTAATTGAGGAATTTAGTGATACAAAATTGAAGTTCTGATTTTGATGAAATAAAATTGACAAGTGGTCATGTCTTTGCTTTAGCTGGTTGTGCAGTATCATGAAAATCTATTAGACAAATTATTATTTCACATGGAAGCAAAAATTATTGCTTTAAATACTGCTACTAATGAGGCTGAATTTCTTAAAAATGTATTATGTGATTTGTCATTGTTAAATAAGCGTATACCTCCAATTCCAATGCATTGTGATAGTCAAATTGCTATATCTAAAGTGACAAGCAAAATTTTAATGAAAAAAGAAGACACTTAAGAGTGAGACATAAGTCTATAAGAAATTTGATTTCTCATGATGTTATTTCTCTTGACTTTGTCAGGTCAAAAAATAATATTGCGGATCTGCTTACAAAAAGGTTGACATGTCAACATGTATTTGAGTCGTCGAGGGGAATGAGATTAAAGCCCATTATTTAGTTACAACAATGGACACCCGTCTCCGCGTGATTGGTGATCCCATGAATGGAGTTCAACGGGTAACAACGAAATTGTTTGTTGACTAGAGTACACCAAAATGAAATTTGGTGGAGCTGTTCCGTTTCTCATTCCTGTGACGAGGTGTATTATAAATTGTGGCAATATTAAGGTTGAAGTATTTATATATGTGTATTTTTGGTAAAAAAAAATACCTCTTAATTAATCCGATGACAATTATTGTAGGGGTGGGGGTCACAACCCACTCTTTGAGGATTCACCTAGTGAGTGTGGTGGTGGGGCCGCCACTATGAGATATGGACTAATCTCTAAGTGACACTCACGAAACAAGATACAAGCGCAAGGCCGTGTAACGCGCTACCACTGAGTAGAACCTAATTGAACACCAATATTGTAGGGGTTGTGTACTAAAGTCCGGTTAAAGAATATGTAGTTCAAGACAATGAAGTCACTACATTTTTCTCGGATGGAAGTTCATAAACACTAAGTATAAGGCTCAAACCCGGAAGGTTCCTTATACCGAAATACAATATCACATGCTCTTTCTCTTATGTTTTTATACAAATTATCTTTTAGAAAATATATTTTAAAATTTTAAATTATGTGGGGGAATGTTGATAAATATTTGTGTTTTAATTTAAAATTTAAAAATATATATTAATTCTATTTTATAAAATAAAATATTTACTTTAGATTTTCTTAAGATTTTGTTTTAATGAGTTCTGTCATCTTTTTAGAAAGGAGGAAAAAGAATATATAGGCATTTTGCAACAACAAATATTTATCAACATTCCCCCACATAATTTAAAATTTTAAAACTACAGTCTCATCTTTTTCTCCCAAAATTTTCTATATCTTCTCTTATAAAATAATTTATTTCTTGAAAGTAAGAGAATTGGTGTTCATAAGGTTCGGGGATCCTTTCGCTGCACACGATCGGAACCAACGGGTTGTCGTATCTTGGGAGAGGAGCGCAATCAAAATTTCTTACCCGTGCAATGGGGGCGTTTTCTCTCTAAGGATAGCATTTACGCGCTTCAACCCATGCTATATCTTTCTTCCCCTAATTTTTTTTCTTGTGCTTATTGTATGTTATAATGCATTATTCATGTGGTGTCAATTAAATTTATTTTGCTACTGTTATTTTGTTGTTTAATTCAAGACTGTGCATCTTCTTCGTATTTATTTTCTTTCATTTTTTATTTTATTTTTCTAACAGTTGCAGCACATGGACTGATCATAAGGGTGTAGATTGTATAGTGCAGGTAGCTCTGTGACTTGTAGATGATATTGTAATGCTTTTCATATTTCATGCAAGATTCTTTAGAAGTGTTGATTTTATTGTAATGTAATCTATACAAATGTGTAGGAGGAATCTTATGTATAATTCCTGTGTATAAGAAGAGTTCCTCTTCATGAGAGACTATGTGCTGATGATGCATTTGATGTTGTTCCTCAGGTTTGCTCTAGGCCTTTTATAATCTTAGTTTTTTCTTTTGTCATAATATTTGTATTAATACAATAGAAAGATCCTTTGTGTGCAGGTTAATGGTTAGTAATACTCATTAGATATATGAACTAATTAATCCTTTTTTCTAACTTCTAATAGAGTAAACTAAATAACCAGTGGAAATAAATTCCCTGATACAACATGACGATGTCCTGATTGCCACCAAGGTTGATGCTGATTTTGTTCATTGACTCTTTTAGAAGTTGTTTTTTTCCTTCTTTTTGATTGCTTGTTTGAGTAAACATGCTTACCAGTCCTATATTTATCAAACTGCAAATTGTATATGAAAATCTAACATATTTCAATATTTCAATAACAACACTATTGATCAAACTTGCTTCAGATTCGTTCTGCTGCAAAAAAAAGACCACGATGTCATGGAAAAGGGAATTAAGGCCTTTGTCTCTTACTGTTGTATTATAAGCCTAAGGATTATACTGCTAATTAATAAATTGGCGAATTAAACACCTACTACGCAAATATAAAATTATTTACATGCACTTACAATGTAACTTTATTAATTGGTAACATATCCCGGAACTATAAATACCAATTTTTTGGAATTACTTTAAGAAAGTAGGATGTAGATTAAAGCTAAGTTGTAAATAGATTAGAGTTAGAATGTAAATAAAATAAAACCTCTTATTTATTTATTTTTTTCTCATTCTTCATATCGTATTATATCACTTATACACATATATATATATATATATATATATATATATATATATATATATTAAAAAATATAAATATTATAAGTAATATTATCATGTAATAAAAAAGTAAAGAAAAATAATAAGTATGAAATAGATATTAGAAAAAATTGAATGTCCAAATATCATAGTGATATATAGTAGAAAAGCAAGATGCACTCTTCTCTTTTGGGCATGCAATGATAATTCACTTTCTGGCACCTATTGCCACATAACATGCCAAATTCCGGTTTTGCCTTTTTGTAAGCTTATTACGGATTGTTAATCCGTAAGCCTCATATGGATTATAGGATATTTTTTAATTTTTTTTCTTAAAAAATATGTGATTTTCACATTATTAGTATAACGCTCTAACCAACTGAACTAATAGACTAATTATGTTATAAAATAATTAATGTCGCTATATATAACATTAAAATTTATAATGTATATTTAATGCACATGCAAATTTACATAATAAATTTTGTGATAATTAATCTTTTTACATATATATATATATATATATATATATATATATATATATATATTGTAAATAAAAGTCATAGGTTTAATAAAAATTTACATATGTAAAAAAATACTATTTGTTTAATTATCAATTGTTGTAATAAACATCTAAATACATCATTCAATTAAATATCATATTTGTTTAATTTTTAATCACTATAATAAACATCCAAATACATCATTCAATTAAATATCAAATTTTTTTAACTATTAATTATAGCAATAAACATCTAAATACAACATTTAGTTAAATATCAAATTTTGTAAATAAATTAAATGTATAAAAAAATTATAATTTTTCGAAAAATTCAAAACATACGGATTGACAATATGTATGGTTCATACGGATTGTCAATCCATATGTTTTGAATTTTTTTATTATGCATCTCTTCTTCTCCAGCGATGAAAAACCACCAAATTTCACCATATATTTGTAAACAACGCATGTACACCACCAACGACAACAAACACTCATAAAACAACGTTAACGGAAGCAAGTTACACTAAGGGAGTGTGATTTTATGAAAAAAAGGCACTACAAAAAGAAAAAGCTAATATGCTATTTATAACCAAAAATACCCATAAAGACATTTTCAATATTTTGGAAAACTGCTGGGTGTACCAGCAAAAATGCTGGGTGCCCCAAGCAGTTCCATAAAGAAAAGAGATGAAAATGTTGGACCAACTTAACATGCTTTGTCAACATCATAGTTGAGTGGCCCAACATTGAGAGTTAATAAGGGCACCACAGATGCCTAGGCCGCAATAAAAGTTTGAGCAGTTGAATATATTGGCGTGCAACTTCCATGTAGAAGCAAAGAATTTGACTTTGATGTTTTGATGATGCTATATGATCATGCGCTTCTCAATTTTAATTCAAGACAAAAATCCAAGAAATTCTAGATACATCATCAAGAAGATCTCTAGTGATTTAGGAAGGGAATTCCAAGTTGAAACAACAAGAGGTTTGGCCAATGAATTTAAGCAAAAATGTTTTTACAAGAGATTTACTCTCTGGTAATCAATTACCAGAGGATGTAATCGATTACCAGTGGCCAAAACACTCCTAAAACGTTTTTAAAATAGTTTTGAATATTCTTGAAGGCATGTAATCGATTACATGAGGATTGTAATCGATTACCAGTAGCTGAAAATGTTTACAACAGTCACTAGAAATTTGAATTCAAAATTTATAATGTGTAATCGATTACACATGGATGGTAATCGATTACCATCAGTTATTGAACGTTTTGATTCAAATTTTAAAGCCTATAATCGATTACACAAATCTTGTAATCGATTACTAGAGGAGAATTTTAGAAAATAATTTCCAAGAGTCACATCTGGTCAAATGATTGTTTTAATGGGCATCAAATGTCTATTTATATGTGACTTGGAACACGAAATTGCTTAGAGTTTTTCAGAATAAAAAGGTCTTATCCTCTCAAAAAGCAAAATTATCTTATCCTCTTAAAAATTCCTTGGCCAATACACTTGCAATTCAATAAGGAATTATTTTGAGTGCTCCATTGTTCAATCTATCTCTTTCAAGGGAGATTTCTTCTTCTCTTCATCTTATTTCTAAGAAGGGATTAAGAGACTGAGGTTCTCTTGTTGTAAAACAATCTGAACACAAAGGAAGGGTTGTCCTTGTATGGTTCAGAACTTGTAAAGGGCTTTTGCAAGATAGTGGAACTCTCAAGCGGGTTGCTTGGGGATTGAACATAGGCACAAGGGTGTGACCGAACCAATATAAATATGAGTTTGCATTTTCTCTTCCCTTAAACTCCTTTATTTATTATTGTTTATTGCTTCTATTCAGTAAGTTTAATTTGCATAATTTCTTAGGAATTCATTTTGAAAGGAATCTTGGGTTTTGAGTTAAAATCAAAATAGAATTTTTAATTAGGAAAAAGTTTGTGATATCTTAATTCACCCCCACCCTTCTTAAGATATCTGAGGACACTTGTCTAACATTTCATACCCAGGTGACACAAAATAAGCACCATATATAAATTCATCCGGAAAACTCCTCCATTTCCAATTGTTCCACTTTTCACTACTTTCCCTCTTGGTAATTTGTCATCAACAAATGAATCACTCTTAGTATCTATAATATCGTATTTAGGTGAGTAATGTTTATGAATAATTTTGCTTTCATTTTATAGTGAAACATCATCGTTATCAAACTAATTATTCTCACGCATGTGGAAAGAACTTGAAATTGGTAAATTGGCCACGTGATTTGGCTTATTACAACTTCCTTCAATGCCAGAGGTAAAATACCACTCACTTTCCACTTATGGATCTGAATCTGTTGAAGATATCAATTTAGGGGACATTAAGTACATGTAAAAACAATTTCATAGCATAACTTTTCTAGTTCTTGGGTAAAAGCATTGTCAAGAACCATTTCTGCCCAAAGCTTAAGTTGTTAGGTGAAAACTTATGAATGATATAAATAATTGAATATAATGTCTAACATGCGATATGAGCCTTTTGGGCTTTGAGCAAAGGCTGGGCCACCTTACCTTGTGCTAAAATTTATCTTTTTTTATTTTATTTTGAATAATGGAGATATAATGTGTCAAATTCTCTGTCCTGAACACTTGGTCAAGAGTCTCTAATACCATGTCAGCAACCTTCGCTACCGAAAAGTCAAGTTGTTAGTTAAAACTCATGAATGGCTTGAGTTGGATTAATTATATATGATATTTATTATATTTTTTAAAATTATAATTAAACTTAATTGTATAATTATAGTTTAATATAATTAAATTATAATTCAAATTGAGACTGAGCTATAGTTTGAAAATTAAAATGCAGTCAGAGCTTTGATTTTCTTCAAATTATAGAATGGTGGAAATTAATTTCATGTCTTGTAAGATTTACCAAAAAGTCATGTCTGCCAGTCTCACGTTACTTGTGTTTTGATTATTACATCTTTAATTGAGTTTCCTGAATCTTTTTAAACTGCCCAAAGTTTGTTGGTGCATTGTAGTATGTGGTGGGTATGGCTTCTTTGAATTATTTTATACTTTGTAGTTTGCACTGCATAACCTCTTTCAATATCCCTTTCTCTTCACTAAACAATTATTGGTGCTATTTTTTCCCCTTCCTACCTCTCTTTCATAACTTAGTTAGAATCTTGTTTTCTCTGTGTGGAGTGAAGGCATGAAGTCATTTAGGAATCTATATAGTTGAATAATATTTGGTGCATTGCATAAGTGAAGGAGCACTCAGAAGCATCTCTATTTATAATAATCCAGAATCAGTTTGAATTACATTTAAGAAAAATAATTAGAAAATACATTTTATTAAATTATATTTTTTTATATTTTAAAAAAATACATTTTAAGACAGATCTTGGAAAAATTGTCTTAGAAAGATGATTTTCCCAAAAACTGTCTTAGAATTCTCAAATTTTTTAACTTTTTTATTTTAAAAAAATAGACATTCTAAGACCATTATCTGAAAAATTGTCTAAGAAACTCTACTTTCTAAAACGGTTGTCTTAGAATTCTCATCAATTTTTAATTTTTTTAAAAAAATGATTCTAAGATAGTTCTTTCTAAAATCATCTTAGAAAGTGTACTTTCTAATCTAAGACGACTAATTTTTGAAAGAATCATTTTAGAATTCTCAATTATTTTTTTTATTTAAAAAAATTCATTCTAAGACGATTTTTAGCTTAAAATCGTTTTAGAGAGGTGTCTTTTTAAGACGGTTGTATGCTAAAAATCGTCTTAGAATGATGCATTTCTAAGATGATTTTCACTTGAGAATCATCTTAGAAGAGTACTATTCTAAGATGATTTTTAGTTAAAAATCATCTAAGAAATGTGCATTTTTCATAGACGATGTTTTTTAACCATTGTGAAAAGTCTTGACTTTTCATGACATTTAAAGACGGTTAAAAAATGAACCGTCTTTGAATGTAACTTATAACCGTCATGGTATAACATTTTTCCAGTAGTGCGTTTCTAGTTATGTGTTTATTACATTGTCTTTTTAGTTATCACTTAAATAATATATGTCAGTTGTGCTATGTATATGTATTTGTATACATACCAAGTGCCAATAAACATAACGCAAAAATAAATTTAAGTAAAGTCATTGACATTAGTGTGCCACTCGTTAGAGTATAACTATACAAATCCATAGTTGAATTTGGTTAGCAAGAACATGTCAAACATTCTTAGATTAGATATGCAAAGTCCTGTCTTATTAAGACTAACCAATTGTCTATAGGCAACACAAAAAAAAGTAAAAAATCCATCAAGCATTTTTTTGCATGGTTTCCATTTGTACTTGAGAGGCCTCCCCAAACAATAGTAAGTCGTACGCAAAGAAGAGATGCATGGGAGATTGGGTGGGCCATTCCTAGATAGAATAATAAGCTTCCAATCTTTTTAGATAATTGATAAATGGATAAGATGTGACACCCTCTCCATGCAAAAAACAAAGAGATATGACGATAATGCACTCCTAAAAAAAGATCTTTTTATGACATCAGTCCTCCTAAACCGTTGTGGTATAATACGTGGTGACACGTTTGTAATTATAAAGTTTGAAAATGAAGACAATCATGTAAAAACTCATCTTCAAATTATGGTACGACAATTTCCACGATGTTGCTTTCATCGGGACCATCGTGGTTTGCACGGCATATAGTCACATGACTTGTTTCATTGACTGAGTGAGCCTCGTGACCTCCGTCAGTACACTCACACCTTATGTGATTCCCTCACTCAGGTCACCCTCTTCATCACTCACCCTTCCGCGCCGGCCCACCTCATCGTCAAACGTATTTGGCCGCCGTTCAAATACCATCGTCATCATCCATGGTGAGTATCTCATTTCCCCTGTATGACTGTTTCAGTTAGTATAATGATGCAAGCTTGGTCAGCGTTTCATGGAACCACTATAATAGGATTGAATCAGTGTTGGGGGGTTGTGATAGATGCACAAGAACTTAGGTTTGATTGTCGTTTCTTCCACTATGAGATTGAATGTATGATTTGAGTGGATGCAAGTCTTGTTCTTCATCCCACTAATAATCTCAAGTAGCAGAACATGAAAGCACCGTGTACCTCTGTTTTGCCTGAGACAATTGTTAGTCGATGAATACGACTAGCTTTTGTGTATAAAACTTGTGTAAATTGAATCAAACTTCCCCAATTTATGGTTGTTTTGTAGTATTATAAATACTTTCTGTTAAGTATAGGTAATAGACACTTAATACTTCTATTTTGTGTATTTAATAATCAATTTCTCTCAATTTCAGGTGAATTAGGTGATTTGGCAAAGTGTTGTTTTTCACCTCCTCGCTAAGCCAATCTGCTGGCTTAGCGAACGTCCGCTAAGCACAACACTTAGTGGCTAAGCACGAGGAAGGATCTGGAAGAAGATGAGCTGCATAGGTTCACTAAGCGCACTGCTTCATCTCATCAAACGCCACGCTTCAGCCCATCCGCTGAGCGAGAAAAGAGCGCTAAGCAAAAATTCACTAATGTGCGCTAAGCGGATCATAATCTCGCTAAGCGCGCGAGCACGAACAAAGCCACCTATTTAAGCCTGAAATCAGATTTTGTGAAGGGAGTTTGGGCTGGGATTCAGAGCTTTGCATGTCTAGAGATTCTAGAGAGAGAAAGGTCCAAATTCCAGAGAGTTTTGAGAGACTTTGCTGTGTGAAGATCTGCAGAGACTAGAGCTTGAAGCAGGAGCTGTTCTGAGAGCTTGAGATGAGTTTGTGAGTGATTTTGAGATCCTAGAGGTGAAGGAGACATCCTCACCACTTGTATTTTTGCAATCTTTCATCTTGTTCTTCTCTTTGTTGTAAAGAAGGCTTCCTGGTTATGGAAAGCTAAATCCTCTATTGGATCTTCCCTGTAGGTACCTGATGTAAATATATTTCTATCTATTGAATGATGTTTTGTGTGTTCTTTGTGCTATCTGCTTTTCACTCCAGTATGCCTTTACCTTGATCACTTAGATGCATGCTTTGTTAGGGTCATTCAACAGTGGAAACTGGTCTGATTCTAAAGTCCTTGATAGTATAGGGCTAAGTTGTCGTACTATCACGAGGAATTGGGGTGCGATAATTTAGTTGTGTATGTGTGTCTTAATGCGGTCCTGGTTGAGTTTAGTCCAATAAGAGGAATCTGCGGACGATGCTTGATGCGGATTAGGCTAAACTATCATGAGGAATCGGGGTTTAGTATCTCAGGAGACACCATAGGAACACATGAGCATTGTTAGATAGAGAATATCTTTTTAGCATCAGGCACCTATTAGGATGGCCAACGTGTTATCTACTTGTTTTCAAACATCATTTCTCTGGCGTGATTTTCCTTTTTGCATAGATAGTTTACACACCTGTTCATATTCACACTTATCTTTACACACCAGACACCTATTTGCTGAAATAGCTTACCAAATAACACAAGTTCCCTGAGAGTTCAATACTCGGTTCTTACCGTTTTATACTACTTGCGCGATCCGGTGCACTTGTTGGAAGTGAACAAGTTTTTGGCGCCGTTGCCAGGGCCAAAACTTCTTTTTATTTGGGAAGTTAGTTCGTTTTTAGGTGTCTATTCTTTATTTGTTATTCTTTGATTGTTTTTGTGAATATTTGTTCTTAATTCTTATTTGTCTTCTTTTATTGAATTGGATAACCATTGTGCTGTTAGTATTGTATATGCATAGATCTCCCACTGGCAATTTAGTTCCTCTGGACTTAGAAATTGAAGCTACATTGCGAAGGAATAGGGCCGAGAGGAGAAGGAAACTTCTGCAAGACAGAACAGTTGCATCCATTCTTGAGGAAGAGACTCATTTCTCTGACTTACTATCACCTGATTCACCATCATCAAGGGAATCCGCCACTCAATTACCTGAAGTCATTACCATGGAAAAAGAGCATGACCAGAGGATTACCCTTGAGGATTACTCAAGTAGTTCAGTACCACAATTTTTCACCAGCATCAATTACCCACATTCCTTAAGTCATTACCATGGCTAACAACATCAATTACCCACATTCCTTAATTCATTTAATACATGGGAACTTATTTCAAGGATTACCTAATGAAGACCCCTATGCACACTTGGAAATGTTCATTGAAATATGCAACACTATTAAGATTGCCGGTGTACCAAATGAAGCTATTAGGCTCAGCCTTTTCTCATTCTCATTGGCAGGAGAGGCCAAGAGGTGGCTCCACTCATTCAAGGGTAAGAGTCTGAAAACCTGGGAAGGAGTCGTTGAAAAGTTCCTAAAGAAATACTTCCCAGAGTCTAAGATTGTTGAAGGGAAAGCTGCAATATCTTCGTTTCATCAATTCCCTGATGAATCTTTGAGCGAAGCTTTGGAGAGGTTTAGAGGCTTGTTGAGAAGAACTCCCACTCATGGGTTTTTTGAGCCAATCCAACTGAATATGTTCATAGATGAGCTGAGACCACAAACCAAGCAATTGCTAGATGCTTCTGTAGGGGGAAAAATAAAGCTGAAGACCCCGGAAGAAGCAACTGAGCTAATTGAGAATATGTCAGCCAGTGATGACGCCATTCTTGAGATAGAACCCATCAACACACAAAGAAGAGCTTGTTAGAGCTATCATCACATGACGCTTTGTCGGCACAGAACAAGTTACTTTCTAAGCAACTTGAGATTCTAACGGAAACACTCGGTAAGTTGCCAACTAAATTGTCCATTGGTCAACATACACATTCTTCAGTTTTTCAGGTTACAGGTTGTACCATCTGTGGTGAGGCTCATGAAACAGGCCAATGTATTTCCACCGAAGAAAACACTCAAGAAATTCATTTTATAGGGAATCAACAACGACAAGGGTATACTCAAGGAGGATTTTCAGGCTTTCAACAGAGTCCCTATAATCAACAAGGACAGTGGAGGACACACCCTGGTAACCAGTTCAACAAAGACCAGAATGGACCTTCGAATAGGCGAATAAAACAAGGGCCCAACATTTTCCAGAGGACGACAAAGCTGGAAGAGACTTTGACTCAGTTTATGCAGGTAAAAATGTCAAATCATAAAAGCACTGAGTCAACACTGAAAAACCTTGAGGTCCAGGTGGGACAACTAGCCAAGCAGATAGCTGACAAGTCATCCAACAGTTTTGTGGAAAATACGGAACAAAATCCCAAGGAGGAATGCAAAGTTGTGATGACAAGGAGTAAGAGGTTTGTGGAAGTTGAGGATGAAGAAAGTGTGGTGTACAATGAGAAAGTGGCTGAAAAGAAAAGTACTGAAGTTAAGAAAAATGATGGGAGAGTTGAAGGGAACCAGGGAAAAGAGAAACAAATAATGGTCCAGAAAAAAGAAATGGAGGACCAAGAAAAAGAAAAAGTATAGAAAAAGAAATAGAAAATGAAAAAAATGCAAAAGAAGAAAAAAATAAGGTTGCAAAGAAGGGTAGAAGTGAAAAAGCTGTGGACGAAGGTGTGGAATTACCATATCCCGTGGTACCTTCCAAGAAGGAGAAAGATCGTCATCTGGCGAGATTTTTAGATATTTTCAGGAAACTGGAAATAACCATGCCCTTCGGAGAAGCTTTGTAGCAGATGCCACTCTACTCTAAATTCTTGAAGGATATGTTAACAAGGAAGCATAAATATATTCATCAGGAAAACATCATAGTGGAAGGAAATTGTAGTGCTGTGATCCAAAAGATCCTTCCACCCAAGCATAAAGATCCTGGGAGTGTAACTATTCCTTGTTCAATTGGAGAAGTCAATGTGGGAAAAGCTCTTATTGACCTGGGAGCCAGTATCAATTTGATGCCACTCTCCATGTGCAGAAGATTGGGAGAGTTGGAAATAATGCCCACTCGAATGACTTTACAATTAGCTGACCGCTCCATTACCAGGCCATATGGAGTAATTGAAGATGTGTTGGTCAGAGTGAAACATTTTATCTTCCCGACAGACTTTGTGGTAATGGATATCTCTGAAGATACTGACATCCCTGTAATATTGGGAAGGCCATTCATGTTGACCGCAAGCTGCATAGTTGATATGGGGAAGAGAAAGCTGGAGCTAGGTTTTGAAGATCAGAAAATTGATTTTGATTTGTTTGTTGAAGACAAGCCTGCTCCAGAACACAATGTATGCTTACAGGTAATGGAAGGAGGTCAAGAGGTTCTGAAGGTAAGAACCAAAACATAAGATCGCCCAGTGAGGTAAAAGCGTCAAGCTAATGACATTAAAGAAGCGCTTCTTGGGAGGCAACCCAGTTTTAATTTCTGTAATTTTTGTTTTTCATGCATTAGATCATTGGGAACTTGTTGCATAATCTGTACATAGGAGTATATCAGCCTATCTTTGAATGTTAAACATAAGGGTTTCAATTTAAAAAATAACTTAGAAAACTTTTTATAAAAAAATAGTCCTTTCGCTAAGCGCAAGCCTCACACTAAGCGCATAATTATTCATGCGCTAAGCCATGAGTCTCAAGCGCTTAGCGCCTAACCCCTTCATCTTAGGCTGATTCATTCCGCTAAGCAAGCCAAGGCCAAGCTGAGCCTAATCTAATTCAATCTGAATTCCGCTAAGCGACAACTTATCCTTGGCTAAGCGCAACTCAGTGTCGCCAAGCACAATTCCTTACGGCGAGAACTGAAGTTCATAGAGCTGAGTGTCAATCCTGGTGGCTAAGCTGACCTTCTTGCGGCCAAACCTCATTTTGATTGAGCTAAGCGCCATTCCTAGCCACTAAGCTCATATGTTTGCAGTAGTATGCGCGCTGAGCGATTTTAATATCCGCTCAGTGCCCACTTCCCTGTACTCAAGATGCATGATTTTAGCTAAGCGGGCCTAGAGCCCAGCTTAGCGAGAGTTACAGGTTTTCTGATCTACAGATCTCGCTAAGCGGTACAATCCACACGCTAAGCCAAACCCCTTCTAAAAATAATAATAATAATAATAATTTTTTTTTGAGTTTTGAATTTGGCTAAGCGCGGGAAACCGCTGAGTGGGAGAATCAGAGAAACCAAATGTCTCGCTCGCTCACTTAGCGAACCATGCCGCTAAGCGAGAAAGTCAAAACTGGCTTAAGTGGGTGTAACATCAGTTACACCCACACTTGCACAATTTTTGCCTTCCCTTCTCTCTCTTTTTCCCAAATCTGCTCCCTTTTGCATCTTTGCCTTCTGTGTGCTGCATTCACTCCGAATCACCCAACATTTTTAGTACAAATGGCTTCCAGAAAAAGAAAGAGTATTGGTACAAGGCCCACAGCTCAGTATGATACAAGGAGGTTCCACTCCTTTGAGGCCTAGACCGTCTACACAGGTAATGTTCTAGGAAGACATATACTGCCTGAGAGGAAGGTAGAAATATACCATACTGAGCTGGATGAGTTTAAGGCTAAATTGGAGAGGCATAACTTCTATAAACGCCTCACCAATTTAGTTGACAGCATCATAGATCTAGCTTTGGTGAAGGAGTTTTATGCCACCCTTTACAGCTCCGAAGTGCCTTCACCAAAGCAAGTCAGGGTCAGAGGCCACTTGGTGAGGATTGATGCAGACAACCTCAACACATTTTTGGAGACACCTGTGTTACTAGCTGAGGGTGAAACCTTACCCGCATATTTCAGATACTGCAGGTTGCCCACTGATATTAGAGAAATTGAGGCTGCCTTATGTATCCCAGGTCGGGGGTTTGTTTTGAATGCTGAAGGCCACCCTGGGAATATTCTCAGGAAAGATTTAACAACTCTTGCTTAGGTGTGGAGTGTTCTCTCATACTCCAACCTAGCTCCTACTTCCCACACCTCGAACCTGACAGTAGATCGAGCTAGGCTGATCTTTGGCCTAGTCTCTCAGATGGACATGAATGTGGGAGCTCTCATCTCTGGTCAGATTACATCTATGGCCTAGTCTAACTCTTCTAGACTTGGGTTCCCTGCTCTTATCACCGCTTTATGTAAGTCTAGAGGGGTTGCTTCTGACAGCTTGGTCTTCAAACGCTTGAGCCCGGTCATTAACTTGGCCTATATCAGGAAAAACTATTGGAACCCTGATGATCTGACAGTTACTATCAGAGGGGACAGGAGAGCGAGGACAAGGCTAGCTGAGGCCCCTTCCACATCTACAGCTCCTCCTCCAGCACGTACCCTAGCAACTCCTTCTGCCCCAGCTTCTGCAGATTTTCAGCGTCTTGAAGCCATTCTTCAAAGCATCCATCAGGGGCAGATTATCTTATTACAGAGTTTATAGATGGTGGCACCTCCAGACTCTATTCCTTCAGTAGAGCAGTTTAATGAGTAGGTAGCCAGGCCCGAGACTCAGTCTTCTCTTCAATGCAAAATATGCATAAAAAAAAGAAAAGCAAAATAACAAAGGAAATTTTAAAGATACCGAAAGTAGCTACTAATGTAATGTAACATGAAATCAAATGGATTAAATATTGAATATTGTCCACACTCTGATATGATTTTAAGCCCAGCGCATGAGACCCCTATAATAGCCTAACCAAGTTTGTTTTTTTCAAAGATCTGATTTTATAAAAAACGTAGATAAGTGGACTTAGAACGTATCATTTCGATTAGTTCAGCTATTTTTTTTAAGATTAAAAAGTAAAATACTCAAAAAAGTATTAAAAAATTATTTGTATTTTTTTCAAACTATTTTTTAATGAATAAAAGGAGTTGAATTCTTTCCATTTCTACTACAAAGGTTAACATTTGCTCTCTTTCTTTTTCCTTAATATGTTCTCCTGCTGTTCAACAAAATATTTCCCACGTACACACGCAAATTTGGAAAAAAATACAATTGTCAGGCCATTTATGTTCTCATTGATTTTTTTTTTGATATCCCAAAAGAGATATTAAAAGAGACCAAAGAATTATGAGGATTTTGGAACTTTTTTTTTTAAACTCATAAAATTATCATGTCATTTATCTTCTCATTTATTGATTTTCTTGTTTTTTCAAATTAAGAGTGATTAATATTTTTTTATTAAATATAAATTTAAGTGATTGTTATGCTGAAGAAAAATATTTTGTATTAAGGTTCATATTTGTAAACTAATCAAAGGTACTCATGCATATACACAGATTGTTCCGCTTACCTTTTTTTTTCTTTTCTAATATCTCTTTAATAGGCTGATGTGTTGCAGTTACACACAAATTTTGCAGTATAAGGGCATGCATCAAATATTGAATAATAGTAACATTAATTTCAAAGAATAAAGTAATAGGAAAAAGAACACTAGCAACCCGTCCAAGGTTTATGAACATAAATTTTATCAAAAGAACTCAAGGTTATTACAAATGCAGCGTCTCTATCCTCTTCTTCAAGACATTTAAATCTGTATCTATGCTGGTGAATCTCCCTGTTGATTATTGATCATGGTTATTACAAATAATCAGTCTAATAATGCAAAAGAAAACCTATTTAAAAAAAAACACTATTGTATAGTATAATACCTGAAAGAGAATAAGAGATTAAATAATGAAATTGAACTTTAATCATCTGTGACCCTCATGGAAGTACCAATTTTCTTTGTATGCAAGTACCTATTTTGGAAATTTCATCAGTCACTTAATTTACTTCCTATTTTGAATCTGAACAGCGATGTTGTTTTGATGAACAAAGACATTCACAAATTCTTCGGCCATAGCGGAAAATACTCGCAGAGAAAATGAAGGTTAAAAACAATAGATACCAAGCTGTCGTGAAAGAAAAAAAAAAGGAAAAAGAAGGAAATACCTAAGGTCAATGTGTTGCGGTAAAAACTCGTCCTCAGCAACTTGCAGGCATGGAGCTGGAATCGCCTGCATGAAGGAAGAAACAAAAAGAATAAAAGGAAAAGAGAAGAAGATTCAGAAGAGAAAGATGGAGAAAGAGAAAATTGAGGGATACAACACAGAGGGAGAAAACACAATAAGGGAGAAAACTCAGGAGAGAAGTGATGTTTCCCTTCCCATCATATTCATGCATAGACAACAAAATAACAGATATTCTCCTCCCATTATGCAATATGGGAAGATTTTCTTATTTAAACAACAAATCAACAACACCACAAAAAAAAAACAAAAAAAAAACATTAGATACCAAGCTGCAGTGAAAGAAAAAGATAAAGAAAAAGAAAGAAGAAAATACCTTTGGGGGGATTGTGGTTTATGACAGCGATGCCGTTTTGATGAACAAAGCCATTCACAAATTCTTTGGCCATAGCGGAAAATACTCGCAGAGAAAAGGAAGCTTAAAAAAAATTAGATATCAAGCTGTCGTGAAAGAAAAAAAAGAAAAAAAGAAGGAAATACCTGAGGTCAATGTGTTGCGGTAAAAACTCGTCCTCAGCAACTTGCAGACATGGAGCCGGAATCGCCTGCATGAAGGAAGAAACAAAAAGAATAAAAGGAAAAGAGAAGAAGATTCAGAAGAGAAAGATGGAGAAAGAGAAAATTGAGGGAGAAAACACATAGAGAGAAAACGTAATAATGGAGAAAACTCAGGAAAGAGAAGAAAGAGTAATGGCGAAGGCAACAAAAAAATGATGGAGTGAAGAAGGAGGAAGGGCAACGTATGGAGAAAACGGAGAGAGAAGAAAGAGTATTAAGCGCAATTAAATCAGCCGTTAAATCCGCCAATTAGGAAGCGACATGTGGCGAAGGCAACAAAAAAATGATGGACTGAAGAAGGAGAAAGGGCAACGTATAGGAAAAAAAAAATAAAACTACACGTGTCAATCCTACAAAATTTCCGAAATTCCAATTCTGTTAACTGGAGGGGGACACGTGTCACAGCCTCAACCATTGGCATTTTAGTATATTCCACATACTTCAATTTTAGTATATAGATATTGAATATAGATATTGATTGATGATTGATTGACTACATATTTTTATTTATTGTCAAGAGATACAACACTTAAAAGATTATGATTTTCATTTTGGGAATAAAATGAAAAATAATCAAATTATATTAAAATGTAGTTAATTACAATTAGTTGTTTATTAAATTACTTTAAGAAACTAAATGACCTTTGCTGTAAAAAAAAAGAAACTATGATCATAATTTGATATATTCCATTTTTTAATGATTACTACAATAAAAAATGTTGAGAATTCATTTTTTTTTTTGAGAAAGAGAATTCATATTATTAATCTTAACAATAAGTACTTAAATCAAACATGTTATTTATGTTATTATATTTAACAAACAATTGCCATCTCTATTAATATTATGTGTGAGAAACCGAGATTCACTGATTTTTCTTCTTCTAATTCTTATTTTTCTTGGAAATATATGTTCACCATATATACCAGCTTTTGGTAATAATAATAATGATAATAAATCAATATTTTCTCCTTACTTGGTTTCAATCGAATCGTCGGTTAGTTATGGTGTGCACTATTTGTATATAATATATTTAATATCAAGTTATTAATATAATTATTTATTTATATATAATATGATACTTTATTATTTACTGTAAATTTGTTATAAAAAAAGGACATATCTCAAAATTAAAATTAATTCAATAATTATTATTATCAATTGTTGAACATGGATTAATTATTTTTAATGTTGCTTAATTACCTTTAAATTTAAGATTAAACTTTGCTCATTTTTCTACAAGTGGAGTGGTACAATTGTAAGTAAAAGAGGGTATAACAACAAGTAAAAACTAAATTCCTGAAATTATAAACATTAATATCGCGATTATATTAATCTCTGAAACTATAAAATAATTATCCAAGTCCTCAAAATTATCAAGTAACAACCGTTTTTTTTCCCACGTTGCTAAACCATATCGTCTTACTTTTTAAAATCAAATAATAAGAACTATATTAATAAAAATAAATCAACGTTTAGTTCCCTTAAAAATTATTATAAATTGTCGTTTATTGATTTAAAAAATATACTTATAATTGAGAAGCTAGTTTGATATATTTCCTGAAATAAAATGGATGAATCTCAATTTCTCGATAACAACTCTTGTTTATTTTCAACATTGAAGCTAATAATTATTCCAAAGTAACACATTACTTGCTTGGAACCACATGCAGAAAACTCTCAGAAAAAGAAATTGTTCATAAGTATATCTTAGGAGCAACAGCACTTGGAATATGTAGGTGAGAGTATGATGCATATCCCTTTCTCATAGTTTAAGAATTTACAATGGGCATCACAGCCTTCAGTGTTTTTGCATGATCCAGGAGTAAAAGGACAGGTCGGTTGGCTGCTCACAGCTGCATTAATTTTATGGATAGTAGAAAATCGAAATTATGAATAATATATAATAAGGAAAATTAAAAAATTATAAGAAAAAACATTGCAGAAATAAATCTCTATAGCTGTTTTGAAATTTATTTGTGTACATACCATGTGAAAATAGAACGATAATCATGGCTGCAAGAATAACTTTCGGCAAAATGATTGAGACAAGTGAACGAGCCATTCTAATTCTTGTGTATGATACCTTCTGCCACCTGGGATCTTGTTTGTTGTGTCTGGTTTTATACTTTCCATCCTCTATATATAAGTAAAATAGGCCCAAGTATTAAATGTAGAATTCAATTGTAATATCGGTTTAAAATACACCCGCTACTTATAATCATTATAACCGTCCTAATAATTATTCTTAAAATTTATTGAGCAAATTAGGCGCAACAGCACAAGTAACGTTTATTTGGGTCTCATATCCGGGTTTGATAGAGTAGGCTTTGAACCTGGCGACACAATTAGGGGTTTTTTTTTTTTTTTTATCAAGTTAGTATTGTTTTTTTTTGAATGTTTGAAAGGGTTCTTGCTTACTTATTAACTTTTAACGTGGAACAATTTCTATTTAAAGACATTATATCACATATTGATTTGCCTTTGCCAAACTCGATTATGTAAATTTCTAGAGGTCCGTAAACTCGACTCGTAGAATATATTAATATTCCTATATATAAAATTGTAACTAAATATTTCAACCCTAAAATAAATTAAAATAATAAACTTTAGCAATAACTCAATAAACTAATATAGTTCACACCCAATTAAACATAAATTCATATAATATAAAATATAAATTCTTAAAATAAAAATATTTAAAAAACATAAAAATAGATCAATTGTTCATCAATCCTCTAATTAAATCATCTCCAATATCACCACCACCACCACCATCATCTTCATTTCCATCATCTTGAAGCTCTTCTTTGGTTGAGAAGTGATATTTAACATTGTCATTCAAAACCAAGTTGTCAATATCAAATGCATTCAAAGTTGGATCACTTAAACTTTCTCTAACCAAGTTAATATTGCTTCTACTATCACTTTCACCTAGATGTTGCTCAACTTGGACATTGTCTTCATAAAAAATATGATCTCCCTCTTATGTTATCCACTCATCATCATTCCATATTTTCAAATGGAAGATCAAGTAACAATTTTTCTTATTTGTTTACTTTTCAGCTTCATGTTTTACATCACATAAACTAAGTCATCTTCTTTTAATCCAAGTGGTTTCTCCTCTTTGTATGATCCTATAAATAACATAAAACCGAAGTTCATGACTAAACTCCGAGTTTGGTCCGATTCTACTGAGTTTACTATCGATTCTACTCGATTTGCGATTCTACTCACAATTTTTAACTCGTGAAGGCATGTGGAATCATAAACTTGTACGTTTTTAAAAGTTAAATCATGATTTTAATAACCATGGCCTTAATTATATATATATATATATATATATATATATATATATATATATATATATTTAATTGTTTTTAAATTTCATATTTCATGAGCCATATTTGTTTTAAAGATATTAATCGCATCTCGTCACTACTAAAAAAATATTTTTTACGATACACATTCTAAGACGGTTATGAGAAATTGTCTTAGAATGTGACGCAGTGACAATTTTGTAATTAGATGAAATGAAAACCATGACGATTTTACGTAAAGTCATCGTGATTTTTGCTCCCTCTAATTACAAAATTTCCACCACGTCACCTTTTAAATTCGTAGCTCACCCGTGCCTGCCTCTTCTCCATAAACCCTACATCCCACCACATCTTCTTCGATTTCCATCCCCTGTCTCTTTCTCCTTCGCTTCTTCTTCCTCTGCACCCTCCTTCTCCTTGGCCTCCTCTTCCTCTCCCGCACCTGCATCCAGCACGCATCCATGGATTCAGAGTTCCCCAAAAAAGCGTTAATGAGCACGTGTTTTTCTCTAAGCCCTATCACACTCTGGCTTCAAGTTCTGCACCCCCGTCAAAGTTGCCACCATTCCTCTGCTCTACAGCTTTAAGGATGTCACCGTCGACGCTGCCACCGGTTTTGGCAAAACCCTAGCTTTTGTCATTCCTCTTGTCGAGATTCTATGCCGCTCCTCTTCTCATCCCAAGCCTCACCAGGTTCTTGCGTACTCTTATTATTTCTTTGAACAATGCAAGCATTGTGCTATTCGAATTTATAGAATATGCGCATCCCTGAATACTTGTGTCATTGATTTCGAGAGAGAGAAATTATTTTTAAGGAAAATGTTCAATAGGGTACTGGATTTGGTTGATGTTGTTGCATCTTGCTTCAAGATCCTTGGTCTTCTATTCTAAGCATGCATTAGTAGAGGGACACAGATTAATGACTTGATGCTGTAAAGTTATGTGATCTAGTTGAAGTTGGAAAAATATTCCATATAGAGTATTTGATTTGACTTTTTTTTATTTACTATTTTAGGCAGTTGACATTATTTTGATTATTCTTTCATATTTTTATTTTGGATGAGGCTGATAGACTCTTAGGTATGGGATTCTAGAAGCATATAAATTCTATTATTACTCTCTTGCCTAAGCTTCAGAGAACTAGTCTGTTCTCTACTACTCAAATTGAGGCTATTGAAGAGCTTGCTAAGGCAGGATTGAGGAATCCTGTGAGGGTTGAAGTTTGAGCAGAAAAAAATCAGAAAATGGTTCTGCATTATCAAAACATCTAGAATCTTCCAAAACACCTTCAAGACTTCACATTGTAAGTCTTACATGTCGGAAGCGCACGTTACGTTCACGTTGCACGCTCTTTTTATATTTTATTATTTTGGAAAATTTAGTTATTTCTGAATCCGGTCCATTTTCCATCCACATTCAACCCATATCTTTGCAAATATATTTGCAACCACCTTCAGTAACAAATCACGTACCCATCCTTTATCTCACGTACTGATAATTTCCTATCTCACGTTCTGATAACAAGTTGAGCCCTGTGATGGACAGACTCTATAAATAGGATGAGGTGCTCTCAGTTTTGTATCACCAAACCCACTTCTCTATTCAGAAAAAAATACACCATCTATTCAGAGTGAGTAAGGGTCTGGAAGAACAAAACTGTCTTTCAGGTTCGTGTGTGCGCCGCTTCGCGTTCAATTTGCAATGGCTGGAGTTACGCTCGTAATATTTTAATTTCCGCTGTTTGATCTGAATATGCCATTTAAATTGATTTGCATATTTAGATCAGTATATGTAAATTTTACATTTGGTATCAGAGCCAGGTTGTACCTCTGTCTTGCTTATTGGGTCGTTCCTATGCGGAGTTTATTTTCTGAGTATATGGGTGTTATGTTTTAAGGCTCATTAATTCAAAATAACATCAAAATTAGGAATGATATAAGTTTTCTAATTTTTCTATGATTTAAAACGTAGTTTTTGGGTGTCTAAAATGTATATAATGGTGTGGGTTTTTCGAAATCGAGGTAATAATCATTTTTTTTATGACCCCCCGCTGGAGGTTGAAGACGAAGATGTGTGTGTTTTGTTTACTGTCTTGGAATTGTTAATGTACATTTTAAACTAACAATATTAAACAAAGCATGACTTGATCTAGTGGTAGATGTGGTTTATATTACCTCTCTATTGTGGATTCAAATCTTAGTGGAAGCTTTTTCTTCCTTGTTTTCATTTTTAATTAATTAAAATGAACGTATAAATGAAATGAAAACACCTTAGGCTGGTCTTGAACCCTTGCCCTATAGCATGAAAGGACTCCTTTTGCCGCTAAGCTATTGCAATTTAATTGTTTACTAGGTGCAGTTCACGTATATTTGTAACTTCTGAAGGATAAATCATTTATGCACAAACTATTTAAAATTGTGTGTCTCTAAGTTATGCTGAACATGCAATATTATGTTAAATACTGGTATGCATTGGATTTGATCCTTTAGAGTTTATTACATGTTGAATGAATATACATGCAATGTTATTTTGAATTGGTATACATGTAATTTTTATGATTCAATATTGAGCACATTTGCATTATTAAGTATGTTTATGCAAGGATTATTTTTGAATGTTAAGTGATTAATATAATTTTATTAAATTAGAGAATATCCACAACATCTTTAATTGAGTAAAATTATATGCTAAATTTATAATCACATTAGAAATATTAATTGTGATTAATCATATGTAATGTGATGAAATCTACCCACTGGAATTTTGTTATATTTGTATGATTAATTAGGATAAAATATTAAATTATATTTCTTAATTTACCCACATGAATTAAGGAAAAGAACATGATTTAATAGTTTTATCATAAAGTTGCATGATGAATCTAATTGAGTAGGACTTTAGCCCAAAGGCAAGTTTTGTGTCACTAGATTCATATATTGAGACATGATTTGCATTGACAAAACATGGCATTTGTTTAGTCTCAAATTTTCTTAATGAGCATGTGTGTTTGTTTGCAGTTTCACAATCTATGAATATTTCTTGTGACCTTCCCATTTTAAAAGGTGATAATTATAAGGTTTGGAAGGAAAGAGTTCTCCTTCATTTGGGCTGGATGGATATTGACTATGCTATAAGGAAGGATGAGCCACCGGCTATTACTGAAACTAGTGAACCTGATGCTGTTGCTCTTTATGAAAAGTGGGAGAGATCTAATCGTCTCTCTGTTATGTTCATAAAAACCAACATATCCGCTAGTATTCGGGGTTCAGTTGACCAACATGATAAGGTCAGAGATTTGTTGAAAGCCATTGATGAACAGTTTATGACCTCTGAGAAGTTGCTTGCTAGCACACTCATTATGCAATTCTCTTCCATTAAGCTTACTGGAACGAGGGGTGTGCGTGAACATATCATGCGCTTAAGGGACATAGTGACTCAGTTGAAAACCCTAGAAGTTACCATGTCTGAATCCTTCCTGGTACATTTCATTTTGCGCACCCTACCTCAACAGTATACACCCTTCAAAATCTCCTACAACACACATAAGGATAAATGGTCTATTAATGAATTGATGACCATGTGTGTTCAAGAAGAGGAGAGATTGATAATGGAAGAGGGTGAGAAGGTAAATTTGACTACTTCTACTTCTGGAAAGGATAGGAAGAAGTCTGTAGGCACCAATAAAGGAAGGATTCCGACTCAACCAACAATTAAAAAGGAGTCAAAGTGTTTTTCTTCTGTAAAAAGAAAGGACACATGAAGAAGGGATGCCCCAAATTTAAAGGTTGGTTTGAGAATAAAGGTACACCATTTACTTTCGTTTGTTATGAATCTAATATGATTAATGTGAATCATAATACATGGTGGATTGACTCTGGTTCTACAATCCATGTTTCTAATACCTTGCAGGGTATGGAAAGCCTAAGGAAGCCAGTGGGAAGTGAGCAGTGCATCTACTTAGGGAGTAGGATGAGCTCGCATGTAGAGGCCATTGGAACGTGCGTCTTAGTTTTAAGTAGTGGCTTTAAATTACATTTGGAGAAAGTTTTTTATGTTCCTAGTTTCTGTAAAAACTTAATTTCTATTTCTAAACTTGCACCTTTGGGATTTTATTTTAATTTTACAAACTTTGGTTTTAATTTACTAAATAAATCTGAAATTATTGGTTGTGGTCAATTGGTTGATGGTCTTTATTCGATTGAATTGAAAAATGATGCTACTTCTATGTACGTTTCTGTTGGGTTAAAACGATGTATTATGAATGAAGAATCCTCTATGTTGTGGCACTGGATATTAGGACATATCTCTATTGAGAGAATCAAGCGATTAGTAAATGAAGGAGTACTTAGTACTTTGGATTTAACTGATTTTGAGACTTGTGTAGATTGCATTAAGGGTAAGCAAACTAACAAGTCTAAAAAGGGTGCAAAGAGGAGTTCTAATTTATTAGAAATCATACATATAGACATATGTTGTCCAGACATGGATGCAAATAGTCCGAAATACTTCATAACCTTTATAGATGATTATTCACGATATATGTATCTCTACTTACTTCATTCTAAGAATGAAGCTTTAGATGCCTTTAAAGTTTGTAAGGCTGAAATTGAGAAACAATGTGGAAAACAAATTAAGATCGTGAGATCAGATAGAGGTGGGGAGTACTATGGTAGATACACAGAGGATGGACAAGCACCAGGTTCATTTGCAAAATTTCTTCAAGAACATGGGATTGTTGCCCAATACACTATGCCTGGTTCTTCGGATCAGAATGGTGTAGCAGAACGAAGAAATCGAACCTTATTAGACATGGTGAGAAGCATGAGGAGTAATGTAAAGCTTCCTCAATTTTTATGGATTGATGCTCTTAAGACGACCGTGTATATATTAAACCGAGTTCCATCCAAGGCTGTCTCAAAGATACCTTTTGAGTTATTCAAGGGTTGGAAACCAATTTGCGACATATACGCGTTTGGGGATGCCCGTCTGAAGTAAGAATTTATAATCCACAAGAGAAGAAACTAGACGCTAAGACTATTACTGGGTATTTCATTGGATATGCTGAAAGGTCTAAAGGGTATAGGTTCTATTGTCCATCCCACAACACTAGGATTGTGGAATCAAGGAATGCAAAGTTTCTTGAAAATGACTTAATCAATGGGAGTGATCAATTTCAAAACATTTCTTCTTTAAGGGATCACTATGAAGCTGAACCTTCTAGGACAAGTAATAGGTTGGTAGTCATTCCCACCCCTCAAGTTAAAATGGGTGTTAGACAACTAGTGATTGAAGTTCCACAAGCTGTTGAAAGTGATCATGTAGATCAAGTTGTTTGTGAGGAACAACATGATGATATGAACAAACTGGTGAAGAATCAGTTGAACAAGTTCCTCAGCAAGATGACCAAACAACATTAGAAGATCTACTAGAGTAAAAAAGACAGCAATTCCTAGTGATTATGTAGTGTACCTATAAGAATCAGACTACAACATTGGAGTCGAAAATGATCCTGAGACGTTTTCACAAGCCATGAGTTCTAAGGAATCAAATTTGTGGTATAATGCTATGAGGGATGAGATGGATTCTATGGCATCTAACCAAGTTTGGGATCTCGTTGAGTTGCCTGTTGGTGTAAAAGCCATAAGATGTAGATGGGTCTTCAAAACAAAGAAAGACTCAGAAGGCAACATTGAGAGACATAAGGCAAAACTTGTTGCTAAAGGATTCACTCAAAGAGAAGGAATCGATTACAGAGAGACCTTTTCCCCTATATCTAAGAAAGACTCTCTTCGAGTAATTTTGGCATTAGTAGCTCATTTTGATCTTGAATTGCATCAAATGGATGTGAAAGCGGCATTCCTGAATGGCGATCTTGAAGAAGAGGTTTACATGAAACAACCTGAGGGATTCTTATCTAGTGTTGGTGAGCACTTAGTCTGCAAGCTTAATAAGTCCATCTATGGATTGAAACAAGCCTCCCGCCAATGGTATTTAAAGTTTCATGAGGTCATTTCTTCATTTAGCTTTGAAGAAAATGTCATGGATCACTGTATATACCAGAAGGTCAGTGGGAGTAAGATTTGTTTCCATGTATTATACGTAGATGATATTCTGCTTGCGACTAATGATAAGGGTATGCTATATGAGGTGAAACAATTTCTCTCAAAGAACTTTGATATGAAGGATATGGGAGAGGCATCTTATGTCATAGGCATAAAGATCCATTGAGAAAGATCTCGAGGCATTTTAGGCTTGTCTCAAGAAACCTATATCAACAAAGTTTTAGAGAGATTTAATATGAAAGATTGTTCACCAAGTGTAGCTCCCATTGTGAAGGGTGACAAACTTGCTTTGAGTCAATGCCCCAAAAATGATTTTGAGCGGGAACACATGAAAAATATTCCATATGCTTTAGCAGTTGGAAGCCTTATGTATGCTTAGGTTTGCACTAGACCTGATATTGCATTCGCTGTTGGAGTCTTGGGAAGATATCAAAGTAATCCAGGTATTGACCACTGGAAAGCTGCAAAGAAAGAGATGAGATATCTTCAAGGAACAAGGGATTACATGCTCATGTACAGACAAACTGATTGTCTGGAAGTGATTGGCTACTCCGACTCAGACTTTACTGGTTGCATTGATTCACGAAGATCAACATCTGGTTATATTTTTATGTTAGCCGGTGGAGCAGTATCTTGGAGAAGTGCCAAGCAAACCTTAACTGCTACTTCCACTATGGAGGCTGAGTTTGTTTCTTGTTTTGAGGCTACCTCGCATGGTGTATGGTTGAAGAGTTTCATATCTAGCCTTAGAGTTGATGACTCTATTTCTAGGCCATTAAAGTTGTATTGTGACAACTTTGCTGTGGTGTTTATGGATAAAAACAACAAAAGTGGAAGTCAAAGTAAGCACATCGACATCAAGTACTTAGCCATAAGAGAACGTGTTAAAGAAAAGAAAGTGGTCATTGAACATGTCAACACTGAGTTGATGATTGTTGATCCTTTAACTAAAGGCATGCCACCAAAGAATTTTAAGGATCATGTAGTACGAATGGGACTTGGTTCCATGATGTGATTTCATTGTACGTACATTTATTATTTTCAATGAAACTCTTATTCAGGATATTTTCTCATATGGTTTTGTGCACATATTTATTTATTTTGAGAAAAATCATTCGGTTTAGATATAGAATAAACATATGGTTTATTCATTAAGTTGAGAGCTAGTGTTAAGAGACTTGATATATTGTGGTACATGGAAGATACTACTCATCATCAGAGGACCTATCGCCATGACTCATATATTATGTTTCTTGTTATGGTTGATGTTAGGTTAAATGGACCAAGTGGGAGAATGTTGGAAGCGCACGTTACGTTCACGTTGCACGTTTTTTTTATATTTTATTATTTTGGAAAATTTAGTTATTTCTGAATCTGGTCCATTTTCCATCCACATTCAACCCATATCTTTGCAAATATATTTGCAACCACCTTCAGTAACAAATCACGTACCCATCCTTTATCTCACGTACTGATAAATTCCTATCTCACGTTTTGATAACAAGTTGAGCTCTGCGATGGACAGACTCTATAAATAGGATGGGGTGCTCTCAGTTTTGTATCACCAAACCCACTTCTCTATTCAGAAAAAAATACACCATCTATTCAGAGTGAGTAAGGGTCTGGAAGAACAAAATTGTCTTTCAGGTTCGTGTGTGCGCCGCTTCGCATTCAATTTGCAATGGCTGGAGGTACGCTCGTAATATTTTAATTTCCGTTGTTTGATCTGAATATGCCATTTAAATTGATTTGCATGTTTAGATCAGTATATGTAAATTTTACATTACATTCTTACTAGAATCCATTTAGTAAGTTTCATGTACTACTAATAGATGCATAATATAGTTTATGTTTATCCTTTGCTAATATTGATCTCCTTATCCTTTTGAGTTTGCAGTATTTGGAATGCGAGGCATATAAGAAGGCATCATAGCTAGTACATATCCTTATTAATATTTAAGAATCTCTTAAAAAAAATTATAATGTGAGATACACGTTGATAATTAATGATGTGATTTGTGCTGTAGAAGAGTATTTTATCATACCCAAAGCATCATTTTGACTTTAATGCAGATATTTCATGACTTGTGCTAGCGTTGATTATAGGGGAGTTGTCCTAATTCCTTGTCTTTCTGTTTTGAAAGGCTTCTCCTTGATTCCCCTGCATGGAAAGATGAAGCAGGTATAGTTTTGGTCCATTTGGATGTCAGCATTTTTCAATATCGAAGCATAATATTCTATAAATAGGCATTGTTTTTCTTATTTCTAGTTATTTTGTCAGTGTCTTACCGTTTACATACTAGATTATTTATTTATTTTGCCATATAGTTTGCCAGGGAGAAAGCACTAGCTTCATTTACATCCCTTTCAAATGGAATTCTTCTATGTACCAATGTTGCAGCACGTGGACTGAACATAAGGGTGTAGATTGTATAGTGCAGGTAGCTCTATGGCTTGTAGATGATATTGTAATGCTTTTCATATTTCATTCAAGATTCTTTAGAAGTGTTGATTTTATTGTAATGTAATCTATACAAATGTGTAGGAGGAATCTTATGTAGAATTCCTGCGTATAAGAAGAGTTCTTCTTCAAGAGAGACTATGTGCTGATGATGCATTTGATGTTGTTCCTCAGGTTTGCTCTAGGCCTTTTATAATCTTAGTTTTTTCTTTTGTCATAATATTTGTATTAATACAATAGAAAGATCCTTTGCGTGCTGGTTAATGGTTAGTAATACTCATTAGATATATGAACTAATTAATCCTTTTTTCTAACTTCTAATAGAGTAAACTAAATAACCAGTGGAAATAAATTCCCTGATACAACATGACGATGACTTGATTGCCACCAAGGCTGATGCTGATTTTGTTCATTGACTCTTTTAGAAGTTGTTTTTTTCTTCTTTATGATTGCCTGTTTGAGTAAACATGCTTACCAGTCCTATATTTATCAAACTGCAAATTGTAAATGAAAATATAACATATTTCAATATTTCAATAACAACACTATTGATCAAACTTGCTTCAGATTCGTTCTGCTGCAAAAAAAAGACCACGATGTCATGGAAAAGGGAATTAAGGCCTTTGTCTCTTACTGTTGTATTATAAGCCTAAGGATTATACTGCTAATTAATAAATTGGCGAATTAAACACCTACTACGCAAATATAAAATTATTTACATGCACTTACAATGTAACTTTATTAATTGGTAACATATCCCGGAACTATAAATACCAATTTTTTGGAATTACTTTAAGAAAGTAGGATGTAGATTAAAGCTAAGTTGTAAATAGATTAGAGTTAGAATGTAAATAAAATAAAACCTCTTATTTATTTATTTTTTTCTCATTCTTTGTATCGTATTATATCACTTATACACACACACACACACACACACACACACACACACACACACATATATATATATATATATTAAAAAATATAAATATTATAAGTAATATTATCATGTAATAAAAAAGTAAAGAAAAATAATAAGTATGAAATTGATATTAGAAAAAATTGAATGTCCAAATATCATAGCCATATAGAGTAGAAAAGCAAGATGCACTCTTCTCTGGGCATGCAACGATAATTCACTTTCTGGCACATATTGCCACATAACATGCCAAATTCCGGTTTTGCCTTTTTGTAAGCCTCATACGGATTATAGGATATTTTTTAATTTTTTTCCTCAAAAATATGTGATTTTCACATTATTAGCATAACGCTCTAACCAACTGAGCTAATAGACCAATTATGTTATAAAATAATTAATGTCGCTATATATAACATGAAAATTTATAATGCATATTTAATGCACATGCAAATTTACATAATAAATTTTGTGATAATTAATTTTTTTACATATATATATATATATATATATATATATTGTAAATAAAAGTCATAGGCTTAATAAAAATTTACATATGTAAAAAAATACTATTTGTTTAATTATCAATTGTTGTAATAAACATCTAAATACATCATTCAATTAAATATCATATTTGTTTAATTTTCAATCACTATAATAGACATCCAAATACATCATTAAGTTAAATATCAATTTTTTTAACTATTAATTATTGCAATAAACATCTAAATACAACATTTAGTTAAATATCAAATTTTG
The DNA here is from genome assembly GCF_004193775.1 of Glycine soja. Lineage (NCBI taxonomy): Eukaryota > Viridiplantae > Streptophyta > Magnoliopsida > Fabales > Fabaceae > Glycine > Glycine soja. The sequence continues at coordinate 34,514,341 of NC_041011.1, forward strand.
TAAATAAATTAAATGTATAAAAAAATATAATTTTTTAAAAAATTCAAAACATACGGATTGACAATCTGTATGGTTCATATGGATTGTCAATCCATATGTTTTGAATTTTTTAATATGCATCTCTTCTTCTCCGGCGGTGAAAAACCACCAAATTTCACCATATATTCGTAAACAACGCACGTACACCACCAACGACAACAAACACTCGTAAAACAATGTTAACGGAAGCAAGTTACACTAAGGGAGTGTGATTTTATGAAAAAAAGGCAATACAAAAATGAAAAAGCTAATATGCTATTTATAACCGAAAATACCCATAAAGACATTTTCAATATTTTGGAAAACTGCTAGGTGTACCAGCAAAAATGCTGGGTGCCCCAAGCAATTCCCTAAAGAAAAGAGATGAAAATGTTGGACCAACTTAACATGCTTTGTCAACATCACAGTTGAGTGGCCCAACATTGAGAGTTAATAAGGGCACCACAGATGCCTAGGCCGCAATAAAAGTTTGAGCAGCTGAATATATTGGCGTGCAACTTCCATGTAGCTGAATATAGTGGCACAAGATACATCATCAAGAAGATCTCTAGTGATTTAGGAAGGGAATTCCAAGTTGAAACAACAAGAGGTTTGGCCAATGAATTTAAGAAAAATGTTTTTACAAGAGATTTACTCTCTAGTAATCGATTACCAGAGGATGTAATCGATTACCAGTGGCCAAAACACTTCCTAAAATGTTTTTAAAATAGTTTTGAATATTCTTGAAGGTATGTAATCGATTACATGAGGATTGTAATCGATTACCAGTAGCTAAAAATGTTTACAACAGTCACTAGAAATTTGAATTCAAAATTTATAATGTGTAATCGATTACACATGGATGGTAATCGATTACCATCAATTATTGAACGTTTTGATTCAAATTTCAAAGTCTATAATCGATTACACAAATCTTGTAATCGATTACCAGAGGAGAATTTTAGAAAATAATTTCCAAGAGTCACATCTGGTCAAATGATTTTTTTAATGGCCATCAAAGGTCTATTTATATGTGACTTGGAACACGAAATTGCTTAGAGTTTTTCAGAACAAAAAGGTCTTATCCTCTCAAAAAGAAAAATTATCTCATCCTCTTAAAAATTCCTTGGCCAATACACTTGCAATTCAATAAGGAATTATTTTGAGTGCTCCATTGTTCAATCTATCTCTTTCAAGGGAGATTTCTTCTTCTCTTCATCTTATTTCTAAAAAGGGATTGAGAGACCGAGGTTCTCTTGTTGTAAAACAATCTGAACACAAAGGAAGGGTTGTCCTTGTGTGGTTCAGAACTTGTAAAGGGCTTTTGCAAGATAGTGGAACTCTCAAGCGGGTTGCTTGGGGACTGGATGTAGGCACAAGGGTGTGGCCGAACCAGTATAAATCTGAGTTTGCATTTTCTCTTCCCTTAAACTCCTTTATTTATTATTGTTTATTGCTTCTATTCAGTAAGTTTAATTTGCATAATTACTTAGGAATTCATTTTGAAAGGAATCTTGGGTTTTGGGTTAAAATCAAAATAGAATTTTTAATTAGGAAAAAGTTTGTGATATCTTAATTTTCCCCCCCTTCTTAAGATATCTGAGGATACTTGTCTAACATTCCATACCCAGGTGACACAAAATAAGCACCATATATAAATTCATCCGGAAAACTCCTCCATTTCCAATTGTTCCACTTTTCACTACTTTCCCTCTTGGTAATTTGTCATCAACAAATGAACCACTCTTAGTATCTATAATATCATATTTAGGTGAGTAATGTTTATGAATAATGTTGCTTTCATTTTACAGTGAAACATCCTTGTTATCAAACTAATTATTCTCACTCTTGCATGTGGAAAGAACTTGACATTGGTAAATTGGCCACGTGATTTGGCTTATTACAACTTCCTTCAATGCTAGAGGTAAAATACCACTCACTTTCCACTTATGGATTTGAATCTGTTGAAGATATCAATTTAGGGGACATTAAGTATAGGTAAAAACAATTTCATAGCATAAATTTTCTAGTTCTTGGGTAAAAGCATTGTCAAGAACCATTTCTCCCCAAAGCTTAAGCTGTTAGGTGAAAACTTATGAATGATATAAATAATTGAATATAATGTCTAACATGCGATATGAGCCTTTTGGGCTTTGAGCAAAGGCTGGGCCACCTTACCTTGTGCTAAAAATTTTCTTTTTTTATTTTGAATAATGGAGATATAATGTGTCAAATTCTCTGTCCTGAACACTTGGTCAAGAGTCTCTAATACCATGTCAGCAACCTTCGCTATCGAAAAGTCAAGTTGTTAGTTAAAACTCATGAATGGCTTGAGCTGAATTAATTATATATGATATTTATTATATTTTTTTAAATTATAATTAAACCTAATTGTATAATTATAGTTTAATATAATTAAATTATAATTCAAATTGAGACTGAGCTATAGTTTGAAAATTAAAATGCAGTTAGAGCTTGAGCTTTGATTTTCTTCAAATTATAGAATTGTGGAAATTAATTTCATGTCTTGTAAGATTTACCAAAAAGTCATGTCTGCTAGTCTCACGTTACTTGTGTTGTGATTATTACATCTTTAATTGAGTTTCCTGAATCTTTTTAAACTGTCCAAAGTTTATTGGTGCATTGTAGTATTTGGTGGGTATGGCTTCTTTGAATTATTTTATACTTTGTAGTTTGCACTGCATAACCTTTTTCAATATCCCTTTCTCTTCACTAAACAATTATTGGACGCTACTTGTTTATGTACATTTGTGTGTGGCCTATGGACTTGTAGCTAGTGACAAGATTAAATTAAGATGAGGAGGAACAAACTTCAGGTAATTTGCATTTTCTCAGTTTCTAGAAGGCAATGCTTGGATACTAAAATATTTTAGCAGGGAAGGTGTAATAGCAGTTGAACAAACCCCCTTCCCTTAGTTAAAGTTGTTGGCTTGCTTAAGTTTTATACGCTTATGGTTCTGAAATCTCTAAATTATTATTTTTGATTGTTGGCCTAATTGGTAGTCATTTATGTATATGGAGGCGGAATGGGAAAAGAAGCATATTTCCTTCACTGGAAGCCAAATTTGTATAAGGTTCATCCATGCAGTATACAAAATCAGTGCTATTTTTTCCCCTTCCTACCTCTCTTTCATAACTTAGTTAGAATCTTGTTTTCTCTGTGTGGAGTGAAGGCATGAAGTCATTTAGGAATCTATATAGTTGAATAATATTTGGTGCATTGCTTAAGTGAAGAAGCACTCAGAAGCATATCTATTTATAATAATCCGGAATCAGTTTGAATTACATTTAAGAGCAATAATTAGAAAATACATTTTATTAAATTAATTTTTTTTATATTTAAAAAAAATATATTTTAAGACAGATCTTAGAAAAATTGTCTTAGAAAGATGATTTTCCCAAAAACTGTCTTAGAATTCTCAAATTTTTTAACTTTTTTATTTTAAAAAAATAGACATTCTAAGACGATTATCTGAAAAATTGTCTAAGAAACTCTACTTTCTAAAACAGTTGTCTTAGAATTCTCATCAATTTTTAATTTTTTTTAAAAATGATTCTAATATAGTTCTTTCTAAAATCATCTTAGAAAGTGTACTTTCTAATCTAAGATGACTGATTTTTGAAAGAACCGTTTTAGAATTCTCAATTATTTTTTTCTATTTTTATTTAAAAAAATTCATTCTAAGATGATTTTTAGCTTAAAACTGTTTTAGAGAGGTGTCTTTTTAAGACGGTTGTATGCTAAAATTCTTCTAAGAAATGTGCATTTTTCAAAGATGATGTTTTTTAACCGTCGTGAAAAGTCTTGACTTTTCATGACATTTAAAGACGGTTCAAAATCGAACCGTCTTTGAATGTAACTTATAACCGTCATGGTATAACATTTTTCCAGTAGTGCGTTTCTAGTTATGTGTTTATTACATTGTCTTTTTAGTTATCACTTAAATAATATATGTCAGTTGTACTATGTATATGTATTTGTATACATACCAAGTGCCAATAAACATAACGCAAAAATAAATTTAAGTAAAATCATTGACATTAGTGTGCCACTCGTTAGAGTATAACTATACAAATCCCTAGTTGAATTTGGTTAGCAAGAACATGTCAAACATTCTTAGATTAGATATGCAAAGTCCTGTCTTATTAAGACTAACCAATTGTCTATAGGTGACCCAAAAAAAAATAAAAAATCCATCAAGCATTTTTTTGCATGGTTTCTATTTGTACTTGAGAGGCCTCCCCAAACAATAGTAAGTCGTACACAAAGAAGAGATGCATGGGAGATTGGGTGGACCATTCCTAGATAGAATAATCGGCTTCCAATCTTTTTAGATAATTGATAAATGGATAAGATGTGACAACCTCTCCATGCAAAAAACAAAGAGATATGACGATAATGCACTATTAAAAAAAAGATCTTTTTACGACATCAGTCTTCCTAAACCGTTGTGGTATAATACGTGGTGGCACGTTTGTAATTATGAAGTTTGAAAACAAAGACAATCATGTAAAAAACTCATCTTCAAATTATGGTACGACAATTTCCACGATGTTGCTTTCATCGACACCATCGTGGTTTGCGCGACATATAGTCACATGACTCGTTTCATTGACTGAGTGAGCCTCGCGACCTCAGTCAGTACACTTACGCCTTATGCGCTTCCCTCACTCAGGTCACCCTCTTCGTCACTCACCCTTACGCGCTGGCCCACCTCATCATCAAACGTATTTGGCCGTCATTCAAATACCATCGTCATCATCCATGGTGAGTATCTCATTTCCCCTGTATGACTGTTTCAGTTAGTATAATGATGCAAGCTTGGTCAGCGTTTCATGGAACCACTATAATAGGATTGAATCAATGTTGGGGGGTGGTGATAGATGCACAAGAACTTAGGTTCAATTGTCGTTTCTTCCACTATGAGATTGAATGTCTGATTTGAGTGGATGCAAGTCTTGTTCTTCATCCCACTAATAATCTCAAGTAGCAGCACACGAAAGCACCGTGTACCTCTATTTTGCCTGAGACAATTGTTACTCGATGAATACGACTAGCTTTTGGGTATAAAACATGTGTAAATTGAATCAAACTTCCCCAATTTATGGTTGTTTTGTAGGATTTTAAATACTTTCTGTTAAGTATAGGTAATAGACACTTAATACTTCTATTTGTGTATTTAATAATCAATTTCTCTCATTTTCAGGTGAATTAGGCGATTTGGCAAAGTTCTGTTTTTCACCTCCTCGCTAAGCCAATCTGCTGGCTTAGCGAACGTCCGCTAAGCGCAACACTTAGTGGCTAAGCAGCACGAGGAAGGATCTGGAAGAAGATGAGTTGTATAGGTTCACTAAGCACACCGCTTCATCTCATCAAGCATCACGCTTCAGCCCATCCGCTGAGCGAGAAAAGAGCGCTAAGCAAAAATTCACTAATGTGCGCTAAGCGGATCATAATCTCGCTAAGCACACGAGCACGGAAAAAACCACTTATTTAAGCCTGAAATAAGATTTTGTGAAAGGAGTTTGGGCTGGGATTCAGAGCTTTGCATGACTAGAGATTCTAGAGAGAGAAAGGTCCAAGTTCCAGAGAGTTTTGAGAGACTTTGCTGTGTGAAGATCTGCAGAGACTAGAGCTTGAAGCAGGAGCCATTCTGAGAGCTTGAGATGAGTTTATGAGTGATTGTGAGATCCTAGAGGTGAAGGAGACATCCTCACCACTTGTATTTTTGCAATCTTTCATCTTGTTCTTCTCTTTGTTGTAAAGAAGGCTTCCTAGTTATGGAAAGCTAAATCCTCTGTTGGATCTTCCCTGCAGGTACCTGATGTAAATATATTTCTATCTATTTAATGATGTTTTTTGTGTTCTCTGTGCTATCTGCTTTTCACTCCAATATGCCTTTACCTTGATCACTTAGATGCATGCTTTGTTAGGGTCATTCAACAGTGGAAACTGGTTTGATTCTAAAGTCCTTGATAGTACAGGGCTAAGTTGTCGTACTATCACGAGTAATTGGGGTGCGATAATTTAGTTGTGTATGTGTGTCTTAATGCGGTCTTGGTTGAGCTTAGTCCAATAAGAGGAATCTGCGGACGATGCGTGATCAGGATTAGGCTAAACCATCATGATGAATCGGGGTTTAGTATCTTAGGAGACACCATAGGAACACATGAGCATTGTTAGATAGAGAATATCTTTTTAGCATCAGGCACCTATTAGGAAGACCAACGTGTTTTCTACTTGTTTTCACACATCATTTCTCTTGCGTGATTTTCCTTTTTGCACAGATAGTTTACACACCTGTTCATATTCACACTTATCTTTACACACCAGACACCTATTTGCTGAAATAGCTTACCAAATAACACAAGTTCCCTGAGAGTTCAATACTCGGTTCTTACCATTTTATACTACTTGCGTGATCCGGTGTACTTGCCGGAAGTGATCAAGTTTTTGGCGCCGTTGCCCGGGCCATAACTTCTTTTTATTTGGGAAGTTAGTTCATTTTTAGGTGTCTATTCTTTATTTGCTATTCTTTGATTGTTGTTGTTAATATTTGTTCTTAATTCCTATTTATCTTCTCTTATTGAACTGGATAACCGTTGTTCTGTTAGTATTGTATATGCATAGATCTCCCACAGGCAATATAGTTCCTCTGGACTTAGAAATTGAAGCTACATTGCGAAGGAATAGGGCCGAGAGGAGAAGGAAACTTATGCAAGACAGAACAGTTGCATCCATTCTTGAGGAAGAGACTCATTTCTCTGACTGACTATCACCTGATTCACCATCATCAAGGGAATCCGCCACTCAATTACCTGAAGTCATTACCATGGCAAAAGAGCATGACCAGAGGATTACCCTTGAGGATTACTCAAGTAGTTCAGTACCACAATTTTTCACCAACATTGCACGTCCTGAAGTGCAAGCTAACAACATCAATTACCCACATTCCTTAATTCATTTAATACATGGGAACTTATTTCAAGGATTACCTAATGAAGACCCTATGCACGCTTGGCAATGTTCATTGAAATATGCAACACTGTTAAGATTGCCGGTGTACCAGACGAAGCTATTAGGCTCAGCCTTTTCTCATTCTCATTGGCAGGAGAGGTCAAGAGGTGGCTCAACTCATTCAAGGGTAAGAGTCTGAAAACCTGGGAAGAAGTCATTGAAAAGTTCCTAAAGAAATACTTCCCAGAGTCTAAGATTGTTGAAGGGAAAGCTGCAATATCTTCGTTTCATCAATTCCCTGATGAATATTTGAGCGAAGCTTTGGAGAGGTTTAGAGGCTTGTTGAGAAGAACTCCCACTCATGGGTTTTTTGAGCCAATCCAATTGAATATGTTCATAGATGGGCTGAGACAGGTCAATGTATTTCCACCAATATCTTCGTTGTACCATCTGTGGTGAGACTCATGAAACAGGCCAATGTATTTCCACCGAAGAAAACACTTAAGAAATTCATTTTATAGGGAATGAACAACGACAAGGGTATACTCAAGGAGGATTTTCAGGCTTTCAGCAGAGTCCCTATAATCAATAAGGACAGTGGAGGACACACCCTGGTAACCAGTTCAACAAAGACCAGAATGGACCTTCGAATAGGCCAATCAAACAAGGGCCCAACATTTTCCAGAGGACGACAAAGCTGGAAGAGACTTTGACTCAGTTTATGCAGGTAAAAATGTCAAATCATAAAAGCACTGAGTCAGTACTGAAAAACCTTGAGGTCCAGGTGGGACAACTAGCCAAGCAGATAGCTGACAAGTCATCCAACAGTTTTGTGGCAAATACGGAACAAAATCCCAAGGAGAAATGCAAAGCTGTGATGACAAGGAGTAAGAGATTTGTGGAAGTTGAGGATGAAGAAAGTGTGGTGTACAATGAGAAAGTGGCTGAAAAGAAAAGTACTGAAGTTAAGAAAAATGATGGGAGAGGTGAAGGGAATCAGGAAAAAGAGAAACAAATAATGGTCCAAAAAAAAGAAATGGAGGACCAAGAAAAAGAAAAAGTATAGAAAAAGAAATAGAATGAAAAAAATGCAAAAGAAGAAAAAAATAAGGTTGCAAAGAAGGGTAGAAGTGAAAAAGCTGTGGACGAAGGTGTGGAATTACCATATCTTGTGGTACCTTCCAAGAAGGAGAAAGATCGTCATCAGGCGAGATTTTTAGATATTTCCAGGAAACTGGAAATAACCATGCCCTTCGGAGAAGCTTTGCAGCAGATGCCACTCTACTCTAAATTCTTGAAGGATATGTTAACAAGGAAGCATAAATATATTCATCAGGAAAACATCATAGTGGAAGGAAACTGTAATGCTGTAATCCAAAAGATCCTTCCACCCAAGCATAAAGATCCTGGGAGTGTAACTATTCCTTGTTCAATTGGAGAAGTCAATGTGGGAAAAGCTCTTATTGACATGGGAGCCAGTATCAATTTGATGCCACTCTCCATGTGCAGAAGATTGGGAGAGTTGGAAATAATGCCCACTCGAATGACTTTACAATTAGCTGACCGCTCCATTACCAGGCCATATGGAGTAATTGAAGATGTGTTGGTCAGAGTGAAACATTTTATCTTCCCGACAAACTTGTGGTAATGGATATCTCTAAACATACTAACATCCTTGTAATATTGGGAAGGCCATTCATGTTGACCGCAAGCTGCATAGTTGATATGGGGAAGAGAAAGCTGGAGCTAGGTTTTGAAGATCAGAAAATTGATTTTGATTTGTTTGTTGAAGACAAGCCTGCTCCAGAACACAATGTATACTTACAGGCAATGGAAGGAGGTCAAGAGGTTCTGAAGGTAAGAACCAAAACATAAGATCACCCAGTGAGGTAAAAACGTCAAACTAATGACATTAAAGAAGCGCTTCTTGGGAGGCAACCCAGTTTTAATTTCTGTAATTTTTGTTTTTCATGCATTAGATCATTGGGAACTTGTTGCATAATCTGTACATAGGAGTATATCAGCCTATCTTTGAATGTTAAACATAAGGGTTTCAATTTCTTGGAAAATGGATTAAAAAATAACTTTTTAGAAAACTTTTTATAAAAAAATAGTCCTTTCGCTAAGCGCATAATTATTCATGCGCTAAGCCATGAGTCTCAAGCGCTTAGCGCCTAACCCCTTCATCTTAGGCTAATTCATTCCGCTAAGCTAGCCAAGGCCAAGCTGAGCCTAATCCAATTCGATCTAAATTCCGCTAAGCGACAGCTTATCCTTGGCTAAGCACGACTCAGTGTCGCCAAGCACAATTCCTTACGGCTAGAACTGAAGTTCATGGAGCTGAACGTCAATCATGGTGGCTAAGCTGACCTTCTTGCGGCCAAACCTCATTTTGATTGAGGTAAGGGCCATTCCTAGCCACTAAGCTCATATGTTTGCGGCAGTATGCGCGCTGAGCGATTTTAATATCTGCTCAATGCCCACTCCCCTATACTCAAGATGCATGATTTTAGCTAAGTGGGCCTAGAGCCCAGCTTAACGAGAGTTACAGGTTTTCTGATCTGCAGATCTCGCTAAGCGGTACAATCCACGCGCTAAGCCAAACCCCTTCTAAAAATAATAATAATAATAATAATTTTTTTTGAGTTTTGAATTTGTCTAAGCGCGGGAAACCGCTGAGTGGGAGAATCTAAGAAACCAAACATCTCGCTCGCTCGCTTAGTGAACCATGTCACTAAGCGAGAAAGTCGAAACTAGCTTAAATGGGTGTAACGTCAATTACACCCACACTTGCACAATTTTTGCCTTCCCTTCTCTCTCTTTTTCCCAAATCTGCTCCCTTTTGCATCTTTGCCTTCTGTGTGCTGCATTCACTCCGAATCACCCAACTTTTTTAGTACAAATGGCTTCCAGAAAAAGAAAGAGTATTGGTACAAGGCCCACAACTCAGTATGATACAAGGAGGTTCCACTCCTTTGAGGCCTGGACCTGGTACACAGATAATGTTTTAGGAAGACATATACTACCTGAGAGGAAGGTAGAAATATACCATACTGAGCTGGACGAGTTTAAGGCTAAATTGGAGAGGCATAACTTCCATAAACGCCTCACCAATTTAGTTGACAACAACATAGATCTAGCTTTGGTGAAGGAGTTTTATGCCACCCTTTACAGCTCCGAAGGGTCTTCATTAAAGCAAGTCAGGGTCAGAGGCCACTTGGTGTGGATTGATGCAGACAACCTCAACACCTTTCTGGAGACACCTGTGTTACTAGCTAAGGGTGAAACCTTACCCGCATATTCCAGATACTGCAGGTTACCCACTAATATTAGAGAAATTGAGGCTACCTTATGTATCCCAGGTCGGGGGTTTGTTTTGAATGCTGAAGGCCACCCTGGGAATATTCTCAGGAAAGATTTAACAACTCTTTCTTAGGTGTGGAGTGTTCTCTCATACTCCAACCTGGCTCCTACTTCCCACACCTCGAACTTGACAGCAGATCGAGCTAGGCTGATCTTTGGCTTAGTCTCTCAGATGGACATGAATGTGAGAGCTCTCATCTCTGGTCAGATTACATCTATGGCCCAGTCTAACTCTACTAGACTTGGGTTCCCTGCTCTTATCACCGCTTTATGTAAGTCCAAAGGGGTTGCTTCTGATAGCCTGGTCTTCGAACGCCTAAGCCCGGTCATTAACTTGGCATATATCTGGAAAAACTGTTGGAACCCTGATGATCTGACAGTTACTATCAGAGGGGCCAGGAGAGCGAGGACAAGGCTAGCTGAGGCCCCTTCCACATCTACAGCTCCTCCTCTAGCACGTACCCTAGTAGCTCCTTCTGCCCTAGCTTTTGCAGATTTTTAGCGTCTTGAAGCCATGCTTCAAAGCATCCATCAGGGGCTGATTATCTTATTACAGATTTTATAGATGGTGGAACCTCCAGACTCTATTCCTTCAGTAGAGTAGTTTAATGAGTGGGTAGCCTAGCCCGGGATTCAGTTTTCTCTTCACAAGGAAGATGAAGGTCCCACAGCCCAGGTACCACAGCAGATGGAGGTTGAGTCATCCAAGACTACCACTCCAGAGCCCTTGGTCAGAAGGAAGAAGGCAGATGAAACACAAGAAGCTACAGCCACTTTTGAGAAATCTCTTGAGGCCACTTCTGAGCCTTCAGAACCAGTGGCAGATACAACTTCACCTCAACAGGAAGCAGAATCTTCCACTCCTGAGGATCAAACTACACCAGTCCTTTCTCTGAACACCTCTCCTACAGCTATCCCTGTGCTTTACTTAACAGACGAGAAAGATGTTCAGACACAGGATACTCAGGACTAATCACAGGATTTTTAAATTCCTAATGATATTTTTTGTGCTTTTTGAATTATTATTATTATGGTCATGGTTTTAGTACAATAATTCCTTTTTGTTAGTTTTGTTCATGGGTAGTTTATTTGCTCATCTTGAAGCATTTTGAACAGTTTAACTTAGTTTTAATGATATGGCAGTGAAGCACTTTAATTATTTTGTGGAAATGGTTTTATGCTTTTATTTTAGATTGAATGCATGATTAGGATGGAGTTTGTGTTTTTTTCATGAGTTTGAACAAATATGTTTGTTGGACAAAGAAAGAACAAGATTGTGAACCTACAGTAGAATTGTTAGTCAGTAGACAGATTGATTGTGAAAGAAAAGCTTGAACCCAAACCGGTGAGAGTGTGACCTTACTCTGTGAGTGAACGACTAGCTGTGAGTAATAATCTTTGCATGAATCTCTGGATTTTAGAATGATATGTGTAAATGAGAACATGATGAAGGCCATGATTTGTGTATACACAAGCCTTTTGACCAAACAACTTACCTTGCAAGATAACTATATCCTTTGTTCATTGTATAAGCTGAATGATTTTGTCATAAATTGAACCCTGAACTTAAATAATTATCTCTTGATACCTTGCTTAGATTCTAGGAGAGCATATGGTTCAAGGAAAAATTTACCCCAAATTTGGGGGAGTAAAGTCAGTTAAAATGCAAAGAAAAAGGTAAAGCATCAGCACACACAACAAATAAGTTGTATGTTAAAAAAAAAAAGAATAAATTGTGCTATTACAATAAGGTCAAAAGCAAAATAAGAGGAAAAGATAGTGAGAAAGCTACTTGTATGACACAAGATCATTTGGATAAGCCTAGGACTTATGCTCTCATAGAATCTAAACCTTTGAATCCTGGAAAAACCAATGAATTTTTGTAGCCAAGCCTCACTACAAGCCTGAGAAAGTCCTTCTGATTATGTTTATACATTTCTGACTTTATGGCATGAGATGAAATTCAAAGATTGGACCTCTTGTTTGTTGTTATGAATGAATAGCTTAAACACTTGTGTTAGAGTGAAACAGTAGCCGTGAGACTATGGTTTAAGCTACTTTCCTTGATATCTATCTTATGATTAACTTCATCTAACTGTATAGCTCACATTTTATTCTTCACTTTGAATAGCTGCATATTTTGCGAAAGACAAGTGATGAGTACATATTGCTTCATTTTTCTTATCATGCAATCAACAATTTTTGATGCATACACCTTTGTACATGATCACTGCATGTTATTAGCACTTGAGGACAAGTGAGCTATTCTCTATTGCTTGAGGACAAGCAAAACGGTAAATTTGGGGGAGTTGTTAGTCGATGAATACGACTAGCTTTTGTGTATAAAACTTGTGTAAATTGTATCAAACTTCCCCAATCTATGGTTGTTTTGTAGTATTATAAATACTTTCTGTTAAGTATAGGTAATAGACACTTAATACTTCTATTTTGTGTATTTAATAATCGATTTCTCTCAATTTCAAGTGAATTAGGAGATTTGGAAAAGTGTTGTTTTTCACCTCCTTACTAAGCCAATCTGCTAGCTTAGCGAGCGCCGCTAAGTGCAACACTTAGTGGCTAAGCATGAGGAAGGATCTGGAAGAAGATGATCTGTACAGGTTCACTGAGCGCACCACTTCATCTCATCAAGAGCACCGCTTCAGCCCATCCGCTGAGCGAGAAAAGAGCGCTAAGCAAAAATTCACTAATGTGCGCTAAGCAGATCATAATCTCGCTAAGCGTGCGAGCACGTACAAAGCCACCTATTTAAGCCTGAAATCAGATTTTGTGAAGGGATTTTGGGCTGGGATTCAGAGCTTTGCATGTCTAGAGATTCTAGAGAGAGAAAGGTCCAAGTTCCAGAGAGTTTTGAGAGACTTTGCTGTGTGAAGATCTGTAGAGACTAGAGCTTGAAGCAGGAGCCGTTCTGAGAGCTTGAGATGAGTTTGTGAGTGATTGTGAGATCCTAGAGGTGAAGGAGATATCCTCACCACTTGTATTTTTGAAATCTTTCATCTTGTTCTTCTCTTTGTTGTAAAGAAGGCTTCCTAGTTATGGAAAGCTAAATCCTCTGTTGGATCTTCCCTGTAGGTACCTGATGTAAATATATTTCTATCTATTTAATGATGTTTTGTGTGTTCTCTGTGCTATCTGGTTTTCACTTCAGTATGCCTTTACCTTGATCACTTATATGCATGCTTTGTTAGGGTCATTCAATAGTGGAAACTGGTTTGATTCTAAAGTCCTTGATAGTACAGGGCTAAGTTGTCGTACTATCACGAGGAATTGGGGTGCGATAATTTATTTGTGTATGTGTGTCTTAATGCGGTCCTGGTTTAGGCTAAACTATCATGAGGAATCGGGGTTTAGTATCTCAGGAGACACCATAGGAACACATGACTATTGTTAGATAGAGAATATCTTTTTAGCATCAGGCACCTATTAGGAAGGCCAACGCGTTTTCTACTTGTTTTCACACATCATTTCTCTTGCGTGATTTTCCATTTTGCATAGATAGTTTACACACCTGTTCATATTCACACTTATCTTTACACACCAAACACCTATTTGCTGAAATAGCTTACCATATAACACAAGTTCCCTGAGAGTTCGATACTCGGTTCTTACCGCTTTATACTACTTGTGCTATCCGGTGCACTTGTCGGAAGCGAACAACAATACCATTCATTACATATTCTGGAGACATAACCACTTAGAAAAACAAAAAGTTTAGCTATTTGGATAGAATAGAATGAAGCAAGATCAGTATAAACCCCATTCTCTTCTGGTTCTTTGAGAGTTTACCCTTTTAAAAGTCCATTCATGATTGTTTGTCGGCAGCATCCATTGATTTTATTGTAATTACAAAAATAGATTGTAACAATGAGAAATATGCAGGTGCAAGTCATGAACTCAGTTGACTGGAGGCTGGTCAAGTGATTTTGGCAACTAATTCAAGTGAGTTATGTCATATTTGACACTGGTTTTAGCTTTACGTGAGCAATCATTTAGATGTCTTTACTGTTTTCATGCTTATAGAAATTTGAAATCAGAATATTGAACTAAGTATAATCTAATTTACATTGTAGAGTTGTTTTATTTATCAGCCCATGGCGGTAGATTTTAAGTTAGACATTCTTATACAGTTATGCTATTGTTTTCTAATTGTTTTTGTTTTCTAGAGGATTTCATTTGAGAACAATAAAAGCAATAAACATTTGTATTCTTAGAAGCCCAAGAAATAAAGTCGTGTGTTACTCTTAGGGGTGGGAATAGGCCAGGCCGGCCTATAGGGGCCTACAACCTGGCCTACATAAAGCTTGGCCTGGACTGGTCTATTTAATAAAAAAGGTTAGGCTTGAACATTTTTAAAAGCCTATTAAGTTAAATAAACCAGGCTTAGGCTTATTAAAAAGCCTTATAAGCCTGATAGGCCGACCTATATATATATATATATATATATACTTATATTATTTTTTTGGGTACCAATATATATGTGTCATTGCATTGAATAGAACATACGTTATAATTAATATTTTTTTGGAACTAGCCGACTTTGATTACACATTACTGCTCCATAACTTCCATGCCTATAATCAAGTAAGACTTTAATTCCAATTTAAGTGGTGTGAGTCATGTGCTAATTGCAGTTTCATTCTTTTTTTTTTACTAGTTTTAAGAGATTCAGTTCATTCCCTTTATATTCCTCAGTATTTTTATTGGCTTATTTTCCTATTCCTTTTAACGTTTCCTTTTCCTATTAAGTTTCTCTCTGTCGAAGTAAAATAGAGAACACAACTAACAAAAAGTAGAGCAAACAAAAATCGTATCCTTTTCACTTCAAGCTTTGATAAAGGTAAAACTTCAAAACCTTGCCATTTTTTCTTTCATCCTCTTATTCCTTTAACAAGTTTCATTATAATTCTTGATTTAGGCATGTTCACGTTGGTTTTCTGTTACTTCGTGATATATGATTTCTATCAATACTCTTTTGCATGTCATTATAACTATTATATTTAGATAGCTTTTTCATTACAAAGGCAATGTAGTTTTGGGACATCAATATGCAAACCCTGATTTTCATAAGGTTACTCATAAGGTTACAATGAATCTTGCATAAGATTACAATGACTCATGCATAAGGTTACAATGACTCATGCATAAGATTACAATGACTCATGCCTTCAAATTCAAATAACCCTTTTATGATTCCCGGTGTTAGATACTCTAACGAAAAGATGAGGGAAATAATTGCAACTGCTATCATGGTTCATGAATATCCTTTTAGTGTTGTTGAGGATTCTATTTGGATGTGGGCCTTCCAATATGCAAATCTTGATTTTCATAAGGTTACTCATAAGGTTACAATGACTCATGCATAAGATTACAATGACTCATGCCTTCAAATTCAAATATCCCTTTTATGATTCCTAGTGTTAGATACTCTAACGAAAAGATGAGGGAAATAATTGCAACTGCTATCATGGTTCATGAATATCCTTTTAGTGTTGTTGAGGATTCTATTTAGATGTGGGCCTTCCAATATGCAAACCCTGATTTTCATAAGGTTACTCATAAGGTTACAATGACTCATGCATAAGATTACAATGACTCATGCATAAGGTTACAATGACTCATGCCTGGTGTTAGATACTCTAATGAAAAGATAAGGGAATTTCATAAGATTACAATGACTCATGCTATCATGGTTTATGATTCCAGGTATTTATGTTCCTAACACTAATTCCTTTAGTGCTTTGGACTGGTGGAGGAACAATAGCATGAAATATAAGATATTGTCTAAGATGGCTGTTGATATACTAGCTATTCCAATTTCAACTGTGGCATCGGAGTCCACATTTAGTGTTAGAGGTAGAGTAATTGATGAATTTCGCTCTAAATTAAACGAAGAATCTGTTGAAGCTCTAATTTGTGGTGGAGATTGGTTTCATCAGAAATATAATGTGAAGAAAAAAATCAAAGGTTAATATTACTTATTATAATTTTTATAAGTAATAGTTAATCATTTTTTAGCAACTTGTTCATTTATTTATGTAGTGTTTTTCAGTCTAGTAACTAACATATATGTATTTTTCTTCTTATTTTGAAGGCAAAAAAAGAAGAGATACAAATCACATTGAAGTTTTGATTATCTTGTCTAGTTAGAAAGCTTGCATGATGCATTGAAATTCTTATGGTGATTGTGTATGATCTGGAGAAGCTAATGATGAAATGGCGTTACTATTAATCTTATTGGTAGATATTTTATGTACCAATTCTGTTCAAATGGAAAGGAGATGTAGTTTTTTTGTTTGTAATAGTTAATATGTTGGTTTGATAGACTTGGATGATGCTACCTCAAGTATGAGGTTCTTTTTTGTTTTAGATTAGTTTATATCATCTGGTGATTTCAGTTTATATTATTAATATATTTGTAGGACTACCAACTATATTAACGTTAGATTAAAAATTAAGCCAAATTATATATTAAGGCCTTGTTTAGCCTATTATAGAAGGTGTGTTATTTATTTTTTGGTAAAAACAACTATCAAAGGAATATTAAAGGTTTATTGTGAAGAAGGCTTTTAAAAAGGCCAGGCCAGGCCGAGCCAAGATAAAAGCCTTTGATAGGCTATAGGTCAGGCTCAGGCCTAAAAAATTCATCGTAGGCTAGGCTCAGGCCTTTTAAAGCCTGGCCTGGCCTGACCTATTCTCACCCCTAGTTACTGTATATCAAGGACACAAAAATCTTGCTATAATTGTGGATGCAACATTTGCTTCCCAAGACCTAGGAATGATTTTTTTATGAAGCACATAAGCATAACTCTTCAAACTCAAAACATCTAGAATCCAAGGAGAAGACAACTTTTCCACAGGGATCGGTATCTAGATGACACCACTCACAGTCCCCCCACATAGACTAATAAATGGATGAATCCAATAACAAAAAAAGCCTCCGAATTAATTGATAAGAGCCTTAATATACTACTTTGCAGATTGAGGCCCTAATATTATGAAGCACTTTCTTAAGATTGAGGCCCTAATATTATGCAACACCTTAATATACTACTTTATTAGGACTTTGTAATTGACTTCTTAGTTTTGTTAGTTAGCAGGTGTTTAGGTTGTTGGGCTCTTGTGCCAAATGGACATTTTAAGTTAGAAATATTAATATGATGCTCTAAACATTTTGTAAACATAGATTTCGATGAAATTTGAGATTAGCCTTTGGGGTAAGTGAGAGTTCTGTCTTAGTTCTTGGATTGGAACCTTTTTATTCTTATCTCTTCTATTATGATATTTCTTAACCCTTTTGATTCTATTTATTGAGTTTTTGATGCTGAAATTTGTGATTCATGCCAATGAAGTTGTCGCAACATGCCCTTTTGCGGGCGTGCGAGACGAGGCTAACGGGTGCGCTTTCCAAAGGAGGAAAGATGCGCGGAGTCGCCACCAACATTTATTTGTGGAAAACATCGGAAAAACCGAAGGAAACCGGTCAAAATGAAAATTCTAAGTTCGGGAGTTGTATTTACATTTGAGGAAGGTATTAGCACCTCTCACGTTTGTCTCAAAGGGCAACAACCTATTTTTTAGAATTGTGAAATTGTGATATCTTACCTTTTATTTCTTTTTTATTTTTGAGGTCGACAAAAGCGGGGCTCTTGCTCCTACGTACCCTCCATCGAAGAGGAAATCAGACCTACGTAGTTCTTTTTTAAGAGTGAATCGAGCGATTCTTTTTTACTTGAAAGGTGATCATCTTAAGGCATTGGACCTTAAAAATGATCCATTTACTTGGTAAGGAAAACTGAGATAATAAACTTTCAAATCCTTTTTTAGTGACTTTTTTGTGGACGAGCTTGACTAGGCGGGTTGATTTTAGCCTTAGTTTCACTTTAGTTATTAGTCAATTCAATTAAGAATGAGAAATCCCAAAGAGAAAACGTCCGATTGATTTTTTCGCTTCATTTACTAAAAGGTATTTTTCGATTTATATTATTATTTTACCTCTTTTTTTTTTATTTCCAACGTGGTTACGACACAACCGAACGGTCGGAATTCATTTTAACAGTTGAAGACCGAAGAAAACGAAGAACGAACGATGGATGTCGAGGAACGGTTGAAAATCTTCATGCAATTACCCACGGAAACGTTACGGAAGCGCCTCGGCTTGGATTTTCTTCACGGAAACAATTTTCCTCAGCAATTTTAAGAGAATACAAAGTGCCAAGAAGGCTGAACCCTTTCCTTCTTCATTCCTCCCCCTATTTATAGCAAAATAGGGGAGGAGCTTACCACCCAGCTCGCCCAGGCGAGCCAGGTTGCTTCCTCCAGAAGCAACCGCCTTCTGGAGGAAGAAACTGGAAGGCCCAAGTGGGCCTGATTGCTATTTACACCCCCTTTTTTTACTAAATGCATCCCTTTTGTTTTTTTTTATTCTTTTTCCGTAACGTTACGAAACTTTACGAATTTCGTAACGATACTTATTTTCTTTCTGTAAGGCTACAGAACCTTATGGATCATATATTTACTTTTTTTTAGCTTTCGAAGGAGTTACGGAAACTCACGGATTGTGTAACAATACTTCCTTTTGGTTTCCGCCACATTACGGAATTTCACGGATCGCGTAACCATGCTTTCTTTTGATTTCCGGCGCGTCTCGGGACTTCACATATTGTGCAACAAAGGGTGCTAAGTACTTCGAAGCGGTCAATCAAAGGTTGCATGCCATCAAACAATAGTCCCCAGACGAAATTAGGGTATGACAGAAGTCAATGATTAAGTAGGTTTATATTAGAAGAAAATGGGATGGGCCACAACTCAGAGATCCCAAACTGGCCCAATATTTACAAGATTGCAAAGGAAATCACTCGCTTCATATAAGGATAAGTCTTTCCCTAAATATGAAGTCATTAGTTCTTAGCCTTTGTCTCTGCTACCGCTGATTTAATATATTTTCTCATAATTAACTGTAAAGTTATGGCTATGGAAGCTATTGCAAAAGAAAAATCTTAAAAGTATTTGTTATGACTTCTGACATATTTTCATATATGATTGATCATAAGTATATCCTTAGCTGCAATGTCGGTGTGTCTTTTTCATCTTTAGCTACCTTTTTTTCACTAAGGATAGTCTTGTTGATTGTCAAATATGGGGTGCCAGCATGCTTGATATTGTTAATGGATTTGTTTGTCTTAATAATTTTCTTGTTGCCATATGTGATTTTTATGTTGCTTGTT
This sequence comes from Glycine soja, assembly GCF_004193775.1. Classification (NCBI taxonomy): domain Eukaryota; kingdom Viridiplantae; phylum Streptophyta; class Magnoliopsida; order Fabales; family Fabaceae; genus Glycine; species Glycine soja. Next base: position 34,533,943 of record NC_041011.1, read on the forward strand.
TTTTGTGCTTCAAATCTCAACATTTTAATGCTCTAGATGTACTCCAAGTTTCCATCCATCTAACATGATGATTAGGTTGTAAAGTTTATTCCATAGTATATTTGTTGCACATTTGATCTGAATTTTGTCACCATATTCTTATCTGAGTAGTTAGAGAACAATTGTCACATCATAGTGGGTTGCCACTACAAGAAGTCAATCACGTCGTGGTCAGTATTTTGCAAAATCATAGCCACTACGGTGTACAAGGACAAATTCCCTTTATTGCCACCAATTTCTTAGTTTTTCAACTAATTTTTTTTATACATTTTTATGATTTCTCCTCTCTTTCTTTCATTAGAAGACCTTTTACAGGGTTTGAAATCTTTCGTCATTTGATGCAAACACTGAGTCAACCCCTGATCTAATGCTCATTGTCCTCTGGTGATTTGCTCCTGATGCATGTCCAGGTCTTTCTGTTCACACAGGTCTACTGAGTTGCTTTATTCTGACTTCTGATTGACATTTATCCTTGATTCTTTGTTCCTTTTCCTGTTTTTGTTTTGAGTTCTAACTACTCAATGCTCCACATTATTTTCACTTGTCTCTTTTTATTGTTAATTATGAATGTCTTTAAGTTTTGGAAAAAAATTATTTTATTTTGATCATCCCACTAAAGTTAAATAAATTATTTATCTTGTACCTATAGTCTTCAATATAATAGTCATCCCACTAAAGTTATTTGGGGTTGGTAGCACTAATAGCTGCTTAGGATAATAAACCTTTAAAGCAGCTAGATTTTATATTTCAGTATACTATTTCATAAAATGGTGTATTTCATAGTACTGTAGGTATGCTTCCTAGTTTCCCTATTTCTTTAAGCAAATCAATAGTGTACTTCGTTTGGGAGATGAAAATACCCTTCCTGCTTCTGGTCACTTCCATCCCAGGAAAGTGTTGTAGCTGCCCAAGGTCTTTAACTACGAATTCTGACTATACACACTATTATTGTTCCATCCTTCAAATCCTAGGAGTAGTTTCATATAAAGTTTTGTGGAAGCAATGCCTTCCAAGATTATTTTGATGATGCCAAAGAATCAAGAGTTAAGCAAGTTCCAAAGAATTAGAAGTCAAAAAGCTTCAAGAATCAAGTTTCAAAGAATCAAGATTCAAGAATAATCAAGTTTCAAGATTCAATCAAGTTTCAAGAATCAAGATCAAGATTCAAGAATCAAGAGAAGACTCAATCAAGATAAGTTAAGTACTAAAAAAGTTTTTCAAAACATTGAGTAGCACAAGAATTTTTCACAAAATCTTTTACCAAAGAGTTTTAATCTTTGGTAATCGATTACCAAAAGGTAGTAATCGATTACCAGTAGCCAGCATTGTTTTCAAAACTGATTTACAAAGCTGTAATCGATTACCATAATCATGTAATCCATTACCAATATTTTAAAACATTAGATTTCAAATTTCAAGAGTCACAACTAGTGATAAAACATTTTCAAATCATTTTAAACTTGTGTAATCGATTACACAATACTTGTAATCGATTACTAGAGTTTCTAAACATTTTGATTTTCAAAATTTAAACATGAAGAGTCACATCTGTTGATGTGTAATCGATTACACCTTGATGGTAACCGATTACCAGTGACTGATTTCGAAAAATAAATTTCCAAAAGTCACAATTCATAAAGTGACTTGTTTCTGAAGATTTTTTCAAATGTCACAACTTTTTAAGTGACTAGTTTTCAAAAGATTCACAATTTTTAAAAGGTGACTAGTTTTAAAGAAATTGCCAAGAGTCACAAACTTTAACTTGAGTCATCAAGTAATTATAAATATGTGACCATGGCATGAGTTTCAAAAAAAGTTTTATAACAAGTTTTTTACAGAACTTTCTGATTCATTTCTCTTCATCTTTCTAAGAGTTTTTGTTCAATACTTTCTCTTCCAAGAAAAGTTCTTTGTTCAAAAACTTGTGCTATTCTTTTTCTTCATTCACTTCTCCCTTTGCCAAAAGAATAGAAGGACTAACCGCATGAATTCTTTTGTGTCTCCCTTCTCTCTTTCCAAGAGAATTCAAAGGACTAACCGCCTGAGAATTCTTTTGATTCTTCCCTTCCCCTTAAACAAAAGACTTCAAAGGACTAACCGCCTGAGATATCTTTTGTTTCCCCTTACAAAGATTCAAAGGACTAACTGCCTGAGAATTCTTTGTCTTAACACATTGGAGGATACATCCTTTGTGGCACAAGTAGAGGGTACATCTACTTGGGTTGTTATACTGAGAACAAGAGACGATACATCTCTTGTGGATCAGTTCAAATGGAGGGTACATCCACTTGGTTGTTCAAAGAGAACAAGGGAGGGTACATCCCTTGTGGATCTTTGGCTTGTAAAGGATTTTACAAGGTTGAAAGAAATCTCAAGAACCGTTGGTTGCTTGGAGACTGGATGTAGGCACAGATTGTGGCCGAACCAGTATAAATCTTGTGTCTGTCTTCTTCTTCCCTACACTCTTTAATTTCCGTTGTGTACTTTTAATTGCCACTTTACTTTTGGTTAAGTTATTGTTCTTTACCTTCTTAACTTAGTAGTAAAAGCCTAATTGAATCTAGTAACATTAAGAAGGATAAATTTTAATTAGTCAAGGCACATTAATAATTAATTCAACCCCCCTTCTTAATTATTCCAAGGCCACTTGATCCAACAAGTTTTTCTTCTAACTTCCCGTTCAAGAAATCATTTTTTAAATCCACTTGGTATAGTCTCCAATACAAGTTTGCTACATAAGAAATTGGGATCTAATTGGGTATACCATGGCAAACGTTTCCTCATAATCCATACCATGAGTTTGGGTATAGCCTTGGGCAACTAGTCTTGTAATTATCTATTTTTCCTTCTGCACTCATCTTTGTGCTAAAAATCTATTTGCATCCAAAAACCTGCTTTCCTTTTTGAAAGAGTAATTTCCCAAGTCTTATTTTCATTTAGTGCATCCATTTCCTTTAGAACAACAACTTTATAGTTCTGATCTTTCAAATCTTCATAAACTGAGTTAGGAATCTATATATGGTCCAGTTCTGTAACTAAAAATCTATAACTTGGAGATAGGTTAGAATATGAAAGATAACTGGATATAGGATGTTGTGTTCAACTCCTAACTCCTTAGAGCAATGAGCAGATCAAGATCATCAATTGTATATCATTACCACTTCTGTTACTTTTGGGGTTTTCTTGATATTTGGCTTCATATATGGAGATTGACTTAGCAAATGAACAGAAGATCTCCTGCTGAAAACTTCTGGAAAAAATTGAAATTTCCCTTGACTTGTTTGTTGTGTGAGAGATAATGGGCAGATCAAGATCATTAACTGTATCAATACCTTCTTTGTTACTTTTTATGACTTTCTCCCAATCTGGCTCTGTATATGGTGATTGAATAAACTAAATACAACATGAGATCTAATGTTGAAAACTTTGGGAAAAAATGAAATTCTCCTTGGATTTTTTTTTTAATTCTCCCCCTTGACTTGTTTTTGTGTAGGTTCATGTTCTGATTGGGTAGAATTTTCTGGATCTTTGAGTTCTTCTCTTTGCATTGAGGTAGATATAGGAATATAGGAAGAGACATGGGAGGATGAGCTTTGATTATGCTCTCCCCCTGGTAGATTGATTGTCACCACTTATACTATACTAGATTCCAAGTGCTTATTGCTTAAATTGGAAAACTTAAACTTTACGATGTATTAGTGAAGCATACACAACAAATGGATAAGAAAACTTCCAAATTCCTATATGCCATCTCATTTCCCTTCACATGAATCACTTCTCTTATTCTCTTCCACCACTTCACCTTGTAGCCATGAAGTTAAGGATAATTCCATTGATTGAGAATTAGATTTTATGTCCTAATTTGGATGTAAATATGTCTAATTCCATTCATAAGAAGTATCTTGATTAATGAAGTTAAGGATACCTCACACAATAAAGAAACATTTATATATAGGTAACTTCTTGAGCTTTGATATATAATTTGGTTGTCCAATAAAAATAGCCCAGACAAACAGTTTGTGACATACTTTCAATTTCCACCGATATATCTACTATGTAATCTCTATTCTCCTTCTGCAGTCTGCTAGGATTGTTCTTGACAAGTGAGTAGTAAAATTTTATTCCCAAGAAATGAATTGAGCCCGACCAGATTTGATTCCTTTTGAGTGAAGGATGGAAGCATTGAGCCAACTTTCTTTTTCATTATATCAGGGTAATCTCCAAATATAAAGTAATTCATAAACCTGCAATATGTTGGATAATTTATAAAGATCTTTGTTTCAATGCACAATATCTTGGATTTGAATTCAATTAGAAAAAAGGAAAAATGAATTAAACTTTTTAACTTCTCCAAAAAACTAATTTTAACTAGTAAGATTTTATTTTTCTTCTGTAAGTTTTATATTATCTCAAGTGTATAAAATGTTATTACCTAGGGCTTTTGCATTAACAATGCTTGGGCATGTAGCTGGTGGTCGAGCATTCTCTTTGAGGAATGCTTCCACCCTATTGGCATCAAACCAAACTGGGTACCCTTTGATCTTCCCCTGCACATTTTATAATTAAGGACTATAATCAGTTTTATGACACACTTAGAATTTACAGTGACCACAAAAATAAGTCAAACATGGAGAGACATATACCAACACGTTTAGAGCTGCTAGTGTAGCCATTCCCTCATGAGTCCACTGAAAGTACATTTACATGAAATAATTGAAAGTTAGTCAAGCATAAAAGACTATATTAATACTGAAAATCCTTTAGCATAATACTATAGGGTCTTGCTAACTAGTGCCCAAAGGATACAGATTAAGAAATTAAAAAGAGAGATTTAATATGTAAATCATAGGGAAGCACAAAAAAACATGGAAAATGCAATTGTGTCTCCCAATAAAAAACTTTTTACTATCAATTTCTTAACCAGTGCCCTAAGGACACTAGTTACTGGTTGGAATTTGCCTATATTATAGGGGTTAGGATTTATAATAATTACGTTGGAGGCAGATGCAATGTGGGGTACCACAATGGCATTCTTCAACTCTGTAAGCCTGGGTTTCATGTAGGGCTCTTCCTAATAAATATTTCAATTTCACACAGACTTAAAAAGTGGTTGTTGTAATATTGAATCCAATTATTAAGTGACAAAAGAAGGGTCAGTTACCTCAAACACATCAAGGCCTACTCGAAACATCGGGTTCTGTTTTAAATGCTCCACAAGTGCAGCTTCATCAATAACAGGTCCTCTACTGCAGTTTATAAGAATTGCTTCCTGTAATAGGGACAACATCATTACAGAAAAGAATTTGCATCACTTGATTTTTGTAAATAATTGAGAGCAAAAACATGTTCCAATAAACTCTTACCTTCTTCATCTTAGCTAGTCTTTCCTTGTTGACTAGATGATAAGTGGTTTTATCCAAGACAGGATGAAGATTAATCTATAGAAGCACACATGACAAACCATATTATTTGGAATAATAAAATGTAACATGTTTTAGCTAGTACATTAAATTTTCAGAATCAAATTCTTACTATATCTTTGAGAATGTGTTTGAATCTCTGAGAATGTGTTTTTTGGTTGTAGGTACTACCTTGACAGAAAAACTTTTGAAGTAAATTCTTGTCCCACCTACTTAGGACTTCAATCTAGACTGTTGTGTTTGGTTTGCCACTACTCTAATCTCAGTTGTAGCTATTGTTATTGACCGTATTTTTGAGGTATGTATTTGTTTTACTCACATCAATGATAGTTACATGGTTTTTTTTATATATGATGTGATGTATTATATAATGAATTATGAGCATTGTGAGTGAAACTTAGTTTCCTGTTTGAGATTCTATACAACGATTAATATGGAAAGTTTGCATTAATTGATGTATTGAATTTTATTATTCAGTCCTCATGTAATTTATTAGGTACACTAATAATAAATGGACTTGCATAGGGAAGGTGATTTTCCAACTTAGATTCTACAATTGCATTCTTTATCATCACTTCATCACCAATTAAAGCAAACATAATTATAACTTATATGTATATCATCAGTTCATCACCAATTTGTATCTATATCCTTATGCAAGTTTCTATTTTTTTAATAAGTTCAGGTCACTATCATCAAATCAGTTAAATGGAAGCATTCCTATCGTTGTTAACTCAATTGTCAAACTTGTGAGTTTATAGCATTGCCTCATCTCTATACTAAGTTGTTATATTTTTCGATAATCTATTTCTTCATTTTGAATGAGAATATGCTGCCACCATTGTATATTTAAGGGTGCCAATGCTTAAATCAATCATGCAATTGGAGCGGTTGGTGTTGTGAGCCAAGAATGCAAGGCAGTGGTAGCTCAATATGAAAAAACCATATTGGATAAGCTGATAAATGAGGTATTTATTATTAATTTTCATATCTTTTCCATAATGAGAATGAAGAATCATTATTAATCAACCCAATATGTCTTCATCTTAGGTTACCTACTTACCTTGGGTTTGTATATCAAATATATGATTGCATTATAAACTTAAGGACATTTGATTTCTAGCGTAATATATAGTCTTTTTTCGTTTTTTCAGGTTCTCTCCATGTTTGCCGTTAGGGATAATATCTTGGAGGCTGTCAAAGTTTTAATTGGTACTCTCAATTTTTGTTTAAAATAATTATTTAATTAGGAGCTACTTTTTAATATTTTTTTTAATATGTTGTTGTTTCTATGAACATGTGTCAGGAATTTTCAATCTTATTTTTATTTAATCTATCATTTCAATCCTTATTTTTAAATAAATTTTAATATTCTTTCAGAAAAAATATCAATAACTAAAAATAATCTTTATTTCAAGGACGGTGCTTACGTAAGTACCATCTTTGAAAGCTTACTTTCTAAGACGGTGCTTATGTAAGCACCGTCCTTGAAAGTTTCTAAGACGATGTGTTCTTACCGGTCCTTGAAAGTGTTAACTTTCAACGACGTTAATTTCTACGACAATCGATAATCGTCTTTGTATGTTGTTTAGAACCGTCGTAGAAAATTATTTTCTTAGTAGTGATGAATCCCCTGTTGGATACCTCTAGTAAGCACAAATTTTTTCGTTCTAGCCTTATTGATGATTACTTGCAAAGTAAAAAAACCCATAGAAGTTCAAATAATATTCAGGAAATGTTTTTGAAATCCAATCTAAAGGTATGCAACACAAATTCGCAACACAAATTCACATCTTAGTCTGGTGTAGGTTTTTTCCAAGTCAACTTTGTCAGTTACCCTTCTTACCCTTCAACATTCTTGTATTAATAAATATTTCTTGAGTCACCACTATGTGGTCGTCAGTACTATGTCTACCCGATATAATATGCTACATTAATTGATTTGTAGTAACAATAAAGTCCTTATGGTTTTAATCTGCAAGCAATAATCTTTGTTACTCCCTTATAAACAACATTACATGCATTGGCTTATGGGACGAAATTGTTTTAGGTCTTGTGGTTTTTCACTTTCAGAATAAGCATCACCAATTGCATATCATTAACAAACTTTACTTTCTTTGGGTTAATAAAAAATCTTCCTTTCCACTTCCCAAATAGAGCTTCTAACAATATCCGATTGGTAGAATATACATTGCGTGTATATATACAATCCGAACTTGGTGCTTTGATGCTATCCATGTCGAAAATCTCATCTTTTATTTGTACATCATTAGGAATGACTTGAATAACTTCATCCTTAAAGTAAGAAATCCCACCTAAAGGGGCTAATTCATCAAAATCTTTGATCATCTCAGAATCTGTTACCATGGTACCATCGTGAAGGTTCATAGCCGAATTAATGTTTTTTTAATGACAATAGACAAATGGAAAAGCCGATCCAATTCTGGAGGGCTCACTATTTCCAAAATAACTTCTCATGGTCCAAAATCTGCTAGCTTCAATTTCCCCCATAGTATTTGCTTAAACACCTACTATTTAAAATGTTATAATTAATTAAATTATTATCTAATTGTTGAGCATGGATTAATTATTTTTCGTACTGACAAATTATCTTTAAATTAAATAGTAGAATGTGCTCATAGTTTTTTATAAACAATTTTGAGTAAAAGAGGAGAGAACCATAATCAATAAATTTGAAAAAAAACTTTGTTATTAATGATTAATTTAAGGTTAATTTTTTTCATCCACATAAAATTAGAAATTTACTTTTTTGTCCTTATAATTTTTTTAATATATTTTTTATTTTTGTAAAATTAAAATACATAATTTTTTTGGCACGAGACAAGGTTAAGTTAGGTTGTAGTTAAATCTATGATTATAATTTTTTGCATCAGTTAAGTATATAATTGATCTAAATGTAATTATACATATAGGTTCATATATCTTAATCTTGCTTTAGACAAAAACAGTAACACATTTAAGTTTTATTAAAATGAAAAATGTACTAAATTTTTACAAGCTTGAAAAACACACATTTTCAATTTTATGAATAAAAAAATATATTTAAGCTTTAGTTTAATATCCAAAATTACGATTCTAGTGTCGACAAATTATCCATAACGTTTTAATTTTTAAAATTACAAAAAAAAAGAACTCAAATAATAGACGTCTAATGAATTAAAAAAATATATAATTTCATAAAATAATTTTATATATAATTACATAACATAAAATAGTAAAATAGTAAAATAGTAAAATAGATGAAACTCAACTTCTTATAATGCTTTTTATTTCCAGCAATGAAGCTAATAATTATTCGAAAGATACATTGCTTGTTTTGCAGCTTTACTTATGCTTAATAATAAATAGACGACGTACCTCTTAGCAAGTTATCTAGGTGTACTTCTTGAAATATCATCCCATGAATATTGTTGCAGTTGCATTTAATCTTGGTTAAGAATAACTACCTTAATATTCCATGGTTGTATGACATTATGAATATTATTTTTCCTCTTCTTATCCCCTCTCTCTTTGGGTTTATTTGTCATATACTAGCAGTTAAGGCTAGAACTGATTCTGGACCTAGCTTAAGCTCAACTTTATAAGAAATCAAGTTCATTTCTTTGGCTCAAGCTCAACTCACGAACTCACTTTATGCTGGCAAGCTACTCAAGCTTTATGGATCAATGTCGATTATTGAATATTTTAAATTTGATTAATTACTCAAATTTTAATTTAGTAAAATTCATGTTTTCAAATAATTTAGTCCATATTGTATTTCTTGGCCCGCATAAGTTTGGATAACTTATACTTTACTCAATTGGTCAATGTTAATAGTTACTAAGATATAACTATTGAATGTCATTTTGTTTACTATAGTCATTGTGCATATCTAAATCTATTGAGGTCCTATTCTTACCAAAATCCAGAATCATGGCACGTCAAGGTGGACGTGGTTGAGTGGAGTCCGAACTTGACACGTCGGCTTAGAGAAGTGTCTTTGATAGGAGGGGGGAGCTGCAAAACAAATGACTCCAACGCTCAAGTAAGAATACATGTAAGGAGAGTAAAGCAAGTATATGTTGTAATGGAACTCGTATAAGCGAAAGAGAGAGAGAGAGAGACACATGTTTGTTGTTGTGTGCTGAGTGTGTGAGCAAGTCGTGTAAAATGGTTCAATGAAACCTGTATTTATATTAGTTGAGAGAGTGTGCTAGTTCTTATTTGTAGGGGTTGTTGTAGCCCTATAGATAATTCACGACTTATAGATAACAGTCGAGAGCTTAAAGATAATGTTAGAGATAAACATTTAAATTATAAATAAAGGTAGAAGATAATCATACCTTGTAGATAATGTGGTGTGATGGATAATTTAATACCTGCCAAATAGACAAATATTCAAATACATTTGAATATTAGTTAGGTCAGAGATAACCTGTTTGTTGGGGAGCCCGACTGCTAAGGGTCAGGCATCTACGCTCCTGTAACAGGACTAACGTGAAGGGTTGACATGTGTATATAAGTGCCAAATAGGATGCCATGTAGATTTTGTGGGTCCTGGACAGTACATAAGCTCCCAAGCTATGAGCCGGTTTTCAAGTGAAAGAGGTTGTCCCATGTTAAGTGAGCTTGTCCTGTGTTGAGGAAGTTTGTCTGATGTCTGGGGTAGTAATCTTGACAAGTAAAGGGTGACGAGTTTGTCAAGCCCTCCAGTATGGACGCTTGTTGTCCAGTGTCAGGCGTGGTAGCCTTGATGAATGTGACAGTTGCAGGTCAGTGTTGCTTGTCAAGCCCCCGAGCCTGAACATGCGTTGTCTGGGGTGCTTCTGTTAAGTTTTCCGTGATGGACGTATCTTTGGCGTGTTAGGTAAGGTAAGTCGCCAGATAGGACAACTCTGCCCTTTTTCTAATTATTTTAGAGTGCATTGAAGATAATAGGTAACAGTTATTTGCTATAATAGGTGCGTGCAACACACGCGCAGTACTCTTGCATACGTGTCTCACATGGAGTGGGCATGTATTGGAGTAATGGTCGTCCTTGAGTGGGGGAGCATTATGGTGCGAAATTTTAGGGCACCTCTTTAGCTCTTGCCAGTTATTGAAAAGTCCATCACCCCTATAAATGGAGTGGACGTTTGATTTCGGGTCATTGTTCATTGTTTTCTTGCTTCCTTGCTCGTTCTTTTGCTTTCTGGCTTCTGGTTTCCCTTTCTTCTTCCTCCAACTTGCAAAGGTACTTCTGTTTACTGTAATGTCTTCTTTTTTGTTTGATTCCGCCATTAAACTGGGTGGTAGTGATTCTGAGGGTTCGATTGAGAAACCCATCATGGATTGAGAGCTCATCTTGATAAGCGGTTCCTCGTCTGAGGATACTCATCGAGGTGCCTCTAATAGTGAGTCATCCTCCCCAGAGAGGGTAAGGACCCACGCCAAACTAGTGGGGGTATTTCTCGCCCTCACGAAAAGGCACGACCTTCTGATGCTTTCAGGGGTGCAAGAAAAGTTGGCAGCAGCGAAGAGGTGAGGTCGTCTCCCCGCATACGACCTAGCATGAGTGTTGGGTTGCCATTGTCCACCCCGGTCATTGCTAGCTATGAGTGGATAAGGGATGACTTGTTGAAATATAAGTCCTGTTTGACCTTGGCGATGAGTGTTGTTGCGCTTCAGTGCCAAGTGAAGTTGGCGAACCCTTAGGACTCCTATAAGCTGGTTGTTTAGGCTTGTGGGAGTTACGACTTCTCATTTTTTAGGGCGGCGCCTGCTTGTCCGCCCTTCTTTTGCATGTACAAATGCTTGTTTAAGGTCTTGGGTGTCATTTTACCCTTGATTGATTTTCAATGTGCTTTTCTTGAGCACTTGAATGTGGCCTTTTCCCAGCTCCACCCAAACAGTTGGGCAATGGTGAAGGCATTTGAAGTTTTGTGTTCTTTCTTCAACATCTGGCCTAGTGTGCTAGTCTTCTTATTATTCTTTCAAATGAAGTTGTTTGGCAAGATTGGATGGGTCTCCTTCAACAATGTGTCTAAGAAGTTATTCGAGTTTGACTCAAACATCTTTCGCCATTTCAAGGACCACTTCTTTAAGGTTCTGGCTACTGATGTTCAACAACGACGGGGAGCCCCGCTTCTTGTTTTACTGGCAGTATGATCCCACCAAGTTCAAGTCATATGACAAGGATCTCTTGATCCTCATGTAGAGGGTTGACAAAGAAATTTTGGAACAGTTGCCAGCCTCGCTGGACACGTGGGCCATCTTGTCTCTTCTTTTTGTAAGCGATCCTCTCAATGGCTTGGATCGTAAGTGTCTAACCTTGTCCTCGTTTGTTGTCTGAGGTTGGTGTCGGCCAACATCTAACAAGTGTTTGTGTTATTGCCTTGGTTGTTTTATAAGTATTATGGGTGACTTCGCTTGGAGGCCACTCGTGAAGTAGGTCAGACCTGTATATGGAACTGTGCCACCATCTGTTGCCGCTCCATCTGCTGGAGAAGGGGGCTAACCTGCTAGAGAGATTGGCTCTGCTACTATTGCTGATGAGGTCACCCCTAGCGCTCCTTCCTCTGTCGGGTCGCAAGAAGTTGAAGGCCCCTATGAGCCTTCGTGCCCTAAGGCAGGTTGTAGGGATAGGGCCCATTGAGGGTCGCCTTATGACTGCGCAAGATTTGCCTCTAGCTCCACTAACCATCGAGGCTCATACTACTCTTTCTCCTTCACCCCTTCCCACTGCTATTGTTTAGGAGGCTACTCATGTTGTTGTTGAAGCTGTTGTGCCAGCCACCCTGGCTTACTCTATTGTGGTGCCATCGTCCACTGTTACGGCCCCTTTATTAAGTGACGATGTGGCGACCATTGGTGCTCCCTCTTTCTTCGTTGGCTCCAGTGGTCTTCCCTGTTGCTATTTTTGTGGCTATGGCGTCGCCTTCTTTGTTCTCGTGTCCTTGCGTCTCCCTTATCATCTGTGCGCCTCCAGTGATGCTGACTCATTGTGGGGTGCAAATTATAATCGGAGTAAAAGACCCCAACTGACTTTGTGTTAGCCCTCAACAAAAATCTCATTAGGTTGGCTAGGGTGTAGAATGCTACTGAATCTACTAAGGTGTTTCTCCAAAGGAGTTTGGTGATTCTAGAGGAGAATGCACTGTGGCACTAAGAGGCGGTGCAAAAGATGGCGTCCTTAAAGGCAGAGGTTTCCAAGTGGAGGGCTAATGCTTAGACTCTCTGGTGAGTGGAGCGCCCTAAGGTGACCAATGCTCAGACTTTAGTAATGTGAGGCTTCACTAAGGGTGGTCCTTGGGTTTGTCGAGCCTTGGACTAGGGACATGTATGTCCTAAGTTTTGTCCAGCCTTCGGAGCTGTGTCGAGTCCTACCAAGGACTGGCCTTGGATTTTTTAGACCTATAAGGATCAGCAAGTGCGAAGCTTTTGATGAGTCTTGTATGTAGCATAAGTGTTGTGCTCTTGCATATGTGCCTTTTACAAAATGATAGGTACTGGAGACGAGGTGGTGTGAATCAGTGGGACTTACCAATAGTAGACCTTAGGTTTTGTGACCCCTGTAGAAGATTGACCAAGGAATTCTCCAACTTGGGTTTTGAGCACCATGCTCTTACGTATGTGCCACTCGCCATGAGTGGCACACACTGGAGAAGTGGTGATATGCTTCTGCGTATATGTCACTCACCTTGGGTGACACATACTGGAGTCATGATGGTAATACACTCTTGCATGTATGTCACTTGTTGTGGGTGTCATACCATAGAGACTTAGCAGAATGCTCGTGCGCACATGCCGGGGGTAGCACGTACTAGAGGCTTAGTAATATGCTCTTGCATATATGTCACTCGTCGTGGGTGACCTATACTGAAGGCATAAGGTTATGCTCTTCCATGTGTATCACTCACCGTGGGTGACACGTACTGGAGGCTTGTTAGGGTGCTCATGCGCACATGCCACTTGTCGTGGGTGACATGTACTAGAGTCATCGTGATGATATGCTCTTACGTGTGTGTCACTAACCGTGGGTGACACACACTGGAGTTGTGATAGTAATATGCTCTTGCATGTATTCCACTTGCAGTGGGTGGCACACACTAGAGGCTTAGTGGGGTGCTCGTGCGCACATGTCGCTCACCGTGGGTGACACGTACTGGAGTTGAAACTTTGTATTGTATCTTTTGGCTGCTCAAAGTTTTGCAACTTCTTCTCTAATATTTGCCATTTCTCGGACCTCTTTGGTGGCTTCAAGTTCCACCCTCATATTTTCTTCATTTTGCTGTTGCTAGAAATGTAGTGTCCTTGCTGATGGTTCCCCGACTTCCATGGGGATCACGATGTCTATGTCATATGTAAGTCGGTAATTAGTTTCATTGGTTGTTGTCTGGGGTGTATAGTGGTACATGAAGCTGAGGAACTTGCCGCCGCCTACCCTGAAAGTATATTTTTTAGGGTTGAGGCACATGTCGTATGTGCGTAGTCTGCCACATGTTGGAATATGCTTTGAGACTTGACAACCATGCCATCCACATATACCTCGACGTTTCATCCAATTTGTTGTTTGAAGACTTGGTCCATTAGTCGTTCGTATGTTGTGCCTACGTTTTTTAGGCCGAATGGCATGACCTTGTAGCAAAAGTTGACATCTTCAGTGATAAATGCCATTTACTCCTTGTCTGGAGGATGCATTCTAATCTGATTGTATCCGAAGTAGGCGTCTAAGAAGCTTAACACCTGGAACCCAAATGCTCCATCAACCAACCTGTCGATGCTGGGGAAAGGGTACACGTCTTTGGGGCATGCTCTGTTCAAATCAGTGTAATCAATGCACATTCGCCATCTATCGTTGTTCTTTTTTACCACGACAACATTGGCGAATCAGGTGGAAAACGTAACCTCTCTGATGAAGTTTGCATGGAAGAGCATGTCCACTTCTTCTTTGACGGCTTCACGCCACTCTTCTCCCATCTTTCTTTTCTTTTGCGATATAGGTTTGGTATGAGGGCAGATAGTTTGTGGCAGATTATGTCGGGATGGATCCCCCACATGTCAAATGGCTGCCAGGCAAATAAATCCACATTTCGGCATAGCACGTCGGTGATGCACCAATGTTCACGACTAGAGAGGTCCTTACTAAGCTGCTTGCACTACCCTGGTTTAGGTCCGAATTCAAGTTGGGCAATCTCTTCCATGGGTTTCGGGCCTCTGTCGGAGGTGTCGTCTCGTGGATCTATGTCAAATTCTTTGTCCAGGCTGGATTGGTAGACGGTCAGGGCTTGATTTTGAGACCCTTCGTCCACTGGCATGACTTGAGCGCCTTCAGCTGCTATGGGATGAGGCATGACAGGCTTCCGGATGGGAAGATACGGTGCTACTTTCAGGCTTTCTGCATAACACTATCGCACTTGCTTTTGGTTAGCCTTGACAGTTACGATCTCCCCTGTCATTGTAGGAAATTTCATTGTCAGATAGGGCGTGGTGACTATGGCTCCAAACTCGTTGAGTGTCTTCTTGTCGATTGAGGAAAAATATGATGTGTTTGCGTCAACCAATAAATGTCTGATGGTGAAGCTCTTGGAGAGCTTGCCTTGACTGAAGGTGATCATCAAGTCCACGTACCCTCTAGTCTCGACTCTTTCGTCTACAAAGCCGAGGAGTGGACCGGGGTGAGGGTGGACAATGTCGAGTGAGATCTTAAGTCTCTGGAAGGTTATCTAGTACAAGATGTCAGTAGATTTGTCCTGGTCGATGAGGACCTTAGATGCCATGAAGTTCGCTATGATAATGGAGACAACCATGGGGTTGTCTTGGTTGATGCCCTTGAAGTCCCTGTCTGTAAAGTTGATAGAAGGGAGACTTCGCTGTAAGGGTGAGCCGACAAAGTTAATGTCAATGTCCCGAATGGTGTGTAGATGTCGTTTTCAGGACTAGTTGGACTGTCCTCCCTAGGAAAATCTGCCAGCGATGGTGTTGATTACACCTCTGATGTGTTGCGCGGGTTCCTGCCCTGGAGTAGGTTATCGCTCACATCGTTGTTGTTGGTGTCTTTGCCTGCTTCGGTCTTCTGCTCTTCTTATGTCTACTTCTTGGTTCCTGTTCTGCTCCTCTAGATGTCCTCCAGGTCTTGCTTCTGCTTGGTGGTGAATGGTATCTTAATAAATTTGGCTAAGTACACAGTCGTATAAGTTCTTCTATCTTGTCTTTTAAGGCCCAGGAGTCTTCAGTGTGGTGACCAATATTATGGTGATATTTGCAGTATTTGGTTGCGTCTGACCCTGGCCTGGGAGGTTTCATCTGGGGTAGCCGGATAGGTACCTTGAGGTTGAATGCTTCCTCAAGAATCATGGTGCGATTGGCCGTTAGGGGTGTGTAACGCTTGTACCTGGGCCCTTTGGAGAGAGGCTAGCACTTGTCTAGCTATTGCCTTTTTTCTGACTTGTGCGCGTTGGGATTGGTTTGTGCTTCGCACTTGTCACGCTTTTTTTCTGGTATAGCGGACTTCATTCTAGAATCTGGACATTTCTTTCATCTAGATGTAGCCCTTAGCTCGTTTGCGCAGTTCGTCCATGCTATTAGGTGGTTTTTTGCTCAGACTATCTATGAACTTGCCAGGGTGTAAGGCGAGGAGCATGAAATTCAACGCTACCTTGGGATTGAGATTTTGGATTTGGATGATCGTGCGCTCAAATATGTCCATGAACTTTCTAAGGGACTCATCGTCTACTTGTCACAGACTGACCAAGGCAGCCAAGGTCATGCAATGAGACCTACTAGTGGCATACTACGCAATGAATCGTTCAACGAGGGTGTCGAAGCTATATATGGACCTACCTGGGAGTCCACCGTACCAGGTGAATGCTGCTCCATTGAGAGATGTAAGGAAGACACGACATAGAATCACGTTGTCATTGGTGTAGAGGTTCACTTGTGTCAGGAAGGCTTTTAGGTGCTTGTTTGGATCTGTTATCTCATCGTATTGCTCGAGGTTGAGTGGTTTCCACCTAAAGGGTATGTTTGCCTCCATAATGCAGTGGACAAAAGGATGTCAATGGACAGTTCGTGCTGTTGGATGGTGCATGTAGGAGGGACTTAGGTCATCTGTAGTGTTGCTTGTGTGTTGGGGGTGTGATTCCCCTTGGGTGTGTTCAGGCAAGGTGTGGGCAGATTGCTTGTCACCCGGGAATGTCTAACACGAGCCTCTAGGTAGTCATGGTCAGCCTTTAGCTTTATCTGGTAGACAAATGGCCTCAGTTATCTTAAGAAGGGGGGGTTGAATTAAGATAACAAGAACTATTCCCCAATTAAAATTTCACTCTCTCTTTTTAGATTGACAATGCACCCTTCACATGAATTACTCAAAAGACAATTCAAAATAAACTTCTTTCAAGCCAAAGATAAATAGCAATAAATAAAAGAAGTTTAAGGGAAGAGAGAAATGCAAACTTGATTTATATTGGTTCGGCCACTTCCCGTGCCTACGCCCAATCCTCAAGCAACCCACTTGAGATTTTCCACTCTCTTTGTAAAACTCCTTTTACAAAGTCTGAACCACACAGGGACAACCCTTCCCTTGTGTTCAGGAATCCTTCACAATAAGAGACCCTCGGTCTCTTAATCCCTTTTCAGAAGTAAGAAGAAGAGAAGAAGAAATCTCTCTTGAAAGAGATAGATTGTACAATGAAGATCAATCACAATTCCTTATTGAATATGCAAGTGTTTGACCAAGGAATCTTTGAGAGGATAAGACATTTTAATTCAGAAAAACTCTCTTAATCTTTTGAGAGGATAAAACTTTTTGGGCAATGAAAACTCTCTCACAATTCGTGTTTCCAAGTCATATATAAATAGACCTTTGATGGCCATTCATAAACCATTTAAATAGATGTGACTCTTGGAAGTTATTTTCTGAAAATCTCCTCTAGTAATCGATTACAGGATTTGTGTAATTGATTACAGGTTTTAAAATTTGAATTAAAACGTTTATTAACTGCTAGTAATCGATTACCAATATTGTGTAATCGATTACACAGTCTAAAATTTGAATTCAAATATTTAGTAGATGTTGTAAACCATTTTTGGCCACTGGTAATCGATTACATCCTCTGGTAATCGATTACCAGAGAGTAAATTTCTTGAAAAACACTTTTTAACTTAGATTACTTGGCCAAACCTTTTGCTATATCAATTAGGAATTCCCTTCCTAAAATACTAGTGATCATCTTGATGTTGTGTCTTGTATTCTTGAATCATTGTCTTGAATTTAAACTTGAAAAGCGCATTTTCATCATTTGCATCAAATCATCATGATCATCATCAAAACATCAAAGTCATTTGCTTCTACATTATCAACTCTTCCTTGTGGTGTCTGTGTCTATCATTGCGATTTTGGAGTTGTTGTAGAGTGTTTGTCATAGCTGCCGAACGAGGATGAGAGTTTGTGAAGGGGGTCTTGCATCTAAGGCCTTACCAAGTGCTAACCATGGATGGATGTATAAGGATTGACGAGAGGCCACGGGGTATATTTTTCTGCGGCCCCACGGTGGGTGCCAAATGTTCTTATAAAAATCTAAAACTGTGGCACGTCAAGGTGGACGTGGCTTAGGGGGGTTCAAACTTCACACGTCGGCTTAGAGAAGTGCCTTCGATAGGAGGGGGGACTTGCAAAACAAAGTACTCCAACGCTCAAGTAAGAATATGTGTAAGGAGAGAAACAAGTATATGTTGTAATGGAGCTCATATGAGCGAAAAAGAGAGAGAGATACAAGCTTGTTGCTGTGTGCTAAATGTGTGAGCAAGTCGTGTAGAGTGGTTCGTTGGAACCTATATTTATATTAGTTGAGCGAGGGTGCTAGTCCTTGTTTGTAGGGGTTGTTGTATCCTTGTAGATAATTCCCGACTTATATATAATAGCCGGGAGCTTAAAGATAATGTTAGAGATAAACATTTCAATTATAGATAAAGTAGAAGATAATCATACCATGTAGGTAATGTGGCGTTATAGATAATTTAATACCTGCCAAATAGATAAGATATTCAAATACATTTGAGTATTAGTTAGGTTAGAGATAACCTATTTGTTGGAGAGCCCGACTGCTAAGGACCGGGCGTCTGCACTCCTGTTGTAAGGCTGGCGTGGAGGATTGGCATGTGTCTATAAGTGCTAAATTGGATGTCACATAGGTTTTGTGGGTCTTGGATAGTACAGGTCCTAATAATGACAAACTCTAGTGAGTTGCAAGCAATTTTCTATAACCTGATACATAATAGAGTAGAAGCAACCAAAATTCCCAACAACATAAGTTTAAGTGATTGTCTAGAATTAAGTTGAAAACTTGTTTGCACCTTGGTGAAAATAAGCTATTCTGCAACTTTTTGTTTAGTTGAAATTTTTATTTACTATATTATGTATGCTGCTTATTTTTTTGACTTGGTTATTTCACATGTGGGATGATAAATAGATTCTGTGAATATTTTTTGTTAAGTGTTAGTTTGACTATTTTTCTAATGGTTAGACAATATATGAATAGGATGAAGTGCTTTTGTTTCATGCATTTATTATAAGCTAGAAGTACTTTGTTTTGGTGGTTAGATAGGTGATGATTTCCCAAGAATGGAGTTCATTCTTTACTAAATATTCTTTTCTGGTTGGTCCTTGGAAAGTTTTAAACAGAATGTACAGGAAAAAAAAAACAGATTTAATTTATTCTTCAAACTTTTGTTACAGTTATAGAATACTGGAAATGTATGCTTTTTATTTTTAAAAAAAGTTAGTTCTGTTTAATGTGTAGTCTCCTTTTGATTGTATTAGACTAGCTAATGGTCTTATAAAGGCGTATTTTCTGTCTGCAAACAGTAAACTTATATGTTGACCAATATGCCACAACTGAAATTATTACATAGTTACGTTGTTTTTACCTTTTCTGTTTTATGCTTCCAATGTAGAAGCTCCGAACTTATTGTTGGCTATTATATCAAAGATTCTTATCATTTAGGTTTCAATATTTACATGGTATCCTTGTGTAAATTTTAATTGTGTTTAAGAAATCAAAAGGTTATTTACAACACACCTAAGTTTCTTGATTTAACTAGATTAAAGTAAGCAAATTACGAAAATTTTTAATTGAGTGTAAAATTTATTTGAGACCAATTCACCCCTCTTAATATATGTATCCATGTGCCATTATTTCTAATAGTTGTTAGTAAAAGATCTAAACTATTAATTATTTTATTATTATATTTAATGGTTAATTATGGCTCACACAATTTGGTAATTTATAATATATTTAATATCTAGACATTAATATATTATTTATTCATTTTATATGATACTTTATTAGTCACTGTCAATTTACTCTAAAATAAAATAACGATATAATTAAAATTCTATAATTAATTCAATTATTATTATTCAATTTTTGAACATAGATGAATTATTTTTAATGTTAATAAAATTGTCTTTAAATTGAAGATTAAAATGTGGTCATATTTTTCTACAATTTTGAGTAAACAAGGAGAGAATAATTAGTAATAGTACACTAAATTCTTAAAATTGTAAATATCGACCAGTTTAATTTAATCTCCGAAACTATAAAAATTATCATTACATTTTTTTTTTGAAAGGCCATCTAAATTTTATTTAAAAAATGCCAAAACAAGCACAAGATGTGCTTGAGCAAGGACAAACTGAATACAAAGAAAAATACCATATAACTCATGGTAATGACAATTACAAATTAGATATCCTACTAACAGATTGGTTTCAGAAACTAAGATTGTGAAGGAAGAGGAGAGGAGGGAGGCAGTGGTGGGGACGTTATTGGTAGTGATGGCAGCGGTGACCGCGGTGGAAAGTGAAGGTGCCTGAAGAAGAATTTGGTCACGACTATGGCAATGTAGGTGGGTTTTACGAGAGGGGAGAGAAAACGGTTGAGTGAGATGTGAGAATGATGAATTTTTGGGTACGTGTCGCTGATTAAGACTTGATGACATGACACTTTGTCTGTCACATCATCATTTAATAAAATGAGACTAACAATAAATACTACGTTCAAACATAATTTTTGTTCAGGTACGTAATCAAAAGTGAATTTTACAAAGTAAATTGAAAACAACCTATTTTTTAGGTATGACAAACATATTTAAACCTTTTATTTATTGTCAAAGAGATACTTTTTTATTGAATTTATTGTCAAGAGATACAAATGACATATCTTATAAAAGGAAACACCCAATGTAAAAGAGCGAGAGGATTAAATGTGGACTATATAACATAAATGGAGGGTTGAGATTTAATGTAAAAAAGTCACATGAGTCACATGATTTTTTAATTATATTAAATCTTGACCGTCGATATTTAGTTATATGATCCAGATTTAATCATTTCATTCTCATATAAAATAACTTCCTCTCATTTGATATATCCTAAGAGATACATCACTTAAAAGATTATGATTTTCATTTTGAGAAAAATAATAAATAATCAAATTATATTGAAAAGGTAGTTAATTACAATTAGTTGTTTATTAAATTTTTTAAGAATCTATATGATCTTTGCTGTCAAAAAAAGAAACTATGATCATAATTTAATATATTTCATTTTCAATGATTACAATAAAAAATGTTGAGAATTCATATTTTTTTAACAAAGAGAAATCATATTATTAATCTTAGCAACAAGCACATATATTGTCTTCCATATGTAATATTCAAATTCCTATTTTAACTTTTTTATGTCTTCAAAATATTTTAAGTTAGTAAAAATTAAAGAAAAATAGGCATAAATAAATAGGAAGTTAATCAAAATTTTCAAAACTTAAAAAGTTAAAAAGTAATTTAAAATATTTAATTATTGTGATAAATAATTTACTTATAATAATTATAAAAGTAAGAGTATGGAAACAAATCATATATACATCAATAACCTCAAATTCTATATCAACCCCACTTAGTTGAGAAAAGCTCAACCTCCTACTCTCTATCGTTAAAATCAATTTTCATCGATGAAAATTAAGTTAGAATCAACAAACAGGTTATTTATGTTATTATATTTAATGAACAATTGCCATCTCTGTTATAGTTTGTGTGAGAAACTGAGATTCATTGATTTTTTCTTCTTCCAAATCTTATTTCTCTTTGAAATATACGTCCACCATATCAGCATTTGGGTAATAATAATGATAGTAATAAATCAACATTTTCTCCTTACTTGGTTTCAATCGAATCGTCGGTTAGTTATGGTGTGCACTATTTGTTAATTTATAATATATTTAATATCAAGTCATTAATATAATTGTTTTTATATTCGTTATATTATACTTTATTATTTACTGTAAAATTGTTATAAAACAAAATACGGACATATTTAAAAATTATAATTAATTCAATTATTATTATTAGTATTATTATTATTATTATTTTGTTGTTGAAAATGGATTAATTATTTTTAATGTTGTGCAATTACCTTTAAATTGTAGAATTAAACTCTGCTCATATTTTTCGACAAGGAATGCTACCTCTATATATCTATATCTATCTATTTATCTATATAATATATGTAAAGGAAATTTTTGACTCTTTATTAGTCATTGGATCAAAATTATAAATGTAAACAAAGTTTGAATTTTTGTGAGCTGTTGGATTGAATTTATAATTTGTCAAGGAACATTAATTCGATACACTACATGTAAAGGTTAGATCAAAATTTTCATTTTTTAATAATCATTAATTTAATATATTATATGTAAAAGAAGCTGTGTCCAGTTGGTAATTAAAGCCATTGTTTTAATATATATATATATATATATATATATAGAGAGAGAGAGAGAGAGAGAGAGAGAGAGAGAGAGAGAGATAAATGTGTGGGTAAACTTCACTTGAACAATTTAGAGTAGTAAGATCATAACTTTAACTTCATAATAACCGTTGATATATCTAAACTTCATTTTAACATTTTAGAGTTTTTGTATTTGCAATGAGTGACATTTTGATTCCAACGCTAAACTGCAGTTTATTATAGTTTATTATACATTGAAGAAACCTTGTTGGTGCTTTCAATATTCTACGTTAAGCGAGTCTATTATGTATCTCTTTATAATTATCTGTTAAGCAAGTCTCCACCAATACTCTACATTTGGTGCTTTCAATACATCGAGCATGCCTCCCTGAAAAGGATTTCCAAGAAATCTTGTTGGCCACGGCTGGGAAACTTCATCTTTTACAAAGCCAGCAAGATGCGAAGTTGTAACAGTTATAATTTTTAAGTATATTTTTCGGTCTTAAAAATTAAAATGTTTCTTTTTTTAATTTGAAATAAGGTTTAATTATATCTGAACTTACAATTATAATTTTTTTTTACATAAATTATACATATAATTCATATAAATGTAATATTGTTTACATATAATTCATATAAATGTAATATTGTTTACATTGATTAACTGATGTCAAAAAATTATACATGTAAATTTAGATATTCAAATCTTATTTCAAAGCAAATTTGACATATTTTAATTTTAGAAGAATGAAAAAATATAATAAAATTTTTATAAGGATCAAAAACGTTTGTTTTCAATTTTACGATGACAAAAAAGATATTTAAGCTTTAATTTAATATCTAAAATTATGAAAATTATTATTCTAGTTATGCAAAATTATTAAATAACGCTCATTCTATTTTCTCACAAACCTAAACGATATTGTTTTAATTTTTAAAATTATAAAAATAAGACCTTAAATAATTGACGTTTAGTGAATTAAAAAAATATATTTAAAATTTCATAAAGTAGTTTTTATATATAATTACCTGTCATTAAATAGGAAAATAGATGAAACTCAACTTCTCATAATGTTTTTTATTTCCAGCAATGAAGCTAATAATTATTCGAAAGATACATTGATTGTTTGCAATCATATCAAGAAAATCTTAGCTAAAAATGTGTTCAACAGCTTTGGCACAACAACAGACATCTAGAGTACAAGTCCCCGTCTGATAGCCCTTAGTTTTGCAGTAGGCAGCACAGTCAGGAAATTGAGAGCACGCTCCAACACACCGGGGCTTGCTGCTAACACCTGCATTTTATGGATACTTGAAATTATGAACAATTAATATATAATAAAGAAAAGCATAAACTTAATTTAAAAATATGGCATAAATAAATCTTTGTTTTTGAAATTTATTTAAAAACATACCAAGTGAAAATAAAACAATGACCATGACTGTGACAATAACTTTTGCCAAAATCATTGAGACAAGTGAATGAGCCATTCTTATGTATGTATAGCTTGTGACACTTTTGGATCCTGTGTGGTGCTTGGTTTATACTTTGCATAGTCTATCTATATATAAGTAATATTGATAAATTAATAAATTTATAAACTCATAGTAATTTATTTCTTAACTTCTATACTTATTAATTTCACTGCATATTATATTTAAAAAATATAATATTTAATGGTACTGGACAGTCAACCTTACTTATTATTTATTAATTATTATATTTATTATATATTATTTATTAAATTTAATAAATACAATATATGTTTTAATAGATAAAGTTTAATATTTTATTATTGTATAAAACAACTTGTTTATAAAAAAATATTTTGATATAGAAAAATTAAATATATATATATATATATATATATATATATATATATAAATACATATGCTAGTTTATCTCTTACTTTCTGTACTTAATTAATAATTTGACTACATTTAATTAAAAACAAACATTTGATTACATTAAACATTTGACTACATTGCAGGCCCAATTAATACCATTATAAGTATCTTGTTACATAAATGATGTAGTTTATCACATAATATAATTATCATAAGAAGCACTTATCATGACATTTACTTAACTATTTTGAAGTCTTCTCACAGTGAGTTGGTCTAGTATAATATTACTCATAATATTTACACTTGAATATGTCAACTTATATCTCATATTGATGATTCTAAGATGTCATATATGTTGCTCACATAATTGTCTGTGTATTATTTTTGTCCTAGTTGACAATTCAATGGATCCCAGGTCATCGGATAGTCTTGCTGGTAACATCCTAAATAAAATTTATAACTTATTTTATATAAAGTTTTGTACTTGTGTGATATGTGGAAATATAATTAATATTGAAATTAATTACAATAAAATTTAACTTAAGTAATTAATTAAAATTTTAATTACATGTAATTTTATGTGATAAGCTTAGTAAAAAATCAAATTTCATTAGAACATAATTTTCACACTATGCAGATTAGACCATGTAAATTCACGCGGCTTAAATTTACTCTCAGCACGATTAATTTGAATTATACAATGATCTATCTAGGTAATTCACACCATTACCTATGTTAATAATTAGCTAAAAATTTACTTCATTTGGTATAAATAAAATTTCTATTTATGCTTATAAGATTACTTTAGACAATTACTAGTCTTTTGCCCGTGCGACGCCCGGGTTCATACTCCTATTTGAATATTACTAACACATGTGCAAAGTTCAATAACGATGTTTATTTGTATGATAATAATGTTGAGTTATGTTTAGAAAAAAACAATATAAAGTAAGAATACAAACAAACCTAATGCTATTGTAGATTGTGTTAGATGGTGTTGATGTAACAATGAAAGAGAGACTGCACAATAAAGAGAGATAAATGAGTTCATTAGATTTTTGGATACAATTATTGATCATTTAATTATCAGAAGTATGACGATAGTACTATATACAACAATACAACAATATTCACCTGATAAGTAGACATTTTAAATCAATTTACTTTAGTGGAGGTGATATAATAACAAACATCCAATAGTTTCCTTGGTCATGTGATGTTGCAACATAAAGAAATAAATGTAATATATATTGAAATTTTGTAAATTAAATATTGACTTGTAGGAAATGATATCTAAGGAAAATGTATTAGGTTGAGAATGTAGGAATTGTAAGCATAACAATTTGGTAAACATACATGTTTATAAGTTTGCAAATACTTCTTTGTATACTACATTAATGGTAGTATTTTTGCAATGCCTTGTTTATCATAAATAAGAATACATAGTCCTTTTTTACTTTGCACTCGTGAAAGTGCAACATATAGTTGGCCATGACAAAATACTGGGTTTAGCAAATACAATCCAACATGTGCCAAGGAATGTCCTTAGACTTGTTTATAGTAATATTTGAGATTTCTTAAAATGTTAAATATTACTAATATTTAAGAATATATAAAAAAAAATTAACTTGTATATTTAAGCAAATAACAAATAACCATATAGTCTAGTAATATGGTTCAGATTACAAAGATGGAACATTGTCTACTAAGACTGGTTAATGGAATTACAATTCAAAGTATTATGACAGACACAAAAATAACGTATGATATGTTTAAGCAAATAACAAATAACTATATATTCACAACAAACAATTAAAAAAATGTTTGAGAGGTCTCATGACGTCAACATGGAAAGTAATATGTTTGTCCCGTAGGTCATCCATATTTATTTCTGATCATATAATGATAATCTTTTTCACTTCTCATGATAATCTTTTGTACCTCAGCAAACATTTAGTCTATTAATCCATATATATACTCTAATAATCTACTTAGTATATTAAGTGCTAACCTTTTACGGTTTTTGTTCCTCATCCATATTTTTTGCTGATCAGTATAATGATAATCTTTTCCATATATTCACGAACAAACAATTATAAAAAAAACGTATGAGAGGTCCCATGACGTCAACATGGAAAGTAATATGTTTGTCCCGTGGATCATCCATATTTATTTCTGATCATATAATGATTATCTTTTTCACTTCTCATGATAATCTTTTGCACCTCAGCAAACATTTAGTCTATTAATCCATATATATACTTTAATAATCTACTTAGTATATTAAATGCTAACCCTTTACGGTTTCCGTTCCTTATCCATATTTATTGTTTATCAGTATAATGATAATTTTTTCCATATATTCACGAACAAATAATTAAAAAAAACATATGAAAGGTCCCATGACGTCAACATGGAAAGTAATATGTTTGTCCCGTGGGTCATCCATATTTATTGCTGATCATATAATGATAATCTTTTTCACTTCCCATGATAATCTTTTGTACCTCAGCAAACATTTAGTCTATTAATCCATATATATACTCTAATAATCTACTTAGTATATTAAGTGCTAACCTTTTACGGTTTTTGTTCCTCATCCATATTTTTTGTTGATCAGTATAATGATAATCTTTTCCATATATTCACGAACAAACAATTATAAAAAAAACGTATGAGAGGTCCCATGACGTCAACATGGAAAGTAATATGTTTGTCCCGTGGGTCATCCATATTTATTTCTGATCATATAATGATTATCTTTTTCACTTCTCATGATAATCTTTTGCACCTCAGCAAACATTTAGTCTATTAATCCATATATATACTTTAATAATCTACTTAGTATATTAAGTGCCAACCTTTTACGGTTTCCGTTCCTCTTCCATATTTATTGTTTATTAGTATAATGATAATTTTTCCATATATTCATGAACAAATAATTAAAAAAAAACGTATGAAAGGTCCCCATGACGTCAACATGGAAAGTAATATGTTTGTCCCGTGGGTCATCCATATTTATTGCTGATCATATAATGATAATCTTTTTTCACTTCCCATGATAATCTTTTGGACCTTAGCAAGCATTTAGTCTATAAATCCATATATATACTCTAATAATCTAATATGTTTGTGTATTGATAATGGTGTCACAATTAATGCGTGAAATGGGTCACGTTAGCGTGAAATGCATCGGTATTGGTACTGCATTAATTACAAAGGTACCACATGAATTACATTTTTTTATTTTAAAAAAATAAAAAAGTGTATAAACGTAAAAAAATAGCCACGTAGATCGGTATTAATGTTGATATTTTTGGGCGAAAAAATGGGTTAACCACATAAATGAAGCATGCACTACTAAAAATTGAGCCTTTTACGTCACTGATTCTAAGGCGGTTATAAAGGACCGTCTTAGAAAGCGCAACAGTGGCATTTTTGTAATTAACTCAAATGAAACGAAGACGTCTCTGCAAACTAGTCGTTGATGAAATTTTTTATTTTGATACAAAGACAGTCTTGCCCTGATGACCGTCTTTGTATTGTTGGTGCTAGGTTTCTGTCACTCACGCCCCTCCTTCGCATCCCTCCTTATTAGGTTTAATTTAAACCTCTAGCGCGGTGCTGTCGTCTTGCGTCCCCTCATCTCCTTCCTCATTCTGCTTTCTCTCTCCTCTTTCTCTCTCTTTCATTGCTTCTCCATAAGCAACACCCCGGAGGTCAATTGCACAATCGCCATGACTGTCATGACTCTTGCTCCCATTGACGTACGTTCCCTTACCCCTCATTCTACAACTCCCCCCACGCTGCCATTAATGACTCCCGCGTTTTCAATTTCGCGAGTCATTTTTCGCTTTCTCTTATTTACTTGCTTGATTTTTGTTCCTTTTTTCTATTTTGGCGAATGGTGTCAATTTTGATTGTCGTTTTGGTGGGGAGGGTTGGGTTGCCGCCAAGTGGATGGGTTTTCGTGTTAGGGGTTGTGGTTTTGATCTGCGCGAGTGGAATTTGCTTCAATTACGATGCATTCCATGCTCAGAATTTGGGGATTTGGTTGGGGTTGGTTCTTTAGTGGATCTGAAGTAGGGTGATAGTGATGATTTTTTTTGGTTTGTGTGTTTTGGTTTTTGCAGCAGCAGGAGGACGAGGAGATGCTTGTCCCACACACGGATTTGGCTAAGAATAATCACCAACCCATGGAAGGTACTTGTTGCTTTCTCACGCTTTTGATCCGTGGAGAAACCCCCTTTTTCTTTGTTTCCTCTATTTTTTCAACAATTAGGAGCTATGACTACAAATGATCAAGTCACACTCTTTTTTTTCTTCATTTTTACCTCTAACACAACACTCATTGTTCCGAATAAAAATACCAAACACAGGGCCAGGTGCTGTAAACTTTATCATAGATCATGGAGAGCTGGATTTTGTGTTTGTCCAAGATAGGAAGGTTATCCATGTAAGGGTCATTTTCTTGAGATAAAGCATTTTTAGTTCTGGGTGAATTTATATTTATATATCAAACACTTGAGAGGCAAATAGAGGTACTTATTAGGTACATGCACTATTTTCAGCTTTTGAATCTTGATTGTAAATATGCTCAACGACTCAAAGGTAAATTTGGCTACTTTAATGTTTATGTACTGCAACCTACATCAGAAGGCATTTTTAACTGAGTTTGATTTTTGTGGAGAACTTGAAGCAACATAAATTAGGTGGAGAACTAGATCTTCAAATCCTTTTAGAATCTCAATTGAATGAAGCATTGCAAATTGTTGGTATGTTTACTTTCTAAACCTACTAATAGTTTAAGAGTTGATTGTCTTTTACAAGAAAGTACTTATCAATTATCATTATTATCAGGTAGAAAAAGGTCCTGAGCCTGACCTTTTATTGGTTTATGGACCTGGGAGGAGCCATCTTGGTTTTCCTGCATGGAGACTATGCTTGTGATTAGAATAGTGCAGTAATAAAATTTCACTTGAAGTGAAACTATGCTTGTGTATAGAAGCTAAAAGCAGTAGCTCTATGACATGGTCTTTCTGTTTTGTATTAGGTTATCAACTTGGAATAGTTTGTTGATGATTTAGCTGAAATATAAGTTCTTGTATATGAAATTAGTTTAAATCTCAAGTGGTCGGTAAATATATTTGGATTCGATTTACCTTCTCCCTATTTGCTCTATATTCCTCCTGTTATATTTTCTTTCTCCAGCAGTCAATCTGTGGTATAGTAGTGGCTGACTGGCTGCTCCATAGTTCTATTGCAGAGACATTAAGCCTTAAAAGTTAATATTTCTTTGTGAACTTCCTTGCAATGCATAGGTTATGGTATGTGATTTGAGGGCCTGCTTGTTTATAATTTTCACTTAATTTTCCCCCTATGTGTATATATAGGCCATACAACCATACATGAATGATCAATTTACAAGTTAGCTAGTCATCACGTAATCACTTAAAAAGCTATATACATATATGGTTTAATGGTTTAAATACATAGTTCTTATTATATATTTTTAATTAAAAAGACATTTTCTTAGAAACACTCAAACCAACAAACCCGAGTAAGAAGTTCCATTTTGTACACAGTTTCTTTTTTGTGTGACATAATAGTATTATATAATTTAAATTAGACTGACTTCTTCATCTCCTGATTGTAGTTTAAATGCCTATATACTTAGTGATTCAACCTTAGTTCCACATATTTTATCTTGGACTGAAACTTCTTGAGTAATTTGGGTGTGTCAAACAGAGCACACAACTAAAGTGGCTTATACCAAGGCTAAATGAAACAAGATATACCAGGCCCAACTCATTAAAATAATTTCAATAATGTCAGGCCAGGGTCCAAAATCTGTAATGATTGAATCTAAGGAGTTTGTGTTGAAACTAATAAACTAAGAAAAATAATAAAATTGTATCTTATCTGACTGGTGTGCAAACCCTGCTACATGTATTGATTACGTTTTTTTTTATGTTTTTTTATACTACAACATTGTGTATTTCAAATAAAATTGCACAGATAAGAATTAGAGGATTGAGAAAATACAAGCTACTTAATAAAAATTAACAATAACTACTTAAATAATATTTATTGTAGTAATTATTTTATGTTAAATGCGTAATAAACTATGCATCAATCCTCTACTTTTATTAATTGTATCACAATAATAATGTTTTTTCAATGCCAAAATTTAAATACTTGATGAAATAACTTGTTGCAGCTGTCAAGAGCATTTAACTTGTTGCAGCTTATGAAATCCCTTAAAGCCAATGAAAATAGTCTAGAGCTTGGCTTGAGAAATTGTGCATTTACCAATATCATAAGCATACAGTAAGAAAATTTCTATTTATATTAACCTATAATAATAATATATTAAAAACATTAATTTAACTATAATAATTTAATTGTTATTATAGTTTTAGGTAAGTTGTTCATTTCTGTGAGTGAAGTGTAAATTGTTATTATTAATTAAATAAAAAATATTTATCTGAGAGTTTGATTTTATACATTATATGTATAATATGATTTATATGTTAACAAAGCTTGAAAACTATTATGTGTTTTATCATTGCATTGTAGTAGTTTTTATGCTATTCTGTTTGTATTGTAAACATCACAAGTGGTGATATCATCTGGTGCTTAACAAAGCTTTCTACATCGGTCGTAAAAGAACCGTCGTAGAACACGTGACAAAACTACATCGTTTGTAAAATGACCATCGTTGAAAACGTGAGAAACAAAGTCGTTCTTGAGCCAAGAATGATGTAGAAAGCAGTGCTTTCTACATCGGTGCTGCTGTAGGCACGACTTCGTTTGTCACGTGTTTCTAAGACGGTCCTTTTACGACCGATGTAGAAACATCCACCCTCTACTACGACATTAGCTTTAAAGACATGTGTCTACCGTCGTAGAAATGCCAATTCCACCGATGTAGAACCCTCTTTTGCTAGCAGTGATGTTTGGTACCATTTCAAAATGTATAAATTATTTTACGGTATTAGTGTGTTAGTTATTTTCTTTTTTTTTTTTCATACTATAACTTACTTTATCATGTCTATTGTCTTTATTATCTTTTTTTTAAAATCTCTATACTCATGCATTTGAAAATTATTATTATTTCCATATCCTAACAGAATATTTAAAATTGATTGTTAAGTACTTATTAATTTGAAATGAAAATTAACAAAAATACGAATAAAATATGCTTATTAATTAAACGTTAATAAATTGACAATGATTACGGCAAAAACAAATACAAAATTGAAGTTGGTTTTAATAATATGTTAAAATTGATACTGTAATGTTTAAAATTGATTGTTAAGTATCTACTAATTAGGAATAATTCATCGTCTAAGTTATGATTATTTCCATATCCTAAAAGAAATGCTTATTAATTTGAAAATTATGATTATTTCTATATCCTAACAAAATATTTAAAAATTGATTGCTAAGTACCTATTAATTTGAAATGAAAATTAACAAAAATATGAATAAAATATGCTTATTAAATAAATGTCAATAAATTGACAATGATTATGGTAAAAACAAATACAAAATTGAAGCTGTTTTAGTAATATGTTAAAATTGATAATATAACATTTAAAATTGATTGTTAAGTACTTAATAATTTGAAATAAAATTTAACAAAAATATGAATGAAATATGCTTATTAATTAAACGTTAATAAATTTACAATGATTATGGCAAAAACAAATACAAAATTAATGTTGGTTTTAATAATATGCTAAAATTGATACTTTAGTATTTAAAATTGATTGTTAAGTACCTACTAATTAAAAATAACTCATTGTCTAAGTTAGGATTGTTCCCATATCCTAAAAGAAATGCTTATTAATTTGAAAATTATGATTATTTCTATATCCTAACATAATATTTAAAATTGATTGTTAAATATCTACTAATTTGAAATGAAAATTAACAAAAATAAGAATAAAATATGTTTATTAATTAAACATCAATAAATTGATAATGATTACAGCAAAAAGAAATACAAAATTGAAGCTGTTTTAATAATATGTTAAAATTGATACTGTAATATTTACAATTGATTGTTAATACCTATTAATTTGAAATGAAAATTAACAAAAATACAAATAAAATATGTTTATTAATTAAACATCAATAAAATATGTAACGTTTAATATTTAAAAGGAAAGTTTTCTCTTCTATAAAAGATACATATAATTTAGAAAAAAAATAGAATTTGTTGGATATATGATTACACTTCATCTTTACATGGAAATTTATCTGTATTTTTATAACTATTAAAATTTGCTTACATCAAACACTATAAACTTATTTAAATTAACTGACTCAAATAGATTTGTTAAGAAACAAAAAAGGTGGATGCATGATTGCAGTTCATTTTTAGATGTAAATTTATCACTATTTTCATAACCACTAAAATCTACATACAACAAACACGGTAACGTATTTAAATTAACTTTATTTTAGTTTAACTTAGTCAGATAATATAACTGTATTAATATCGAATGGTTATAAAATTATATTAATCTACAATTGTATCTAAAATAATATAACCCATTTTTATTATTATAATAATAAATTATAATAAATGATTGTTATTATAAATTATTATCATTAATTATAAATGTTGAACCACGGTCTAGAAGGCTTTGTTTTTGTCTCCAATCATGAATTGACAATATTAGTCTAATCATTTTTATTATTATAATAATATATTATTATAAATTATTATCATTAATTACAAAAAAAATATTTTTGTTTTTATTATTGTTATTAGATGTAAGGCTTTCACTCTAACAGTCACACATTTGAATTCAAGATGGGATTGGATGTTCAACAGTAACTCCAGTGACACATTCTTTTTTTTGGAAATATTAATTCATTGGAAACGGAAGCAAAATAAACATAAAAGTCAAAAAATAATAAATGCTGATTGACATTGACGGAAATAATAAATGTTGATTGACATTAAAGCAACAAAGACGTAGAAGACATAAAATAGTGCGAAATTAAACAAAACAAAATGCAGAAGCATTAAAAGTAAATTGTTTTTATTTTTAACCTGTATAAACACAAATGCTAAGACTATCTAAGACAAAGATTTTGTACACGTTGATACGTTGCCATAATAAGAACAGAATTGGAGAAGATTCAAGATCACTCGTGAACCTCAAAGTTAATCATAGTAATAAACGTCATTTTTTGCAAGTAATACATAGATGAACACGGTAAAGAAAGGAACCCAAACATGCAACACAAAAAAGATTAAAATAGGTAGCGAATGCCACACAAAGATCTATATTTTTCCATATTGTGCCATTAAGGTAGAACAACGACAATCCAACTATGTTCTTCTGATACCTATGAATGGTGTCCATTTCCGAGAAATTCAACGGCAATCCAACACAAAAAAAAATAGCAAAACTGTTGTCAGTATATAGAAAAGTTAAAGATGATGAATAAATTAATAATAACAATTGAAGTATAATATAATAAATCTGACCGTCAAAAGCGAAGCACACAACATGATGAACATGCAAGAGAAATGAAAGAAAAAAAATTTGAATCTGTCCAAGCAGGAGGAACAACAAAAAATTTCATCTTTAGTACTGCGAGAACAAACAAATAAAAAAAATACAAAACCCAAAAATAAAAAATTGTAGTGACAAATCCAAGCAACAGGGATACATGATCACAGTTCATCTTTAGATGTAAATTTATCACTATTTTCATAACCACTAAAAAACGCATACAAATGCAAAAAGAGGTAAAAAGAAAATGCAGAAGAAGACGGGGAGGAAAAACGAACCTGTAATCTATCCAACATACTATGATCTATTGCTTTTGTATTGCAAAGGAAGTAGAATACTCAACCACGGTTAAATAAGATTGAGGAATACAGAAAAATTCAATCTTTTGTACTGACAAAACCCAGAAATCAAAAGGAGAAATGAAATACATCACAAACATGTCCTCCAAATGCCAGACACTATTTGTTGTCTTTTTTGTTGCTCTCAGTGAGAACTTTACGTTGGAGAAGGCTCAGAAACACAAAAAAATTAATCCTTTATCCTGCAAAAAGTCATCATAACCCAAAACAAAGGCGGAAGACGCAAAAAAATTGAAGCTTTTGAGTTGCAAAGGAAGAACAATAGTCAACCACGGTCAAATAAGCCCGAGGAACACAAAAAGACTGAGGAACACAAAAAAATCAATCTTTTGTACCGACAGAACCCAGAAATCAAAAGGAGAAATGAAATACATCACAAACCTATCCTCCAAATGCCGAACACTATTTGTTGTCTTCTTTGTTGCTCTCAGTGACAACTTTACATCGGGGAAGGCTCAGGAACACAAAAAAATTTAACCTTTTATCCTGCAAAAAGTCATCATATGTTAGAACAAAGGATGAAAGTTTGAAAAAAAAATGAAAAAAAAGGCTTCAAGTCCCACATCGCTCAGGATAAACACTTGAATAGTGTTTCACTCCCTATATATAGAGAGCTCCTTTCTTCATTTTTCCTTGCCCCAGTTGAGAAGCATTTCCTCAAATTTTGTTTCTCCCTCTCTTATTTCAGCCGATGCATTTCTGGCAAACTTCTCCCTCTTTCTTTTTGTCGCTCTATAATTTCGGTTGGCTATAATAGTAACTTTTTAAGTCATATTTTCGGTTGGCTATAAGAGTGACTTTTCAAGTCATATTTTTTTATTGGCTATTAGAGTGACTTTTCTAGTCATATTTTCGGTTGGCTATAAGAGTGACTTTTCTAGTCATATTTTCGGTTGGCTATTAGAGTGACTTTTCAAGTCATATTTTCGAGTGGCTTTAGAGTGACTTTTCAAGTCATACAAGAGGGTGTAATTCTAGAAAGGTTCCCTCAGTGTAGTGAGAATCTTATACTGTGAGCTGGGCTGTTTTATCCTGGGGACTTCGTGGTTGATAGTCTGCTTGCACAATTTTTAGCAGTGCCACAAAACGTCTTAAAGAAAGCGACATTGTTTGCGACTCAGCCAGTAATTTTTTCGGTTTGCCATAAACTATTGTTCCAACAATTTTAAGATGTTTTCGGCTCTGCTATGAATATCGTAGATATTACTGGCTCGAACAACAATGACCTCAACAAACCTTTTAGGTTTGAAGGGTATCATTTCAAACGTTAGAAACAAAAGATGATGTTTTCTATGAAAAAAGTTGCCCATGTTTTGAACACTGCTATTCCAGTGATGCCTAAAGATGCTGAGAAGGAAGTGAAGGATAAAATGACTATGGAATTAGCTCTTTGGAATGAAAATGATTACCTATGCAATAATTTCATTCTGAATGGGTTAGCTGATGATCTCTATTATTATTATTATAGCCCATATAAGTCTGCCAAATTAGTTTGACTGGCTTTGGAAGAGAAGTATGATACTGAGGAAGCTGGGACTAAAAAGTATGTTGTTAGCCGCTACCTCAAGTATTAAATGACTAATGATAAATCAGTAGAGTCTCAATCCCATGAGATACAAAAAATTGCTTAAGAGTCATACATAGCTGTGATAATTGAGATTAATATGATTGGAGGATCAGATGGATGGTGGGTAGACACTGGCGTCTCCCGCCATGTCTGCTATGATCGTGCTATGATTAAAACATACACGAATGTTGAAAATAAGAAAGTATTGTTGGGAGATTCCCACATCACTACTGTTGCTGGAACTGGAGATGTTGAACTGAAGTTTACCTCGGGAAAGACTTTGATTCTCAAAGATGTGATGCATACTCCAGAGATGCGAAAGAATCTGGTTTCTGATTTTCTTTTAAATTAAGGAATAGTGGGGGTACTTCATCTAGTCATCTTCCTGCTATTAGTAGTGAAAATATTGCACAACCAGAACCAGATATAGAGCCTCGAAGAGGTAAGAGAGAAAGAATTGCTAAAGATTATGGGCCCGATTATATGGCCTATACATTAGAGGAGGATCCATCAAAACTCCAAGAAGCTTTGTCTTCTTTGGATGCTGACTTGTGGCAAGAAGCCATTAATAATGACATGGATTCTTTAGAATCTAACAAGACCTGGCATTTAGTAGACTTGCCTCCTGGCTGCAAACCAATTAGATGTGAAATCATTGTTGTGTAACAACTTTGATATGAAAGACCTCGGAGAAGCAAGTGTAATCCTTGGTATTAAGATTACTAGGTCAAAAGAGGGAATTTCTCTGGATCAATCTCACTACATTGAGAAGATCTTAAGAAATATGACTACTTTGACTGTAAACCTACTAGTACACCATATGATCCAAGTGTAAAACTGTTTAAGAACACTGGTGAAGATATACGACAAACTGAGTACGCAAGTATCATTGGTAGCCTTAGGTATGCCACTGATTGTACTAGACCCAACATAGCCTATGTTGTGATATTATTATGCAGGTTTACCAGTAGACCTAGTAAGGAGCATTGGCATGCTATCGAAAGGGTAATGAGGTACCTTAAAAGAACCATAAACCTTAGATTACATTATGTCATACCCTAATTTCGTCCGGGGATTATTACTTGATGACATGCAACCTTTGGTTAGCCGCTTTGAGATACTTGGCATCCTTTGTTGCACAACAAATGAAGTCCCGAGACGTGCCGAAAATCAAAAGGAAGCAGGCTTACGCGATCCGTGAAAATTTCGTGATGTGACGGAAATCGAAAGGAGGTATTTTTCGCAATCTGTGAGTTTTCGTAACTTCTTCGAAAGCTAAAAAAGAGTAAATACATAATCCGTAAGGATTCGTAACCTTGCGGAAGGAAAATAAGTATCGTTACGAAATTCATAAAGTTTCATAATGTTACGAAAAAAGAATTACCAAAAAAGGTAAAGGGGGTGCATTTAGTAAAAAGGGGGGTACAAATAGCAATCAGGCCCACTTGGGCCTTCCAGATTCTTCCTCCAGAAGGCTGTTGCTTCTGGAGGAAGCAACCTTGCTCGCCTGGGCGAGCTGGGTGGCAAGCTCCTCCCCTATTTTGCTATAAATAGGGGGAGGAGTGAAGGGAGAAGGGGTTCAACCTTCTTGGCACTTCTCATTCTCTCGAAATTGCTGAGGAAAATTATTTCCGTGAAGAAAATCCAAGCCGAGGCGCTTCCGTAATGTTTCCGTAATGTTTCCGTGAGTAATTACGCGAAGATTCTCGACCGTTCTTCAACATTCATCGTTCGTTCTTCGTTTTCTTCAGTCTTCAACGGGTAAGTACCTCGAACCGAGCTTTTCAATTCATTCTATGTACCCGTGGTGGTCCACATTTTGTTTCATGTATTTTTATTCTCGTTTTCATTCGCTTCTTATACCCCCTTTTTGACGTGCTTAAGTAATTTATTTAAGTCATTTCTCACCTAATCTAAAAATAAAATAAATTTCCACCGATCGTTTGAATTGTATCATCTGTTAATTTCGGTTAAAATGAATTCTGACCGTTCAGTCGTGGCGTAACCACGTTGGAAATAAAAAAAGGTGAAATAATAATATAATAATAAAAAAATACCTTTTAGTAAAATAAAGCGAAAAATCAATCGGACGTTTTCTCTTTGGGATTTCTCATTCTTAATTGAATTGACTAATAACTAAAGTGAAACTAAGGCTAAAATCAACTCGCCTAGTCAAGCTCGTCCACAAAAATAGGGTTTTGAAAGTTTATCATTTTTCTTACCAAGTAAAATGGATCATTTTTAAGGTCCAACGCCTTAAAATGATCACCCTTCAAGTAAAAAGAATCACTTGATTCACGCATAAGAAAGAACTACGTAGGTCTGATTTCCTCTTCGATGGAGGGTACGTAGGAGCAAGAGCCCCGCTTTTGTCGACCTCAAAAAATAAAAAGAAATAAAAGTTAAGATAACACAATTTCACAATTCTAAAAAATAGGCTGTTGTCCTTTGAGACAAACGTGAGAGGTGCTAATACCTTCCTCAAGCGTAAATACAACTCCCGAACTTAGAATTTTCATTTTGACCGGTTTCCTTCGGTTTTTCCGACGTTTTCCACAAATAAACGTTGGTGGCGACTCCGTGCATCTTTCCTCCTTTGGAAAGCGCACCCGTGAGCCTTGCCTTCGCTCGCCCGCAAAAGGGCACGTTGCGGCAGTTGGCGACTCCACTGGGGAGCCTTTTGTGAGTTAGGCCTATTTTTAAGAATTGTGGAATTGTGAAACTTCGTGTGTGCATTTGTTGAACTGTGTAAAATGTAAATAACTGTTGTCTATTTTGCATTCTTTACACTGCATTCTAAGCACCCACGGGATTGAGTAAAAAAAAAAAAGGGGGCCCTATACCCGGGTTCATGGGAATTTAAGGAGTGGAGGTGAATCTATCATCATGCTAGGTCTCCGACTTGCTTGATAATAGTGAAACCTCGTCTAGAGCTTTCTCTCTTTATAATGTGTTGTCACTGGTATTCCATACCGCCACAATATTATTATCTTGAGTGATGATACCTATAGAAAATAGCCGTGTGAGTTATGAATTATTGGGGAATAGTTATTAGAGACCCCTAGATATTGTCCTATAGGTTCCCAAATAGGGGCAAAGAGCAAACACGCTCCGTGCCATTTGTTCTCATGCATTTTTGGTAAAATAGAACTAGTTTATAGTTTTTGCTAGTGGTGTTTGGTTTCTTTAGAGTAATACATAACCCTTTTTATGCTACGTCGAGGCGCCATCATGCCCAAATGTAGCATTAAAATTGGATCTCTGCGGTCTCGTATGTATAAATTACCCCTTTGTGTTGTTTTCTTTCTGTTTCATGCATATGCATTGCATATTCATGTTTTGGTGGCATACTCACCTTTGTTTATTTCTTTAGGAATTTCATCATAACTAAGAAAACACCAAGGCACCCCTATAACACTCGATCCAGAAAAATGGATAATGAAGAGGGCGTGCAGGAACAGATGAAGGCCGATCTATCGGCCCTAAAAGATCAAATGGCTTCCATCTCGGAGGTCATGTTAAAACTCCAGAAAACTATAGAGGATAAAGCCACGACAACCGCATCCAGTACAGTTAGGGAAGCGGAGCCAGTGCTGCAACCCGCCTTAAATTCGGGCCGAGACAGAAACACGGCAGTGTTTGGTCGAAGGTATAGCCCGCAAGCTTATCCTTATGGCTTGCCTCCGGACTTCACTCCCCGTGCCACCCCGGAAGATTTAAGCCAAGCCCTTACTTTCGAGGGGCAGCTCCCACCTTATGACGACTATCCCGGGCAAGACGATGAGGAAGGAGATACCCATCTCGGTCCTCTGCTCCACCTCAAAGATCCATCCCCCCATGAACTACCCCAACCGAACATAGTCTGCCATATCCCGGCTTCACCTACACCTGTAAAAGAATCTGTTCCCTTCACGGAAGATAAGGAAAAGATTGAGGCGCTTGAAGAGAGGTTAAGAGCAGTCGAGGGCCTTGGCAATTACCCATTCTCAGATTTGGCGGATTTATGTCTCTTGCCCAACATCGTCATCCCTCCCAAATTCAAAGTACCGGACTTTGATAAGTACAAAGGGACGACATGTCCAAAAGGGCATCTCCGGATGTATTGCCGGAAGATGGGGGCGTATTCCGCAGACGAAAAGTTGTTGGTCCATTTCTTTCAAGACAGCTTGGTCGGAGCAGTTGTAGCATGGTATACCAATCTGGAAGCTTCCCAGATCCGATCATGGAAGGACTTGGCAACTGCCTTCATTAGGCAGTACCAGTACAATACGGACATGGCTCCCGATCGGAACCAGCTTCAGAGTATGACTAAGCGAGAGCATGAGTCCATTAAGGAATATGCCCAAAGATGGAGAGATCTCGCAGCCCAAGTCGTACCGCCCATGATGGAGAGGGAGATGACCACAATTATGGTAGATACGTTACCCACGTTCTACTATGAAAAGTTGATAGGCTACATGCCAGCTAACTTTGCGGATCTCGTCTTCGCTGGAGAAAGGATTGAATCCGGACTATGAAAAGGCAAGTTCGAATATGCTGCCAATATGACCCCCAACAACAACAGACGAGCCCATGTAGGGGGCGCGAGGAAGAAGGAAGGAGACGCCCACGCAGTCACCACCGCCCCGACGTGGATGAAAGCACCCCAAAATATCCAAAGCTCATACTAGCCTAATCCCCCAAATTTTTTAATCCGAGCCGGGAATTCTCTCCCAACTCAAGTAAAAGGACCACCCGCAGCAGAAAGAGCGCCGGCCCAACGCACGGCTTCAGCCGCTCCCTGGCCAGTTAATAATACAGCCCCCGACGCGACCTATAAATATGCACAGCACCCGCCCCCGAAAGATAACTTCTCCCCTATTCCCATGGCATACTCCGAGTTATGGCCTTCATTATTGGAGAATCATTTGGTAGTGGCCATACCCGAGAAGGTCTTCCAGCCACCCTACCCCAAGTGGTACGACCCGGGTGCCAAGTGTGTGTACCATAGTGGAGCTCCCGGACACAATATTGACTCCTGCATCCCGTTCAAGTATGAAGTGCAGCACCTGATTAGTGCCGGCTGGCTATCGTTTTAGGAGGAAGGCCCAAATGTTAAAACCAACCCTCTAGCTAGTCATGGAGGGGCTAGCGTGAATGCCGTCGAAGAGGACGGGCCATCGCGGGCAAAGAGGTTAGGAGAGGTGGCTACTTCTAGACGCTTCATCTATCAATCACTGCAAGCGGCGTGCATGGTCTCCCGAGGTGGAGACGAAAGGGATGAATGTTTGTTTCACCTCGGGGAGTCGCATGACATGGAAACCTGTCCCGTGGTGGAAGAATTGCTTCAGCGGCTCATGGATTACGGGCAGCTTGAAGTGTCTATAGGAGGGAGGGAAGAACCACAAATTTGCATGCAGTCGGAAGAGAAGAAGGTTCCTCTAACCCCTAAGGCCCTAGTGATATGTTTTACTAGGAAACGGACCGGCTCCACACCCATATACCCCCGAACGGCACCTAAGCCAACACCATTTGCATATCAAAGTAATAAGGCCGTTCCGTGGAAGTATACCCCTCCCGCGTCCAGCGAAAGAGTTTCAACCGAAGTTGACTCCCAATCAGCTAAGGTAACCAACATCACCGGCCTCAGTGGCGTAACCCGCAGTGGTCGGGTGTTCGCTTCCCCTCACCCAGCGGAATTGCCCTCCAAAGGGAAAGCGCCCATGGTCCAAGAGCCCACAGACATAGCCACCCCCTCGAAAGAAGTAGATCCTCCAGTGGTAAGAGGGGCCGAAAAGAAAGAAGGACTTCAAGGAAAAACAGTGACTTTGGAAGAGGCCCATGAGTTCCTCCGCCTCATCCAACAAAGCGAGTTTAAGGTAGTCGAGCAACTGGATAAAACTCCAGCAAGGATCTCTTTGCTTGAACTACTCATAAACTCCGAGCCTCATCGTGCGCTGTTGATGAAGGTCCTTAACGATGCCCATGTAGCACATGATATCTCAGTGGAGGGTTTCGAAGGCATCGTTAATCATATAACCACCAACAATTATATCGCGTTTGCGGAAGAAGAGATTCCCGTTGAGGGGAGAGGACACAACAAGGCTCTACATGTGTCGGTGAGATGTATGGACCACGTTGTCGCAAAAGTACTTATCGACAATGGATCGAGTTTAAATGTAATGTCGAAGACCACTTTGGAAAAACTTCCTTTTAGTGCGTCACGTTTAAAACCGAGCTCGATGGTGGTGCGAGCCTTTGATGGTACTCGGCGGGAAGTGATGGGGGAAATCGACATTCCCATTCAGATAGGCCCCCACACTTGCAATGTGGTGTTTCAAGTAATGGATATAAATCCCGCCTATAGCTGCCTTTTGGGAAGACCTTGGATTCATGCCCTAGGAGTGGTCCCTTCAACGCTTCACCAGAAATTGAAGTTCGCAGTGGGTGGACTTTTAGTGATATTGTCGGGTGAAGAGAATATGTTAGTGAGCTGCCCCTCCTCCGCACCGTACGTAGAAGCGGCGGAAGAATCAATGGAAACGGCTTTCCAATCCTTTGAGGTGGTGAGCTACGCCTCTGTGGAACCAAGTCCGTCGCTACCTTCTCTCTCCAAAGCGGCCATAATGGTGGCGCGTGTTATGCTCAGGAACGGATTTGAGCCCGGAATGGGTCTAGGCAAGGACTGCCTCGGGAATGCCGACGTGGTCGATATCAAGGGAAATCCATACAAGTATGGATTAGGGTATGAGCCCGGGATGCCGGGGAGGAGGAACGTGCCGTCAAGATTTCGGGCGGATAGGGTATGGCCCGACCGTATTAGCCAGTGTTTCACCAGCGCTGGAATGGTGTCCGAGGAGGAGGTGGCCGCAATAGAAGATGAGTTCCCTCAAGACCCACCAAGTTTTGTGCAACCATGCCACCCCGATTCCCAAGTGGGGAATTGGCGCGTGATAAGCCAGTCAGAAGTCTATACCGCTGATTCAATGTAATTAGAGCCTATAGATTTCCTTTCTCTTTTGTTTTGTGAAACCTACCTTATTAAATAAACAAAGAGATCTTGTTTCATCTGTTCTTGCAGTACCACCTTTTCTCATATCATTTTGCATGTTTTTGTTTCTTTTGTCTTGTTTGGTATAGATATGAGGGTCGATTCTTTGAGGATCCTAACAACGAGGGTTTGACAATCGATTTCGATCGAGATATAAGCCAAATGATAAACGAGGAAGAGGAAGAGGACGTCCTGTCACCAGAGTTGGAGAGGTTGGTCGCTCAGGAAGAACGTGAAATGAAGCCTCACCAAGAAGAAACCGAATTGGTAAACTTAGGGACCACGGAGGAAAAGAAAGAAGTAAAGGTAGGAACCGGTATGACCGCGCCTATCCACCAAGGCTTGATAACCCTTCTTGAAGAGTATCAAGATGTCTTTGCGTGGTCATATCAAGACATGCCCGGTCTGGATTCCGACATTGTGCAGCATAAGTTGCCTTTGAATCCTGGGTCTTCCTCGGTTAAGCAAAAGTTACGAAGAATGAAACCCGAGATGTCTTTAAAAATTAAAGAAGTAAGGAAGCAGTTTGATGCAGGTTTCTTAGCTGTGGCGCGATACCCGGAGTGGGTGGCCAACATTGTCCCAGTCCCGAAAAAGGATGGCAAGGTTCGAATGTGTGTAGACTACCGGGACTTGAACCGAGCCAGTCCTAAAGACAATTTTCCCCTGCCACACATTGATATATTGGCAGATAATACATCCAAATTCGCCCTTTTCTCATTTATGGATAGTTTCTCGGGGTATAATCAAATAAAGATGGCACCCGAGGATGTAGAGAAGACCACTTTCGTCACCCTATGGGGGACA
The DNA here is from genome assembly GCF_004193775.1 of Glycine soja. NCBI lineage: Eukaryota > Viridiplantae > Streptophyta > Magnoliopsida > Fabales > Fabaceae > Glycine > Glycine soja. Next base: position 34,577,314 of record NC_041011.1, read on the forward strand.
TTCTGCTATAAAGTGATGGCTTTCGGGCTGAAAAATGCTGGGGCAACCTATCAGCGTGCCATGGTGGCGTTGTTCCATGATATGATGCATAAGGAAATAGAGGTCTACGTAGATGACATGATTGCCAAGTCTCGGACTGAGGACGAACACCTTGTCAATCTGCGTAAGCTGTTTGGAAGGTTGCGTAAATATCAATTAAAACTAAACCCAACCAAGTGCACCTTTGGGGTGAAGTCGGGGAAGCTGCTAGGATTTATCGTAAGTCAGAAAGGGATAGAGATAGATCCCGAGAAAGTGAAGGCCATCCTTGAAATGCTGGAACCACGCATGGAGAAGCAGGTTTGGGGGTTTTTGGGCAGGTTGAATTATATCGCGAGATTTATCTCGCAACTCACCCCTACCTGTGAGCCCATTTTTAAGCTATTAAGTAAGAACCAGGCAGTCCTGTGGAACAGTGACTGCCAAGAGGCCTTCGAGAAGATCAAACAGAGTCTCGCAAATCCCCCGGTGCTCATGCCACCTGTAACAGGAAGACCTCTTTTCCTGTACATGACCGTGTTGGACGAGTCTATGGGGTGCGTGTTGGGTCAGCATGATGATTCTAGGAAAAAGGAGCAAGCCATCTACTATCTGAGCAAGAAGTTTACCGCATGTGAGATGAATTACTCAATGCTGGAAAGGACGTGTTGTGCTCTGGTATGGGCATCACATCGGCTTAGGCAGTACATGCTCAGCCATACCACGTGGCTTATTTCCAAAATGGATCCCGTGAAATACATCTTTGAAAAACCAGCCCTCACGGAACGAAACGCTAGGTGGCAGGTACTATTATCTGAATTCGATATCATTTACGTCACCCAAAAGGCGGTAAAAGGGAGTGCCTTGGCGGATTATTTGGCCCAACAACCCCTCCAGGATTATCGGCCGATGCACCCCGAGTTCCCAGATGAAGATATCATGGCCCTGTTTGAAGAGAAGCGGACGCACGAGGACATAGACAAATGGATTGTTTGCTTCGATGGGGCATCTAATGCTTTGGGCCACGGAGTAGGGACAGTCCTTGTATCCCCGGATGATCAGTGTATTCCTTTCACGGCTAGGCTAGGTTTTGATTGTACCAACAATATGGCCGAGTACGAAGCATGCGCCCTCGGGGTTCAGGCGGCCATTGATTTTGATGTAAAACTACTCAAGGTGTATGGAGACTCAGCTTTGGTGATATGCCAGTTGAAAGGAGAATGGGAAACTAGGGATCCGAAGTTGATACCCTATCAAACTCACATCTTGAGGTTAGCCAAGTACTTTGACGACATTTCCTTCCACCACATACCTCGGGAAGAGAATCAAATGGCTGATGCATTAGCCACCCTGGCATCCATGTTTCAACTTGCCCCACACGGGGATCTGCCGTACATCGAATTCAAATCTCAAGGCAGGCCGGCATATTGTTATGCAATAGAGGAAGAGCGAGATGGGAAACCGTGGTATTTCGACATCAAGTAGTATGTCAAGAACAAAGAATACCCACCAGGGATTTCTGACAATGACAAAAGGACGTTGAGGAGATTGGCTACTGGTTTCTTTGTAAGTGGTACCATCCTGTACAAACGAAACCACGACATGACCCTCCTACGATGCGTAGATGCCAAAGAGGCGAACTTCATGATTGAGGAGATCCACGAGGGTTCCTTTGGGACACATGCCAATGGGCATGCTATGGCCAGAAAAATCCTTAGGGCCGGTTATTATTGGCTCACCATGGAAACCGATTGCTGCGCTCATGTAAGGAAATGCCATAAATGTCAGGCATATGCGGACAATGTCAATGTTCTGCCACATCCTCTGAATGTTATGTCCGCCCCTTGGCCTTTTTCCATGTGTGGAATAGATGTCATTGGGGCCATCGAACCCAAAGCGTCGAACGGTCACCGCTTCATTCTTGTGGCGATAGATTACTTCACCAAATGGGTCGAAGCAGCTTCTTATACTAATGTCACAAGGAATGTGGTAGTTAGATTCATAAAGAAGGAGCTGATTTGTCGATACGGACTCCCCAGGAAGATCATTACTGACAATGGTACCAATCTGAACAATAAGATGATGTAGGAAATGTGCGAGGACTTCAAGATCCAGCATCATAACTCTACCCCTTATCGGCCAAAGATGAATGGGGCTGTAGAGGCTGCGAATAAGAATATTAAGAAGATTGTTCAAAAGATGACAGTGTCATACAAAGATTGGCATGAGATGTTGCCTTTCGCCCTGCACGGATACAGAACCTCGGTGCGAACTTCTACTAGGGCAACGCCGTATTCCTTGGTTTATGGGATGGAGGCAGTACTCCCATTTGAGGTAGAAGTTCCTTCTCAGAGGATAATAGCAGAATCCGGCCTAGAAGAGTCGGAATGGGCTCAAGCACGCTACGACCAACTCAACCTCATTGAAGGTAAGCGTTTGACAGCCATGAGCCATGGGCGTCTGTATCAACGAAGAGTAAAGAACGCATTCGACAAGAAGGTACGTCCGCGCAAGTTCAACGAGGGGGACCTCGTGTTGAAAAAGATGTCCCACGCTGTTAAGGATAGTCGATGCAAGTGGGCCCCGAATTATGAAGGACCTTTCGTGGTGAAAAGAGCTTTTCTGGGGGTGCTCTGATACTCACCAACATGGATGGCGAGGAGTTGCCCTCGCCCGTGAACTCCGATGTAGTTAAACGATATTACGCTTGAAGTCTGGGGCAATCGAGAGGACCGTTGCATGTTTTTTATTTCTGAGTTTTTCTCATTCTTCTTGGTTTCCTCTAGGGATTCCCATTCATTGTATTTGTCTCGTTTCTTTGAAAGAAAAAAGATGGGCGAGGTTTCAGTCCTCCCTTTGGTTCCAAACCTTGTGTTTTAGATTTGTTATAACTTGAGCCCTCTTCGCTCGGTGTATGGGGTGCCCCAAACACTTATCTAAAATTGAATCTAGCCAGCCTTCACTAAGAAGTTCATCACATTAGGAACATTCATACATACACATACACATGCATATTTTGTGGTAACAGGGGCAGGGCCTTCTTAGGTCACGGTTAGAAGTCGAGACAAGTTGACTACGGAAATCAACTGAGGTAAGACGATGACCGGACACGATTGGCCATTGGATTTTTTGTTTCCTACTTACAGGTACATAGGGACGGATGCAAGTGGGGATAGGGTCACGACCGACCGATCGTTGCCCCTTCCCAGCGCTAAACAAGCAAAGAACGTTGCTGCAAGGCAGCCCAGTATCCTTTGCATTTGCAGTTTCTCTTACTATTGTTTGTAATCGACACCTAATTCTAAGTAGGTTCAAGTGGGCAGACACTAACCCATAAGGAAGGAGGAGACATGGTTAATGTTCCCCTCAAAAAAAAAAATTGGCAGGCTAGCTCGCCTGGGCGAGCAACCCCTGCACTCAAAATATAAAAACGAGGGAGGGGAACGTTTTTGTATCCAAAAACTTCCCCCCCTTCATTCTAAAGAGTGGGCTCACGAAGGCTTGCGGTTTTTGCTCCCCTAAGCCACTTTTGGGTGCATTTTGCTTTCATTTTTGGTGTTTCTACTCACTCCAACAAGAGATGGCCCCGAGGAAACTTGCCTCAAAGAGATCCAGGAAGGATAAAGCGGCCGAAGGAACCAGTTCCGCTCCCGAGTATGACAGTCACCGCTTTAGGACCGCTGAACACCAGCAACGCTTCGAGGCCATCAAGGGATGGTCATTTCTCTGAGAGCGACGCGTCCAGCTCAGGGATGACGAGTATACCGATTTCCAGGAAGAGATAGTTCGCCGGCGGTGGGCATCACTGGTCACCCCCATGGCCAAGTTCGATCCAGACATAGTCCTCGAATTTTATGCCAATGCTTGGCCTACAGAGGAGGGCGTGCGAGATATGAGGTCCTGGGTGAGGGGTCAGTGGATCCCGTTTGATGCAGATGCTATCAGCTAGTTCCTGGGATACCCTTTAGTGCTGGAAGAGGGTCAGGAGTGCGAGTATGGCCAGAGGAGGAACCGGTCCAATGGGTTCGATGAGGAGGCCATCGCCCATTTGCTATGTATACCGGGGCAGGATTTTTCCCGGACTGCTGCCGGGAGACGGGTGCGGATCATGCGCACCAACATGACCACCCTGACTCAGATCTGGATGACTTTGCTGCTCAGCAACATCCAGCCCAGCAACCATAATTCCGACCTCCCCCTGCCGAAGTGTCAGCTGGTGTATGCCATCCTGACACGGATGAGCATTCACGTGGCTCAGTTAATCGCTGATGCCATCTATCTATTTGCAGGTATGGCGCCTACCAGGCACCCTCTGGACCCGGATAAGTCCAACAGGGCCCTGGGATTTCTCGCCTTGATCACAAGACTCTGCCAGTTGTTCGGAGTCCCCGTCGCACCTAGCAAGGTGATTCGGCCGCCCATTACCCGAGCTTTTATTGAGAAGTATTGCACACAGAGACAGGCCCAGGGGGATGCTCCGCAGGCCGCAGACGCGCCGCCACCTCATCAGGCTGGCCCAGCTGGATCATTTAATACGGAGCAGTATTTGCGGCATTTGGTTCGCCAGCAGGCGGCCAACCACCGGGCACATGTACAGACCCATGATTGTCTTTACCAGTTGAGCCTCAGCCTGCAGAGCCAGGGTTTTACTTCTTTTCCGTGCCCTACTCCAGACCAGTTCAGGGCAGAGGTCGCATGGCCTGGAGATTGGCCTGAGGCCCGGGCAAGAGAGGCACCAGCAGAGGCACCAGCAGAGGCTCCCGATGAGGCAGATGAGGCCCGCGAGGACTTAGAGATGGCCGATTTACTTGATTTCTTAGGAGGGAGCGGAGCCACATGATTGGGAGATCCCTTGGTCCATATTTCTTTTTTCCATTTTTCTTGTTATATATCATCTTATTTTTGTTTGACTAAGGGACTAACGTTTGTTTCGTGTTGATTGACTTTTGTTTTGTACATACATATCATTTGAGTTGTTACGTCGGTACTTGTTTCGTTGTTGTCAATAATGTTTGTTGAAATTCCGGAACCGTGTAGAGTTTTTCATTTAGGAACATCATCCTAAAAATAAAATGAACCAAAAATCCTAATAAAAAGAGAGAAGTGTTGTGAATAAAAGTCATGTTCGTAAAGAAAAGAAAAAGGTTTTTATTTATATATATGTGTAAAAGGAAAGTGTGTATAAAAGGATTCTTGTGTGTAAATGATGTGTGGAAAGGAATTCTTGTGTGTGTGAGCAACGAGTGTATATGAAGGAACTTTTGTGTGAACCATAAGTGTGTGTTGGAAAAAACGAAAGAGATCTTTGAATGTAAATAGGGTTTGACCGTGTGACGTAAAGAGAGAGAGTTCCAATGCGTATACAGAAAAAGTTTGTCATGTATAAAATTGTAGGTATACAAAGAAAGATTTCTTCATAGAGGACCATAGGTGTATAATTTTGTGAATATATAAAAATGAAACAAAAAGGAAAAAGAAAGAAAGACCGCAAAGGTCGACATGTTATAGTTAAGAAGTATAAATCATTCGTAAAGAGCAAACGTATCTTCTAGAAACAAGGGACTGATGCTAAGAGTTTATTTTCCGGAATAAACCGAGATAAGAATGGATGAATTCATTGAACTGATGAAAGAACATAATTTGGAAACATTGGGTCTGTTTGTGTAAATTCCCAACCGTAGTATCACAATGCCATAAACGGGATGCTTGAGTGCCCACCTGGCTGTAGCCATGACTAATTTTGCACGTTGTTTTCAAATCATCATTGTCACGCGTGCCTTATGGAATAATATGGAAGTTCGGCCCGAGACCGACACCTTGACACCCAAATTTGTTTCGCCCCAGATATCAAGATTGGGTTCCCACGATAAAAGACCCCATTGAAACACAACCTTAGACCTTTTTGAACCTTGGCCTGTAAAAAAGGAATCCTCATTCTTTCCCTCGAAGCAAAGGACAGCGGAATCTCCTCAAGGGAGAGCGAATAGAATGCTAAAACCCGATTTCCCAAAGAAAGGGATAGGAGAAGAAAAAAAAGAAGGAAGAAATGGAAAGAAAGAAAAAGAAAAAGATGAAAATAAAGAAAAGAACAAAAGAAAGGAAAGAAGGATTCCCGATCAAAGATCGAAAGGAAGTAAAAAGGGAAAAGAGGCAATTCTCGATCAATGAAAGAAAGAGAACGGAAGATCTTCAGGCCAGATAAATTTTCAGCAAGGTAAGGGACTGCCGACAAAGGAAAACCCATTTTTGGTGTCTCTTCCCTTCAAATTGCCATTCAAGGTCGTTCTCGACTGGTGATATCCCACCCCACATGAACAAAGAGGAAAAGACCGAAACACCCAGCTTCCTCTCCAAAAACACTACCCTCGAGAAAATCCTATTGGTCCGTGATCGTACGTTTGATCTTTGATTCGATAGGAAGTCGTGTGCAAAATAGAGTCATGGTACAGTTATGGTTTGGGAATAGGATAAAACACTTGCCTGTGTGAGTTTTATACACTATGAGGGATTTATTTTCAGCTTAGCCCGATGTTTCCCCTGCATGTTCATTTAAAAGCTAAAAGTTGACATCCTGCCCTTCATTCTCGGTTACAAGGAAGATTACCCTTGGCACAAGTAAATTGTTTCTCTAAGATATGGTACTCTCGCGAATGATTTATTTTTCTTTGCAAAAAGCATGTTTGCCTTTAGGTGGAAAAACCCGGTGGACCGTTCGGTCCTACCAACAACCCTTTTTCGGAGCCCCATGAATTGCGTTTTCATTCATGGATCCTCCACCCACGAGTTTGGAGCCATGCGTAGTGATTGCTTAGTGCAATTCTCCATTCTCAACCCTTTTTCGGAGCCCCATGAATTGCGTTTTCGTTCATGCGTCCTCCACCCATGAGTTTGGAGCCATGCGTAGTGATTGCTTAGTGCATTTCTCCATTCTCAATCCTTTTTCGGAGCCCCATGAATTGCGTTGTCGTTCATGCGTCCTCCACCCACGAGTTCGGAGCCATGCGTAGTGATTACTTAGTGCAATTCTCCATTCTCAATCTTTTTTTCGGAGCCCCATGAATTGCGTTTTTGTTCATGCGTCCTCCACCCACGAGTTTGGAGCCATGCGTAGTGATTGCTTAGTGCAATTCTCCATTCTCAATCTTTTTTCGGAGCCCCATGAATTGCGTTTTCGTTCATGCGTCCTCCACCCACGAGTTTGGAGCCATGCGTAGTGATTGCTTAGTGCAATTCTCCATTCTCAATCTTTTTCAGAGCCCCATGAATTGCGTTTTCGTTCATGCGTCCTCCACCCACGAGTTTGGAGCCATGCGTAGTGATTGCTTAGTGCAATTCTCCATTCTCAATCCTTTTTCGGAGCCCCATGAATTGCGTTTTCGTTCATGCGTCCTCCACCCATGAGTTTGGAGCCATGCCTAGTGATTGCTTAGTGCAATTCTCCATTCTCAATCTTTTTCGGAGCCCCATGAATTGCGTTTTCATTCATGCGTCCTCCACCCACGAGTTTGGAGCCATGCGTAATGATTGCTTAGTGCAATTCTCCATTCTCAATCCTTTTTCGGAGCCCCATGAATTGCGTTTTCGTTCATGCGTCCTCCACCCGCGAGTTTGGAGCCATGCGTAGTGATTGCTGAGTGCAATTCTCCATTCTCAATCTTTTTTCGGAGCCCCATGAATTGCGTTTTCATTCATGCGTCCTCCACCCACGAGTTTGGAGCCATGCGTAATGATTGCTTAGTGCAATTCTCCATTCTCAATCCTTTTTCGGAGCCCCATGAATTGCGTTTTCGTTCATGCGTCCTCCACCCGCGAGTTTGGAGCCATGCGTAGTGATTGCTGAGTGCAATTCTCCATTCTCAATCTTTTTTCGGAGCCCCATGAATTGCGTTTTCGTTCATGCGTCCTCCACCCACGAGTTTGGAGCCATGCGTAGTGATTGCTTAGTGCAATTCTCCATTCTCAATCTTTTTCGGATCCCCATGAATTGCGTTTTCGTTCATGCGTCCTCCACCCACGAGTTTGGAGCCATGCGTAGTGATTGCATAGTGCAATTCTCCATTCTCAATCCTTTTTTGGAGCCCCATGAATTGCGTTTTCATTCATGCGTCCTCCACCCACGAGTTTGGAGCCATGCGTAGTGATTGCTTAGTGCAATTCTCCATTCTCAATCCTTTTTCGGGGCCCCATGAATTGCATTTTCGTTCATGTGTCCTCCACCCACGAGTTTGGAGCCATGCGTAGTGATTGCTTGGTGCAATTCTCCATTCTCAATCCTTTTTCGGAGCCCCATGAATTGCGTTTTTGTTCATGCGTCCTCCACCCACGAGTTTGGAGCCATGCCTAGTGATTGCTTAGTGCAATTCTCCATTCTCAATCTTTTTCGGAGCCCCATGAATTGCGTTTTCGTTCATGCGTCCTCCACCCGCGAGTTTGGAGCCATGCGTAGTGATTGCTGAGTGCAATTCTCCATTCTCAATCTTTTTCGGAGCCCCATGAATTGCGTTTTCGTTCATGCGTCCTCCACCCACGAGTTTGGAGCCATGCGTAGTGATTGCTTAGTGCAATTCTCCATTCTCAATCTTTTTCGGATCCCCATGAATTGCGTTTTCGTTCATGCGTCCTCCACCCACGAGTTTGGAGCCATGCGTAGTGATTGCATAGTGCAATTCTCCATTCTCAATCCTTTTTTGGAGCCCCATGAATTGCGTTTTCATTCATGCGTCCTCCACCCACGAGTTTGGAGCCATGCGTAGTGATTGCTTAGTGCAATTCTCCATTCTCAATCCTTTTTCGGGGCCCCATGAATTGCATTTTCGTTCATGTGTCCTCCACCCACGAGTTTGGAGCCATGCGTAGTGATTGCTTGGTGCAATTCTCCATTCTCAATCCTTTTTCGGAGCCCCATGAATTGCGTTTTCGTTCATGCGTCCTCCACCCACGAGTTTGGAGCCATGCCTAGTGATTGCTTAGTGCAATTCTCCATTCTCAATCTTTTTCGGAGCCCCATGAATTGCGTTTTCATTCATGCGTCCTCCACCCACGAGTTTGGAGCCATGCGTAATGATTGCTTAGTGCAATTCTCCATTCTCAATCCTTTTTCGGAGCCCCATGAATTGCGTTTTCGTTCATGCGTCCTCCACCCGCGAGTTTGGAGCCATGCGTAGTGATTGCTGAGTGCAATTCTCCATTCTCAATCTTTTTTCGGAGCCCCATGAATTGCGTTTTCGTTCATGCGTCCTCCACCCACGAGTTTGGAGCCATGCGTAGTGATTGCTTAGTGCAATTCTCCATTCTCAATCTTTTTCGGATCCCCATGAATTGCGTTTTCGTTCATGCGTCCTCCACCCACGAGTTTGGAGCCATGCGTAGTGATTGCATAGTGCAATTCTCCATTCTCAATCCTTTTTTGGAGCCCCATGAATTGCGTTTTCATTCATGCGTCCTCCACCCACGAGTTTGGAGCCATGCGTAGTGATTGCTTAGTGCAATTCTCCATTCTCAATCCTTTTTCGGGGCCCCATGAATTGCATTTTCGTTCATGTGTCCTCCACCCACGAGTTTGGAGCCATGCGTAGTGATTGCTTGGTGCAATTCTCCATTCTCAATCCTTTTTGGAGTCCCATGAATTGCGCTTTCGTTCATGTGTCCTCCACCCGCGCGTTTGGAGCCATGCGTAGTGATTGCTTAGTGCAATTCTCCATTCTCAACCCTTTTTCGGGGCCCCATGAATTGCGTTTTCGTTCATGCATCCTCCACCCAAAGAGTTTAGAGCTATGCTTCATGATTGACTAGTGAGGACCCTCTAGTGCAATCCTCCATTCTCCAGAGTTTTTCATCGTCAAGGGCGGATCCTCTTGACTGGGAAATGTGATCTTTGTTTATTTTCCCGATTGGTTCCTTTCCCAAATGTGTATATGTATATTATTTATTTATTGTTCTTGTTGTTGTTTGTATTTTGTTTTGTGTTGTGCAGAAAAAAAAGAAGGAGTAGAGACGAGAATTGTCATGGACTAATCACGGAAAGGGCAAGATGGACGAAATCTGTGTCTTATCTTTGCTTTCCTCTTATCTCAGATAAAAGGTAAGTAAAGAGGGGCAACTGTCATACCCTAATTTCGTCCGGGGATTATTACTTGATGACATGCAACCTTTGGTTAGCCGCTTTGAGATACTTGGCATCCTTTGTTGCACAACAAATGAAGTCCCGAGACGTGTCGAAAATCAAAAGGAAGCAGGCTTACACGATCCGTGAAAATTCCGTGATGTAACGGAAATCGAAAGGAGGTATTTTTCGCAATCTGTGAGTTTTCGTAACTTCTTCGAAAGCTAAAAAAGAGTAAATACATAATCCGTAAGGATTCGTAACCTTGCGGAAGGAAAATAAGTATCGTTACGAAATTCGTAAAGTTTTGTAACGTTACGGAAAAAGAATTACCAAAAAAGGTAAAGGGGGGTGCATTTAGTAAAAAAAGGGGTACAAATAGCAATCAGGCCCACTTGGGCCTTCCAGATTCTTCCTCCAGAAGGCTGTTGCTTCTGGAGGAAGCAACCTTGCTCGCCTGGGCGAGCTGGTTGGCAAGCTCCTCCCCTATTTTGCTATAAATAGGGGGAGGAGTGAAGGGAGAAGGGGTTCAGCATTCTTGGCACTTCTCATTCTCTCGAAATTGCTGAGGAAAATTATTTCCGTGAAGAAAATCCAAGCCGAGGCGCTTCCATAACGTTTCCGTAACGTTTCCGTGAGTAATTACGCGAAGATTCTCGACCGTTCTTCAACATTCATCGTTCGTTCTTCTTTTTCTTCAGTCTTCAACGGGTAAGTACCTCAAACCGAGCTTTTCAATTCATTCTATGTACCCGTGGTGGTCCACATTTTGTTTCATGTATTTTTATTCTCGTTTTCATTCGCTTCTTATACCCCCTTTTTGACGTGCTTAAGTCATTTATTTAAGTCATTTCTCACCTAATCTAAAAATAAAATAAATTTCCACCGATCGTTTGAATTGTATCATCCGTTAATTTCGGTTAAAATGAATTCTGACCGTTCGGTCGTGCCGTAACCACGTTGGAAATAAAAAAAAGGTGAAATAATAATATAATAATAAAAAAATACCTTTTAGTAAAATAAAGCGAAAAATCAATCGGACGTTTTCTCTTTGGGATTTCTCATCCTTAATTGAATTGACTAATAACTAAAGTGAAACTAAGGCTAAAATCAACTTGCCTAGTCAAGCTCGTCCACAAAAATAGGATTTTGAAAGTTTATCATTTTTCTTACCAAGTAAAATGGATCATTTTTAAGGTCCAACGCCTTAAAATGATCACCCTTCAAGTAAAAAGAATCACTTGATTCACGCATAAGAAAGAACTACGTAGGTCTGATTTCCTCTTCGATGGAGGGTACGTAGGAGCAAGAGCCCCGCTTTTGTCGACCTCAAAAAATAAAAAGAAATAAAAGTTAAGATAACACAATTTCACAATTCTAAAAAATAGGTTGTTGTCCTTTGAGACAAACGTGAGAGGTGCTAATACCTTCCTCTAGCGTAAATACAACTCCCGAACTTAGAATTTTCATTTTGACCGGTTTCCTTCGGTTTTTCCGACGTTTTCCACAAATAAACGTTGGTGGCGACTCCGCGCATCTTTCCTCCTTTGGAAAGCGCACCCGTGAGCCTCGCCTTCGCTCGCCCGCAAAAGGGCACGTTGCGACACATTATAAAAGGTTTCCCGCTATACTTGAAGGATACATCGATGCAGATTGGAACACTCTTTTAGATGATTCCAAAGCAACCAGCGGCTATGTATTTAGCATAGCTGGTGGGGCTGTTTCTTGGAAGTCAAAGAAACATACTATCTTAGCTCAGTCCACTATGGAATTTGAGATGATAACACTAGCAACTGCCAGTGAGGAAGCAAGTTGGCTGAGAAGCTTACTTGCAGAGATTCCGTTATGAGAAAGACTGATACGAGCTATGTTGATCCATTGTGATAGTACCGTGGCTATTGCAAAAATTGAGAGCCGTTATTACAATGGTAAGAAACGACAGATATGTCGTAAGCACAACACTGTTAGAGAATTACTCTCAACAAGAGCTGTTAGAGTGGATCACGTACACACTGATGATAATTTAGCAGATCCTTTGACGAAAGGATTAGCTAGAGAGAAAGTCCTTAACACTTCTAAAAGAATGGGACTATTGCCCTTACTGTGATGATCATTCATGATGGTAACCCGACCTAAATGACTGGAGATCCCAAGAACTAGGTTCAATGGGTAATAACAAGTTATGAAGTGATATGAGATGAACATGTTGTTATAAGTGAAAGCAGCATGATTCCTGAAGTAACAAGAGGATGAGTTATGAAAAAAAAATTCGTAATTCTTAATGAGATCTATACTCTATGTTGAGTGGAGTACCTAGGCTACAGGAGTACTCTTGATAGACTCACCTATGTGAATGTTGAAGTAGGGGCCGCTTCATATGAAATTTTGGGCAAAACTTTCTAGAGCGTTCACTATACCGGGATAGACGTGCATGGCCTTTAATGCACGGGCTTTATAGAATACACCTATAAAAATGTTGTGTGTGGTTTGATGTCGGAGATAGAGTTCAAGATTTTGAGTCACTCTAGTAAAATTTGAATCTTACTCACTATGCAAAGGTTCAAGTTGTATGACACCTTTGTTTATGCACAATTTTATGAAATCCTCGAAAATCTTCTTTTCAAATTTCAAGTGGGGGATTTTTAGAACAAAGGATGAAAGTTTGAAGAAAAAAAGGCTTCAAGTCCCACATCGCTCAGGATAAACACTTGAATAGTGTTTCACTCCCTATATATAGAGAGCTCCTTTCTTCATTTTTCCTTGCCCCAGTTGAGAAGCATTTTCTCAACTTTTCTTTCTCCCTCTCATATTTCAGCCGATGCATTTCCGGCAAACTTCTTCCTCTTTCTTTCTGTCGCTCTATAATTTCGGTTGGCTATAATAGTGACTTTTTAAGTCATATTTTCGGTTGGCTATAAGAGTGACTTTTCAAGTCATATTTTTTGGTTGGCTATTAGAGTGACTTTTCTAGTCATATTTTCGGTTGGCTATAAGAGTGACTTTTCTAGTCATATTTTCGGTTGGCTATTAGAGTGACTTTTCAAGTCATATTTTCGGGTGGCTTTTGAGCGACTTTTCAAGTCATACAAGAGGGTGTAATTCTAGAAAGGTTCCCTCAGTGCAGTTAGAATCTTATACAGTGAGCTGGGCTGTTTTATCCTGGGGACTTCGTGATTGATAGTCTGCTTGCAAAATTTTTGGCAGTGCCACGAAACGTCTTAAAGAAAGCGACATTGTCCGTGACTCAGCCAGTAAGTTTTTCGGTTTGCCATAAATTATTGTTCCAACATCATAACACAAAACAAAGGCAGAAGATGCAAAAAAATTGAAGCTTTTGTGTTGCAAAGGAAAAACAATAGTCAGCCACGGTCAAATAAGCCCGAGGAACACAAATATTTCATCTTTTGTACCGACAGAACCCAGAAATCAAAAGGAGAAATGAAATACATCACAAACATGTCCTCCAAATGTCGGACACTATTTGTTGTCTTCTTTGTTGCTCTCAGTGACAACTTTATGTCGGGGAAGGCGCAGGAACACAATTTTATTTTACCTTTTGTCCTGGGAAAAGTCATCATAACACAAAAGAAAGACAAAAGACGCAAAAAAATTGAAGCTTTTGTGTTGCAAAGGAAAAATAATAGTCATCCATAGTCAAATAAGCTCGAGTAACACAAAAAAATACAATTTTTTGGACCGTCAAATAATTGTCAAACCAATAAATCACGTGAGAGAAAACAACGGGAAAACCAAGCAACAACCTTTAGGTTTTTCGGCCAAAACAACCAAATGAAAAAAGAAAACGTAGAAGGATAGAAGAGAAAAGAACCCATAAATAATTTTTCGACCAACCCAAGCAAAGAATTGTCAAACCAAGCCAAAAAGCTTCGGCCTTTGGGTTTTCCTCTCGAAAGAGAAAACAACCAAGCAAGAGCCTTTGGGTTTTTCGGCCAAACCAAGCAAACGGAAAAAGAAAACGCAGAAGAATAGTTTGGAAAAGAACCCAAAAATCAACGGAGAAAGAACCAAGCATGTGAAAAACCAAAACGCAGAAGGATAGTCTTGAAAAGAACCCAAAAATCATTTTCCGGCCAACCCAAGCAAAGAACTACCAAACCAAGCCAAAAAGCTTCGGCCTTTGGGTTTTCCTCTCAGAAGAGAAAACAACCAAGCAAGAGCCTTTGGGTTTCTCGGCCAAACCAAGCAAACGGAAAACGAAAATGCAAAAGAATAGTTTTGAAAAGAACCCATAAAAAATAATTTTCTGGTCAACGCAAGCAAACAACTGCCAAACCAAGCAAAAAAGCTTCGGCCATTGGGTTTTGCTCACAGGAGAGAAAAGAACCAAGCATCAGCCTTTGGGTTTTTCGGCCAAAACAACCAAATGAAAAAATAAAACACAGAAGGATAGGAGACAAAAGAATCCATAAATCATTTTTCGGTCCAACCAACCAAAGAACTATCAAACCCAGGAAAAAACTTTGAGCCTTTAGGTTTTCCTCAGTGATGGATTCCCTCATTCCCGTCCAGCATTTGGAGAACAACAACACCAAAGCATTGTCTTGGATTGCAGTTGAATGAGAGAGAATGAAGAACGAGTAGGAAAAAAAAGAAAGAGAATGAGAGGCAGAATGAGAATGGGAAACGGTGGAGAGAGAATGTGTATTTGTAAAATAATAAATGTTTTGGTATTCGTAAAATAAAAAAACGTAAAAAAAGAGGACAGATGAAAACACAACGTTTTTTTACCTTCACTGTAGCATGATGTGACATTTTAGAGCGGGAAATGGGTCAAGGATAGCACGACACATGGCCACTCAGGGACTTGTTTGTATAATGATAGATGATAGGCATTATTTTCTAAAGCAAAACAACCTAAAAATGTTGGAGGAGCTACACGGCCAGCTCAAGACCTCCACTCCATCACACATACATTCATCTATCCAACATGTCACCTAGACCCCTCCAAGGCCTTTTGGCAGTCGGCCATTTCATTTAGGGAAGAGAGATTTCATTCAAAAACAAAATTATATTATATTAATTGCTTAAGCATTGGACACAAACTTGGCTGCGCACTTTTTCCTCAACCTTGTCTTGAAGATTTCCAAATGGTGCCTAGGGTAAGTTAGCTTAAATCCATTTAAGGAATTGACTTCTCCGAAACATATATTTTTTCATAAGCATGATGAACTATATGCTTAAGGAACAATGCTATATCCCAATCATGTCACACTATGTTGGTACTACTTAGTATATTTAATAAGAAGAGTGATCAAATTACATTGGTATAATTTTGACCAACTATTACATAGTTCAATAACTTTCAGTTAGATAATGTTTTCTTAAAATCCACCATTTGATTGATAGTTTATTTCACTTAGATAATATATATAAAATTTCATATTAATCCAAAATTATTTTTCACCTTATTCATACAAATTAAAGTTGATATAATATAAAGGGTAAATAGTCACTTTTATCCTTCAATGTGTAATTCGCTGACAAATGCGTCCCTGAAAGATGAAAATACAAAATTTAGTTCCTGAAAGTGTAAAAAGTGCGACAAATATGTCCTACCGTTAACTTCCTTCCGTTACCGTTAGTAAAATAGCCTACGTGGCATGGAGAGACAAATGTGTTGCTGAAATGATTGCCAACCTGGATTGCCAGCATAGGGACATATTTGTCATAATATTTTTTTGACTTTTTGTCTTCTCACTCCGCAGAAAAATACGTCCCTGAAAGACGAAAATATAAAATTTAGTCCCTGAAAGTATAAAAAGTACAACAAATATATCTGAACGTTAATAATAGATTGTGACTAATTATTATTATTATTATTATTATTATTATTATTATTATTATTATTATTATTATTATTATTATGTGTTTATAATTTATTGCTCTTATTCGTTTAATACTTATGTAATATATTTTTTAAATTTTCTTTTAATATATATATTTTTATTATTTTGATTTCCTTCTCAAACCTTAATCTTTGCTGTTAAAAAAAACTTTATCTTATACCTTATATTTAAATTGAAAATAATATGTCAAGAATTTTGAGTAGAAAAAACACAACCGGCCACGAGACCAAATTTATTTATTTATTTATTTTTAAAAGAGAATTTAATCAACTATTTTTTTTATAAAAAAAAACAAATCTCACAAAATTTAAACTAGATAAAGTTAAAGTGAAATTATAAGTCTTTATATATATATATATATATATATATATATATATATATATATATAGACACACACACACCTCAAATATGAAAGAATCCCTTAGATAAATTTTATGTGCTTCCATTTGAGACAACACTTATTATATATAATATGGATAAAATGAAAACAATTACTAACAAATAAAAAACTTAAATAAATTTAAATAAAAAATAAAATAATGCTCAAACTAATACAAAGGTTAACTTTAAATCAAAACAAAAAAACTAATACAGAGATTTATTCTTTGCTTTTGGGACGTAGAGTTGTGTCTCTTGCTGATTTAGGGGCTATAGGGACCTTGCTTTTCATTTGACATACTATGATAGGGTACATAATAAAGATTAATAATTAATTGAAGAAAAAAAAATTTCAAGAAATAAAAGTCTTTCATTTTTTTAAATGGTAATTATGATATAAAATATATATATATATATATATATATATATATTATTGATTAAGGAAAAAGACTTATAATTTCACTTTAACTTTATCTAGTTTAAATTTTGTGAGATTTATTTTTTTTAAAAAAAAAAGTTGATTAAATTCTCTTTTTAAAACAAATAAATAAATAAATTTGATTTCGTGGCCGGTTGTATTTTTTCTACTCAAAATTCTCAACATATTATTTTCAATCTAAATATGAGGTATAAGATAAAGTTTTTTTAACAACAAAGATTAAGGACAAGGAAATCAAAATAATAAAAATATATATATATTAAAAGAAAATTTAAAAAATATATTACATCAGTACTAAACAAATAAGAGTAGTAAATTATAAACACATAATAATAATAATAATAATAATAATAAGAATAATAATAATAATAATTAGTCACATTCTATTATTAATGTCCGGATATATTTGTCGCACTATTTATACTTTTAGGGATTAAATATGCATTTTCATCTTACAGGGACGCGTTTGTCAACGGAGTGGGAAAATGAAAAGTCAAAAAAATATTATGACAAGTATGCCCCTATACTAGCAATCTATGTTGACAATCATTTCAGCGACAAATTTGTCCCTCCATACTACGTAGGCTATTTTACTAACAGTAACAGAAGGAAGATAATGACAGAACATATTTGTCGCACTTTTTACAATTTCAGGGACTAAATTTTATATTTTCATCTTTCAGAGACGCATTTGTCAGCGAATTACACATTGAGGGACAAAAGTGACTATTTATCCTAATATAAAACTTTCAAAATAAAGTATGAATTGTTTGATTAAGTTCGTATTATTGTTTAATTTTGATAAAATTTCTCACAAAAAATCTTGATAATATGTAGATATAATTCAATAATTAAATCGATAAAAATAGCATTCTATACCTAGTTATAAAATGTTGTAATAATTATTTAAGTTACACTAATGTAATTTGATCCCTCATTTAATATATATAGTATTTAATGCTATTGATTAATCAATTTTACTTATAATATATTAATTTTTATTTTTATAAAATATAATATATTTATTTAATATAGTAAAAGTAAAAAAAATTTAATCCATCAAATATACAACATTTATTATTGTTTTAAATAATTATTGACAAAACTAAATTTGAATGAATTAAATATATATTAATATAATTATTATAATAAATTTGGAAAACAATAAAATAGCATAATATCCTTAAATTAAATTTTGGAAAACAAAACAACCAATAGTCCAATTGTTTTTGTGTTGAATAGAAATGAACTCCAACTAAGGTAGATATTAGCATCCCTCACCCACCCACCTAAGTTATCTTTTATTTTTGGTCCTTAATAATTTGACTACATATCATATTAAATAAATATATTATTTATTGTTGTTGGGTTGTTAATTTCAACTATGATGTTGATTAAATATAATATTTATTAAATTCAATTAATGCAATATATATTTTACAAAACTATGACACATACATTAAAATGTAATTTAGTGACACAATTTTTGTTCTTTAATTCATCTTCCTTTTTTTTCTAAAAAAATAAATAACCCTCATTTTTGTTCTATTTAAAATTGGAGTGAGTTTAATTTCTAGGAATCTTTCCACTTTGGTGTTATTATTTTTTATCAAGAAAAAATTTGAGAATTCATATATATTCTTACAAAGAATTCATATTATTAATCTTAACAATAAGTACATACATGGTCTTCCTTATGTAATATTCAAATTTTTTATTTTAACTTTTTCATGTCTTAAAAATATTTTAAGTTAGTAAAAATTAAAGAAATATATGCATGAAATATATAGAAAGTTAATCAAATTTTACAAGAACTCAAAAATTTAAAAAGTAATTTAAAATATTTAACTATTGTAATAAATAATTTATTTATGATAATTATAAAAGTGAGAGTATGGAAACAAAATCATATAAACATCAATAACCTCAAATTTTATATCAAGCCCACTTTTAAAATTTGAGATAAGCTCAACTCCGTCTCTATTGTTAAAATCAATTTTAAACAGGTTATTTATGTTATTATATTTAACGAACAATTGTCAATTTGTCATCTCTCTGTTGATACTACATGTGAGAAACCGAGATTCACGTACTGATTTTTTCTTGTTTCAATTGTTATTTCTCTTTGAAATATACGTCCACCATATCAACATTGGGTAATAATAATGATGATAATAAATCAGTATTTTCTCCTTGGTTTCAATCGAATCGCCGGTTTAGTTATGGTGTGCATTGTTTATTATTTTATTAAATATTTAATACCAAGTCAATAATATAATTGTTGATATATATATATATATATATATATATATATATAATATTATATACTTTATTATTTACTTTAAATTTGTTATAAAACAAAATAAGTACATGTATAAAAAATTGTAATTAATTCAATTACTATGATCTATCTAAATCAACAATCACCACCACCCTCCCCATCAGCCCCCTCCATCGTGGAATATAACACTTCCACTACTAGATCTGATCTCATTGACATCATCCTCGGCCTCCCCTTCACCATCCGCACCACAACCCCTCCATTGCCAGGGCGCACCACAACTCCTTCACAATTTATAGTGAACGGTCACGAAGGACTCACTTTCTGCCAGCTTTGTTTCATTTTTTCGGGTTTCTGGTTTTGTCGATGGTGTGGGAGGTTCTAAGGATAAGGTTGATGTAAGGAAGTGGTAATATTTTTTTTTTTTTTTTGCTGTCCATCTATCTAATGGTCCTTATATTGAAAAGAAACGTTATGTTCGTTATAATTCATATGGATATATAATTTGATGATTTTTTATATTGACCTAGAATCAAGCTTATTGTCATTCAATTCAAAGCTTGTTTGTTGGTGTGCATTATAAATTTTTTGCAACCACAGTAGATGAATGTCTAGGTCCATGCGATAAATGTTTCCGTATAGAATGTAGCCAAGATAGGAGATGAGGGTGTTTTGGAAAAAAAAAAAAAAACTTAAAAATCACATATGTCACATCACATGACACATGAAGTAAACGGAATTAACAAAAGTGTTAGTTTTAAAAAAAGTAAATACTATGGGAGTTTTATACAGGATATGTCGTATCATGGATCACGACTGGACGATAAAATAAAATTAGAAAAATTGTTTTTCAGAAAAGAAAAATTTGAAAAGTTATCACTAACGTTTATTTAAGAAAAAAAAATGTGAGGAAAATTAAAAAGATAAGGAATGATTTACAATTTGAGAAAAAAAATTTAGGAATCGTTTATGCTTAGAAAAGGTATTAACATGTAACATGTTCATCATGAAGACGAGTCTTTAATTGAGTGTGCTAACAAATAAAGTTACTTTTTGATTATTTTCTTCCCTTAAAGAACATGAATTATGTTTGTTATATTTTTTTATTTAGGAAAAAAAGAAAAAAACATTTTAGAAAAAAGAAGAAATTTTACGTTTTTATTGTAGATTTTTTTTTTACTTTTTTGGTCGACAAAGAATTTGTCCTTGCTCTTGCGTATTCTCAGGTGCAATGAGAAAATCAGACTTACGTAGTTCTTTGTAGAAAAAAAGCTTGTGTGTTGGGTTGATTTTATTTTTTTTATTTTTTTTAAGATTTTGATTTTGTAGTGAATTTTGTGAAGTCAAGTAAGTTGGAGACTCAGCATGACATTCACAAAATTTACTCACACTTTATTGAAACACCGCCAAACAAATCAAAGACCTAGCATGGGGTGCATGGAACGTGAAAAAAAGGAATTGAGTGATCATTTATTCGAGAATTTTACCTTTTTTAAGGAAATACTTTAGTTTTGTAGTAAACTTTATGAACTCAAGTAAGCTCGAGACCCAGCATGACACTCACGAAATTTATTCATATGTTATTGAAACACCACAAGCAAGTTGGAGACCCAACATAGAGTACACAGAACGTAAGCATGTACTAAAAAATAATAATGCGGATTTACAAAAATAAATAAATAATTGACATAGTGTTACGAAATCAAATAAATAGAATGAGAATAGAAAGAGATAAAATAGAAGTGGGAAGTACACTTAGTAATTAATGATGCAAAATAAAAACATGGAAGAAATAAGATGAATAATGAGATATTTACAATACATTATTAACTAAACTAACTAACTAGGCAATGATAAAAATAAATCACATTGAAGAATAAAGTAAATGAAAGAAAAAATAAAGAAATAAAATAAAATAAAATAAAGAGTTATCCACTAATATTTATAATTATTTTTACTTTACTTTTTTTTTGTTTCTCTTTTGTCTTTTTTTTTTGTGTCAAAGTCAAAGGGTAGACTTTGATGTAGTCAATACTGACGGAGTGTTGACATGGCGGGTCTGGCCACCAACCTAAGTGGCAGGGGTGCATATATAACGGAAAGGGTGTAACCATCAATATTTATTTTATTTCAGACATCGCAAAAATGGGCTAGGCCCAAAATGAAAAAGGATGGATGTATTAAAAAAATGGGGGTGTATATAACGATTTTATTTTATTTCAGACTTAAAAGAAATGGGTTAGACCCAAAAGAAAAAGAGGTATATACGTTAAACAAAGGAAATGTACATAACAATTTTTATTTTATTTCAGACTTAAAAGAAACACGCTAGACCCAAAAGAAAATGATGTATATACGTTAAAAAGAATGTGTAAACAACAATGTTCTTTTTTTTTTGGGGCTAGGGTTGGAATCGGGTCAGGGAAACCCGACCCAACCTGTAATTAGACAATAGGGTTGGAAAACACTAGGTGTTCTAGTCTCCAAATGGCGCGGAAGGAGGAGCACCTCCACAAAGGGTGGCGCCCCTCCCCAAGGCCACTAGTAGATGGCCGAGCGGCATGAGGCCGCCATAAGGACAACGGTGGCACCGCAACATCGGCATGCAAGGCTTCACTGGAAAACGGAAAAAGAATGAAGAAAAAGAGGAAAAGAAGAAAAGGATGATGGAATGTGAAATGAAACAACATAAAGCACCAAGAAAAAATGATGATATCATCATGTACAAATCTTGTTGGCGACCATGGAACTCATCAATGAGACGAACGACGTACCTACAGACTTAAGAAGAAGAAGAAGAATAGAGAGTGAAGAAATGAGAGGGGATCCGTGCCCCTTTGTGTCATTAATGCATAAATTTTCCTCCTTTCCTCTTTTATGCACCGTGTTCCTTTTTTTGACCTAATGGACTCTCCTTAAGAGCTCAATAGGTCACACAATCTATTTTTATTTTTGTATTCTCCTTTTTTAGTTCTTTTATTTTCCTCTTTTTTTTTTACACTTTTTTCTTTTTTTGTCTTCCTTTTCTCTTTTTTGTTTTCTCTCTCTCTTTTTTTTTCCATTTTTTTTCTTTTTTCTTTTTATACTTTTTCTTTCATCTTCTCTTGTTTTTGAACGGACAAAATTAGGATATAACAATATAAAAATATAGAAAGTAACTAAGTGTAAAGGAGAGATGATTGTAATTTGTTCTTGTGAATCAAATTGGATTAGCTTGAGCCATTTTGATAATACAAGATAATTAAAATAAAAGAAAATATAATTCCTTTTGCAATGCCACAACCCCATTAGTAATTACGAATTTAAAATAGTTTCTAATATATTATTTTAAAGACTTAATCATATTAGTTTAAATTTTAAAAAATAACTGCATTTTTTAATTAAAAGGCCATAGTTAGTGATTTAAAAAATATACTTATAATTTCATAAACTAATTAACTTAATATATTACTTGACATAAAATAGTAAAGTAGATGAACCTCAACTAATTCTCATAATGCTTTTTATTTCCAGCAATGAAACTAATAATCATTCAAGAAAATACATTGTTTGTTTACAACCATATCAAGAAAAATTCTTAACCAAAGCAACAGCAGAAATCTTGAAGGCATTTCCCTGTCAGTAAGCCTAAAATTTTGCAGTGGGCAGTACAGTCAGGAAATTCAGCGCATGCTCCATAACAAGTGGGCGGCAGTTTGCTGCTAACACCTGCATTGTATGTGGGTGCATAAAAATTATTATGAACAATACAAAATTTCATTAAAATGAAAATTACATAAATTATAAATCTCTGTTTTGAAGTTTATTTGCGTAAATATATACCAAGAGAAAATAGAACAATGACCATGGCTGCTAGTGCAAGGATCACATTCAGCGAAATCATTGAGACAAGTGAGCGAGCCATATTCTTGTCTATGTGTGTATGTGGTACTCTATATCTGCTGTATTCTTAGGTTTATATAGTGTATGTGACTCATTGTATATCTCTTTTTCGAATATGCACTAAAAATTGATTTTGCTATTTATTACAATTTTACAATTTTTATTTACGTATTTGCAAGTTATTTGTTAAAATTAAGATATTTAAATATGCTCATTATTTATCATTTTTATTTTATGACTTTCATGAGAAATGCTATTTAGTGCGAGATGAATAATACAAATGACTGTGCAAACTGAGAAAAATATATAAAAGAAAATGGGACAAAAAGGTAGAAGGAAAGAAAAATGAAAGGAAATGCATTTGTTTTCAGAATAACTAAATCATCCGTCAAAATTACTTTTCAAATTCACAAATATTTTTCCTATTTATTATAAAATAAATTAAGTTTTCTTGCTAGAGTCATATCTCTTCGTAGCTTTAAAAAATTTAAATTGTCAAAAATATTAGTTAAATTGCAATTTTAGTCCCTTTATAATTCCTCTATAATTCCAATATTTGATTACCTTATTTCTAAATTAAGAAATTTAGTTTTTCTATTTTTTAAAATAAGTAATTTTCATCATTCCATTTGAACTCGTGATCCATTATTCATGGACAAAACATTAAACTATTAAAATACTTATTTTATTTAGTTAACTACATTAATATTATTTTCTATGTATCATCACTCAAGAGTTATTATTTTTTTCTTTCACATTATCAAAATTTATAAATTAAAAAATATTTAATATATAAATCTTTATTTAATTTTTCATGAATGTATTCGTTAATTTTATTCATTTGAATTAATATATGAATATTGAATAATTGGAGTGGATTGATTTCAATTTTCTGCATAAATTATTTATGAAAATTACTCCTCTTTTAATATTATTTCCAGTAATAAATGTAAAAATATATGTAATTGCATTAATCAGTTAATTATCAAGTGCATTAATTAAGCTGATTATAAAAAATTTCCAATAATAAATGTATTTGTTTTTTACAATAACAAACTCAAGTAATTTCATTCATAATCAACTAATAAATATTGTGGAATTTGACAAAAAAAAATACTTGTAAACTAGACAAAAAATGCAAAAAAGAAAATTGTATTAATCAATAAATTATCAATTATAAAAATTTATTCTTTAAAAGAAATATTTTATAAAAATATTTTAAAATAGAAAAACTTAAATATGTATTAATATAGTATTAATCTGACTACATATTATGTTGAAAATATTTATCTTCTAATTTCTATACCTATTAATTTGACCACATTTTATGTTGAAAAAAATGCAGTATTTAATGTCATTGGATAGTAAATTTTAATTATATTATTTATTGAATAAAATACATTAATTAAATTTAATAAATATAAATTATTTTTAATACATTAATTTTTTTATCTTTATCTTTGTATAACATAATTTGTTTCTAAAACATATTTCAATACAAAAAACTTAAATTTATATTATATAAAAGTAATAAATTGATAAATATAAACACATAGCAATTTATCTCTTACTTTCTATAGTTACTAATTTGACTATATATTATAATTTAATAAATAAGTTCAGTAAAAAAATTACATTTAATAAATTCAATAAATACAATATTAAAAACTATTGGGAAATAAATTTTAATTGTAATATTTAATATATATTAACTATGGTTTTTACTAAACATCATCTATTCACTAAATTTAATAAATGTAAAATATATTTTATTACATTAAAATATACTATTTTTATTAATTTTAGGAAATTATTTGATAAAAAATTTGTAAAATTTAAATATATAGTAATATTATTAAAAATTGATAAATATATAATATATAATATAATAATTTATCTATTAATTTTATCCATTACAATTTGAATACATCATATATTGAATTAATATATTATTTCATATTATTGGACAGTCAATCTTAATCATGATGTTTATTAAATAATATTTATAATAAAGTAAATATTAAAAATATAAATAATATTATTTTTAAAATAAATAATTTGTAAAAAAAATTTAAAACTGAAAATGCAAATGTTTGTTAGTGTAATAAGATAAATTGTTAAATATAAACTTAAAATAAAAAGTAATTTTGTGACTATTTTTCGTTCTTTAAATAAAATAATGAGTGTTCTTACTGAACAAATTAATTTTCTAATATTTTTTTTTAAATTTTGAGTCAAAGATTATGAGTGTTCCTTAATTTATTGGGTGAAAGACTAATTTTATTTATGGTACATGATTAACGTATATCCAAGAGAAATTTTCAAATAGAAACTACTTTAATTAACTATGATCTATAAGTTTAATTTTTCAATGATTACTTAAAAAAATATTGAAAATTTATATTACCAATCTATAAAAAAAAACACATATTATCTTTAAAATGTGATTTACAATGATTCACTTAAAATAAAGGCTGAAGCACATTTTGGTGTTTCATTTTTTTTTTACAAAAAATTGCTTTTATCTTTTGTCTTTTTTGAAAGTTTCATTTTCGTTATTTAACTCTCAAATTTGAGTTAATATTATTCTTCTAAAATAGAATTTTATTTTGAGACATGATTTTGGACTTTTTATTGATTTAAAACATAAAACTTGTTCCATTAGATTAACATATATGAAATCTATAGAACTCAACTAATATTTGAACATAAAAGGCCATGGAGTTAAATTGAAAGCTGCTTGAAGAACTTGGAGATGGTGCTACAAAGGTGCGTAGAGACCAACTTGGTGTTAAATTGGGAAAAGTGCCATTTCATGGTTTGAGAAGGCATGGTCTTGGGCCACAAAATTTCATCTCGAGGGATTGAGGTAGATCAGGCAAAGATAGATGTTATTGAAAAGTTACCACCACCGTCAAATGTTAAGGGCATCAGGAGTTTTCTTGGGCATGTAGGTTTCTACAAGAGGTTTATCAAGGATTTCTCAAAGATTGCAAGGCTATTGAGTAATCTGCTAAACAAGGACGTGGTTTTCAAGTTTGATGAAGAATGTTTAGCAGTGCTCCAGACACTGAAGAACAAGGTCACCACTGTACCAGTAATGATCGCACCTGACTGGAGCAAGGAATTTGAATTGATGTGTGATGCCAGCGACTATGCAGTGGGCGCAGTTCTAGGACAAAGGCAAGACAAGGTATTCCTCACCATTTACTATGCTAGCAAGGTCCTTAATGAAGCACAAATGAATTATGCCACTACGGAGAAGGAGATGCTAGCTATTTTCTTCGCCTTGGAGAAATTCAGATCGTATCTAGTAGGGTCGAAGGTAATAATTTTCACAGATCATGCTGCTATCAAGCACCTTCTTACCAAACTTAACTGGAGTCAGCGGAAGAAGTTTCTACACGACGCCTATTTCTATGTATGGGATGATCCTCATCTGTTCAAGTTGGGAGCAGATAATCTATTGAGGAGGTGTGTTACATTGGAGGAAGCACAGAGCATCCTTTGGCACTGCCACAGTTCACCTTATGGCGGTCACCACACCGGAGACAGGACAACAGCGAAAGTGCTACAATCAGGTTTCTTTTGGCCCTCTGTCTTTAAAGATGCTCATGACTATGTGCGTCATTGTGATTTTTTGACTGTTGGGGCATTGATTTTATGGGACCTCTTCCTTCTTCATATAGGAATATCTATATCCTGGTGGCTGTAGATTATGTGTCCAAATGGGTGGAAGCCATAACCACTCCAAAAGATGATGCCAGGGTAGTGATAAAATTCTTAAAGAGAAACATTTTCTCTAGTTTTGGAGTCCCAAGAGCCCTAATCAGTGATGGGGGAACACACTTCTACAACACCTAATTGAAGAAAGTCCTGGAGCATTACAATGTTAGACACAAGGTGGCCACACCTTATCATCCGCAGACAAATGGCCAAGCAGAAATCTCAAACAGAGAGCTTAAGTGAATCCTTGAAAGGACTGTGGCATCATCAAGAAAGGATTGGGCTTTAAAGCTAGATGATGCTCTCTAGGCCTACATGACAATATTCAAGACCCCCATCAGACTGTCACCATTTCAGCTAGTATATGGGAAGACATGTCACTTACCAGTGGAGTTGGAGCACAAAGCCTATTGGGCTCTCAAATTGCTCAACTTCAATGAAGTTGCAACTGGAGAAAGGAGGGAATTATAGTTGCTGGAGCTAGAAGAAATGAGGATGCATGCCTATGAGTCCTCCAGAATTTATAAGCAGAAGATGAAGGCGTATTAGGACAGGAAATTGTAGAGACAGGACTTCCAGTTGGGCTAACAGGTTTTACTCTTTAACTCCAGGCTTAGATTATTCCCAGGAAAGCTTAAATCAAAGTGTTTAGGGCCATTTGTGATTAAAGAAGTGAGACCTCATGGAGCAGTTGAGTTGATGGATCCTAGAGGAGGCAACCTTGAGAAGAGATGGATCGTCAATGGACAATGTCTGAAGATCTATAATGGCAGATAGTTGGAGAAGCTGACAAGCGTTGTCTACTTGAAGGACCCATGAAGGAAGCACAACATCTAGCTAAAGATGATAAACTAAGCGTTGGCTGGGAGGCAACCTAGAAAATTTTCTAAAAATTTAGACTTTCTGTAATTTCTAAAATAAAAAAAAAAGCCCAACAGGTGCAGACAACAAAAACAGGGGTGCAGGAAGCAAAAGAAGAGTGGGCTGCCCAAGTAAGTTTCAAATTTTGAAATTTAAATTTTTCTGAGGGGAATACCAAGGGACGTCGCCCTTGGTGCGCCTAGCGGCCACAACTCGCTAAGAGTGCATGCCATAACTACTAGGGCAGTTTTCGAAATTGCCCAACCCCTCATCTGCCTCATCTTCTTTCTTTTAAATTTCTTTCCACTCATTTTTGCGTTTTTTTCTTCTGCGCCTCTCATTCTCTCTACATTCCTCTTCTCTTCCCACGCACTATCTCACTCACTTTCTACGCTTCTCTCTTGGCACAAAGGTAAATAACAATATGGGATTGTTCTTTTTGGTTGTTGCACATGTGACATCATGCTAAGCCAGTGCACGAGGCTTAGCGGAAAATGACATTCTGGATGAAGAAAGTGCAAGTCTGGCTTGAGCTCACTAAGTGTGATGCAGAGCACTAAGCGTGCTCTTGTAACCACTGAGGATGCATTGGGCGCGCTAAGCGAGTGCCCTCGCGCTAAGCGCGCCCATCTCGGTTGTAGAACATGCTAAGTGCACAATTACTGCACTAAGCGCGTTGTTTTGCTAACTTCACCCCTTGTTTTCTTCTTTTTATACTTTTTGGTTCTATTTTCTATTTGCACCTCTATTTTACTAAATGCAATATGCTTTGTTTTTTTCAGATGGCCTCCCGCAAACGTCGAGTTGTACCCACACTTGGAGGAGAATCCACCTGGGATTCTTCTCGGTTCACTTCCGAGATTGCTTGGCACAAGTATCAAGATAACGTTAAGCTTTGAAACATCTTACCGGAGAGGAACGTGGAGCTCTCCCCTGGTATGTTTGATGAGTTTCTAGGGGAGCTCCAGCGATGGCAGTGGCACCGGGTTCTGACCAAGCTCTCGGAGAAGCGGATCGACGTTGCTCTTGTCAAGAAGTTCTACTCCAACCTATATGACCTCGAGGACAGGGCCCCGAAGTACTGTAGGGTGCGAGGACATGTCATCCAATTCAACGCCGAGACCATTAATGACTTCCTCGACACCCCTGTCATCCTGGCTGATGGAGAGGACTATCTGGCGTACTCCCAGTACCTCCATACGTACCTAGACCATTCGACCATCATTGTATCCTTGTGCACACTAGGGGGAGGATTTGTTCTGAATGTCGATGGTGCCCCCTAGAAGCTATTGAGGAAGGATTTGACGATGCTTGCATAGACATGGAGCGTCTTGTCTTATTTTAATCTTGCTCCTACCTCTCATACTTCTAATTTGAATGTTGACAGGGCACGTCTGATATATTGATTAGTAATGAAGATGTAAATGGACCTAGGCAGCTTCATTTCAGGACAAATTACCCAGATCACCTAGTCCAGCACCTCCAGGCTTGGGTTTTCGGCGTTGATCACAGCACTGTGTGACGCTTAGGGGGTTGTCTTTGACACCCTGACTTTTGAGTCACTAAGCCCTGTGATCAACTTGGCTTATATTAAGAAGAATTTCTGGAATCCCGCCAACCCGTCCATCACATTTCCTAGGGCCCGACGCACCTGTGCCAGAGCCGCTGCACTAGACGCCCCTCTTCCTTCTCAGCCATCATCACAGACCATACATCATTGGCAGGCGTCCACTTCAGCACCACCCAACACGCACAGCTAGATGCTCCGGTCGTTATATCAGGGACAACAGATCATCATCCAAGACCTGCATCGGCTGTCTCTTCACCTGAAGATGGACCCACCGCTCACGACTCCAGAGGCCTACATTCAGTAGGTTACATGACTAGGAGTCCAGCCCTCTACTGATAGGGGGGAGAGCCTTCTGGAGCCGGAGATGATGCCGAAGTTGACGAGGATATCATTGCAGACCTAACAACTGCTGACTGGGGCCCATGGTCAGACTTGGGCGGAGGAGACACAAGGCCTTAGTTCTTTTATATGCTTTTTGATGTTTTTATCTTTAGTTTTTGATTTTGATGTTTTTGTTTGAATTCTGTCCAAAACTTGGTATGTAAATAATGGTATTTTTAGTATGTCATTTTCGGTTATTGAATAATTGCATGATAAATTGTGAAGTCACTTTTTAAGCTTTTTCTGAAAGGATTCAACACTTGAAATGCTGCATAACAAATTGTGAGAATGCTGGGTTCCTGAAAGCAAGAGTTAGTCAAGCAGTGGAACATGAATCACAAAGAGAGAAAAGGTTAGCTTGGTGGAAAGAAGTCATGGTCCGGTAAGTCGATAACTTTATCTTGTCTCAGTGAGCTGTGTGAACTTATTTGTGAGAGAACGTCTATTTTTAAGTTCCTAGTTTTGCATCATTCTTAGACTGTTAGATTATTTACATAAGGTGGATATGATCAAGGTCATGTTTCTTTTTATTTTAGCCACTTAGCCAAAAAGTCAACCTGTGATGAAATTTACCCCTTGCACCCATATTGAGCCAAAAATTAGTGATCATTTTTCTAAGAACCCCTGAGCCTATTTTCTTTATATCTCTGACCTTGTTTTAGGGTTCTAAGAGAGCATAAGGGTTTTAAGGCATAACAATCCCTTAATTTGGGGGATGGTTAGGGTAAGATTCGCCTCAGGAAGGTAGAACGTCACACAATAAGGCACTATCAAAAGCTAAAGGCCCAAAAGTTTTCTATAAAAAAAATTGAAATAAGGGCAGAGAAAGAGAGAGGTGTCATAAGTGCTAAGAAATAATAAAGGCTGAAAAATAAATAAGCCTAGGCAGAGTAAGTGGAAGTTTTCTAGGATGAATGCTCTCTTATAACTCTATGTTTTTGAAATCCTAGAAAAACCATGATTCCTTGTTTAGACAGGCCCCATTACAAGCCAATAAAAGTCCTTAGTGATCCACCAAATATAAGTAAGAATAACTTTAACTGAGATGAAGTGAAAAATTTGGGAATATTAATTGCAGGTCATAGAAATTGCAAACACTCACCTAGACACTTGTGCATAGAGAGAAACACTAAACCTTGTGAGGAAAGTGAGGCAAGCCAACTTGATTGATTTCCGCTACTAACCAATTTCATCTTGATGTTGTTTGTGCTTCCATTGCAAGATTATGACAAATGCAGAAAGGACCAGTTGAAGGAATCTGAGAGATTACAGCCATTGAAAGTGTTGGAACATTCAGAGCCTGTTTTTATTTTGATTTGCTTGGGGACAAGCAAAGTTTTAATTTGGGGGATTTTGATAACTCCTAAATAATTGTACTTTGATAATAGAAAATAAAGCAAAATTGTCTTTTAAAACAATTATTTAGTAGTTATTTGTGCTTAATTGATTAAGAATTGATGTTTTGTTAAATCTTGGTTGCAGATATAAAAAATGGAGGTACTAAAAGCAAAAAGTTGGAGAAATAACGAAGAAAAGAAGAAACCTACAACAAGGCCCAGCCCAACGTCTCGCTCAGCGTGCAACTCGCCTTTAACTAATTTAGTATAAACAGACAATTTTAATAACATGAAAGGAATGAGATTGGAGTTTTCAAATGCCTGAATGCATTCAAAACTCTCATTGGAAAAGAAATCCATGTCAATGAATTTTGGATCAATAATGGAACGAGAAGAGAAAAGATTTGTGTACCGTATCTGTTGTTCTTCTGTTGAGAACAATGAGGAAAAGGAAATGGAGGAAGGAATCTGCGTTTCCTGAGTCTCGGAATACTGTTGGCTTCAACTCGAAGAGCCCTTTCGCTTCTTTGATGGTTCCTCCATTAGAAAGAGTTATTTGAAATTTCAATCGGTTCAAATGAAAGAGAATGAAAAAAGATGAAGTTTGGGCTTTGTGGGGAGTGATTTGGACAAGAAATGAGTGAGATATGACAAAAGGAAGAATTGGGAATGAGGGTTTTCGAGAAAATGAGAAGTTGCAGTTTTCAGATTTTGAAATCTGAATATATAGGAGCAGGGACGCGTTGTAATTGATTACACATTACTTAACTGCCTATAATCGATTACACTACTGTGGTAATCGATTACCAGAGAGCATTTAAGCCAAAACTAAATGATGAATGACTTTTAAGGGAAAAAGGATTTGAATGAATATCAAAATACTTTCTTAAAGAAAATATATATTAAAAATACTTTATGAATGAATCATAATCAAGTAATTCACATATCATATTCAAAATCATGCATAATCATTTAAAGGAAACATATATATATTCAATTATATCACAATAATCAACACAAGTATTGAAGAATAAAGATCATAGATATTATCAAAATATTTAAAGGAGACTTCATGCTTTGAGAAAGAAAATTAACTCAATCAAGAACATATAAACACATACTCACAATTTCAATCAATCAAGACAAACAAATAAAATTTTGTTAGTCATCATAATCAAATTAATTGAAAGAAAGATTTCAATCAAAATAAATTTTTAAAAAGAATGGTTTTGATGTTACCTTTTTCATGATTAAAGTATCTAGTTCTTCAAAGATGGAAGTCATATTTTTTACTTTTTGCTTAATCTTCTTGAGAGATGTTCTCATCACTTTCATAGTCCTTGGTTAGAAGGTTGATCTCTTTCTCGAAACCGTCGGATGAGTCATTGTTATCCCATGCAATGTAGGCCTTCTTGGTCCTTTTTTCTTCATACCTTTTCTTATCACTTTTCTCAGGCCATTCCTCATTTGAAGAACAATTTGCTTTGATGTGACCAAGTTGGTTGCATTTGTAGCATCTAAGAACTTGAGAGTCTTCTTGAGATCTTCTTCCATTGTTGAAGTTCTGACACCTCTTGATTCTTCTTTTCTTGACAAATTTTTGAAACTTCTTCACAAAGAGTGAGAAGTCTTCTTCATCATCTAATTCTTCTTCTTCATTTTCTTCTTGCATTGATGAGGAGGCTTTAAGTGCTATACTTCTTTTCTTTTTGTCGGTTTCTTCATTTTGATTAAGACGTTGGAGTTCCATTTCATGTTTCTGCAATTTTCCAAACAAAGTAGCAAGAGACATAGAGGAAAGATCTTTACTTTCAGAAATAGCAGTTACCTTGGGTTGCCATTCCCTACTTAAGCATCTTAAAACTTTATTAATTAGATCTTCATTAGGGAAGATTTTTCCTAAAGAGGCAAGATGGTTGACTATATGTGTGAATCTTTTCTGCATACTATGGATGTTTTCATTAGGGTTCATCCTAAACAATTCATATTCATGTGTAAGGGTATTGACTCTAGATCATTTCACATCAGTGGTGCCTTCATGTGTAAGTTGGAGAGTATCCCACATCTCCTTGGCATTTGTGCAATTTGACACTCTAAAATACTCATTTATTCCTAGGGCTGAAGTAATAGTGTTTTTGGCTTTAAGATCATACTGGATTCTTCTTCTATCTTCTTCAGTCCACTTATCTCTAGGTTTTTGTGTTGTGGTGCTAGTGCTTACATCTATTACAGTGGGTATGTAAGGTCCTATTTTTATTGCTTCCCAAATGTTTAAATCTATGACTTCAATGAAAATCTGCATACGGGTTTTCCAATAGTGGTAACCCTCACCATTGAAGATAGGTGACCTATGGATGGAATTTTCTTTAGGAAATAGAGAATTTGAAGAGGCCATGAATCTTGAAGTGATTAAACTTTCTACAAGATACCTGCTCGGATACCACTTGTTGGATCAAGTGGCCTCGAAATAATTAAGAAGGGGGGTTGAATTAATTATTAACGAACCTTACTAATTAAAAATCTATCCTTCTTAGGCTTTTACTATAATGTTAAGAAAGTAAATAACAAAAATAGAAACTTAACCAAAAGTAAAAGCGATAATTAAAGTGCACAGTGGAAATAAAAAAGTGTAGGGAAGAAGAAGACAAACACAAGAGTTTTATACTGGTTTGGCAACAACCCGTGCCTACATCCAATCCCCAAGTGACCTGCGGTCCTTGAGATTTCTTTTCAACCTTGTAATATCCTTTACAAGCAAAGATCCATAAGGAATGTACCCTCCCTTGCTCTTTTTGAACAACCAAGTGGATGTACCCTCCTCTTGAACTGATCCACAAGAGATGTACCCTCTCTTGTTCTCAGTTACAACAACCCAAGTAGATGTACCCTCTACTTGTACCACAAAGGATGTACCCTCCAATGTGTTAAGACAAAGTTCTTAGGCAGTTAGTCCTTTGAAACTTTGTGAAGGGGAAAAAAAGATATCTCAGGCGGTTAGTCCTTTGAAATCTTTTGTTTATGGGAAAGTGAAGAATCAAAAGAATTCTCAGACTATGTCGTTTTGAATTCTTTGAAAAGGGAAAAGGGAGACACAAAAGAATTCAGGCAGTTAGTCCTTCGCTCTTTTGGAAAAGGGAGAAGAGAGATACAAAAAGAATTCAGGCAGTTAGTCCTTAGCGAATTCTTTTTGGCAAAGAGAGAAGGGAATGAAAAAGATGAATAGCACACTTTTGTTTTCTGTGAAAGAACAAGGTTTGGAAACCAGAAAACTTTGAAAGCTTTTGGCAAAGGAAGAAGAAGAAGTTCAAGAAGATGTTCAAAGAGATTCAAAGGTTGTAAAAGAATATATGAAAAAGTTGTTAGTAATTCCTCTTGAAATGGAAGTCAAGGTCTTGCTTTTATAGACTCTTCATGTCTGGTCAAGAAAACCATTGGAAGAGTTATGACCTTGAGAAAAATTGAAAACCATTGGAAGAGTTACATCCTTTTATTTTTATTCAAAGCTTGTCTCTGGTAATCGATTACCAAAACCATGTAATCGATTACACAAAGCATTTTATGAAAAGATGTGACTCTTCACAATTGAATTTGAATTTCAATGTTCGGATACACTAGTAATAGATTACCAATATCTTGTAATCGATTACACCATTTTGAAATCAATTGGAATGTTGAAAATTCAGTTGAAAATTTTTGAAATCAAACTTTGCCACTGGTAATCGATTACAGGAAACTAGTAATCGATTAACAGAGAGTAAAAACTCTGGTAACTTAGAAAATTTTGAGAAAAACTCTTTTGAAAAACAAAATTGTCCTATGTTTGTGTTTTGAAAAATCTTTTCAATACTTCCCTTGTGAAGTCTTCTTGATTTCTTCTCTTGAATCTTGAATTCATCTTCTCTTGAATCCTGAAATCAAACTTCTCTTGATTCTTGAATCTTCTTGATTTCTTCTCATGAAACTTGAAATTAATCTTGATCTTGAACTTGTTGACTCAATCTTGAAATCATTCTTTGGGCTTTTTGTCATCATTTGCTTCTACATGGCCATGAGTGGCTAAACCCCTTGTTAGGGCCTGACAGGCCTAAAAAGCCAAGCGTTGTATGATGTACTCTCACTATTTATCAATGCAATACTAGTTGTTTTCTATCCTACTATCTTTTTTGTTTATCTTTCATGCATTATTCATTTTTACATTCTTTTAGGGGTTAGGTGTTCGACGGATGGTAACTTCTAAATAAGATTTAAAGAAGGTATGCATGCATTAGTTTTAGGGGTTAGACGCTCGACAAAGGGTAACTTCTAATAGGACAAAAAGAAAAGATATCATAAGAAAGTCATTGCTAGACATAGAATGATAATTTTATGCCCATGCATTTTTGCAACATCTAGAATTCAGACTTCATGCATTGTATTTGTTGAATCTTTTCAAAGGCATTTGGGAGATAGATAAATAAAATAGGCTTGTCATCGTGAGACATCAGGGACAAGTAAATGAATAGATGTGGGTAGGATAAAATCACTTGAATTGGTAAAGAAAAATCATAAAATCATACATCCTAGGCAAATAGGGCAT
Source organism: Glycine soja (assembly GCF_004193775.1). NCBI lineage: Eukaryota > Viridiplantae > Streptophyta > Magnoliopsida > Fabales > Fabaceae > Glycine > Glycine soja. The sequence continues at coordinate 34,612,732 of NC_041011.1, forward strand.
GTTAGGTCCTAACACTTACATTCCATTGAATTTCCTTTTTGATTACTCTGCTTTTAATTCATTTGCTTTCCATTACTTATAATTTCCTATTATTGTTCCTATTCTCTCTTCTACCCCTCTCTTTTATTATTTTCCACTTATAAATTGAAAAGTATCCAAGATAGGTACAACACAAAATCCCGATGGAATTCGACACTCGGGCTTCCGAGACTTTATTACTTGGACATTTGGTACACTTGCCAAACAGATAACATTGTACAAGAATCAAAATGGTTTGATGAATAATGGTATGAGAGAGGAGTCTAATGCCTCAGATTTAAATGACAGTCAAGAGACACAGAATCAAAATATCAGAGTCATGCCACAATAGTATTAAGCTTTGATGTCACTGCTTTAACAACAATCTAATAATGGAGGATTCACTTCAGGCACATCACACATTAATCAAGTTGGTATTGTTACGTAACCTCACATAGGTAAAGTTCTTTCACTTGTAGCATAAGCAAAACTGAGCCTAGAGATTGGATCTTAGACTCAAGAGCAACTGGCCATGTTGCTTGCTCTTTAAATTCTTCTCCACACACAAACAAATTAGTCCCATAATGGTTCAATTGCCTACTGGTCAACAAGTGATAGCCACACATTCAAGAACTGTGAAATTTTCTGACTCTCTATATCTTGAAAATGTGTTGTATTTTCCAAGTTTCAATTTCAACCTCATATCTATTTCCAAATTAGTTGCAAATTTGATATTTCAATTGACTTTTTTTGTGATCATTGCTTGATACAGGATGTGACCAACCAGAGGATGATTGGTACAGTTGAGTCTGTGCAAGGACTTTACAGATTGATGTTGCCCTCTACTAAAAGTGCTATAATCAACACAATTAGCCTTAATACTAAATCTATCTTTTCTTATAACAAGGTGCCAATTGACCTATGGCTTTTTCGTTTAGGCCACCCTTCACATGATAGATTTCATTTGTTAAAACAATGTCATCCTATATTTTCAAATGTTAAACAATTTGTTTGTGATACTTGTCATAAATCAAAGCAAAGAAAGTTGCTTTTTGCATATAGTGATTCACATGTTGCTACTCCTTTTTCACTTATTCATGTTGATATTTGGTGTCCTTGTGCTATTCTCTCTTTTAATGGCCATAAGTACTTCCCTACAATAGTTGATGATCATACTCATTTTGCATGGATTTTTCCTATGATTTCTAAAGTCAAAACACAAACAAAACTAAAAAAAATTTGTTTCTTGGGTTGAAAGACAATTTGATACCAGAATCAAATCTATAAGCTCTGATAATGGTGTTGAGTTTCTCATGCAAAGCTTTTATAATACTATTGGGATTATTCATCAAACTTCATGTTTAGAGACCCCCCAACAGGATGGGATTGTTGAAAGAAAACATCAACACTTGCTGAATGTTACTAGAGCTCTTTTGTTTCAAGCTAATTTACCACCAACTTTTTGGTCTTTTGCCTTGAGCCATGTTGTTATTCTTATAAATTGTCTACCTAGTCCTTTCTTGGGAAACATTTCACCTTATAAAAAACTTTACAAAATTCCATATGATGTGTCCATATTAAGAGTCTTTGGTTGTTTATGCTATACTGACACTTTGACTACAAACAGGAAGAAACTTGATCCTAGAGTTGTTCCATCAATTTTTCTTGGTTTTAAACCTTACACCAAAGGTTACATGACTTTGAATCTTAAGACCAGAGCCATTGTTGTTTCTAGAAATGTTGTTTTCTATGAAGATTATTTTCCTTACAATTCAAATTCTTTAGATCCATATCAAGATTTTCCTATCATACAATCACACTCCACACTTATTACATTTAATGACATTCCACAACATGATTTACATTCAACACTTGATACATCTTTGCCAACTGACCTTGACCCTGAGTCATCATTAGCCATTGATACTAAGCCTAGCCATACTACTACTCCTAGCTCTCCTGCCACTGTTGTTGTTCCAAGACAGTTAAAGAGACAGGTTCATAAACATGAGAGATTCAAAGACTTTCACACATAATTCACCTCAACTATAACCACTGATTCCTCAGGTAATCGCTATCCATTATCTTCAGTTCTTTCTTATACCAAATTATCACCTTCATATCACCATGCTATCATGTTTGTTTCTTCTCACACTAAGCCTAAGACCTATGTTGAAGCCTCAAAGCATGGCCAATAAGTAGAAGCTATGAATGTTGAGATTCGAGCTTTAGAATCCAATCATACTTGGATATTGACCGATCTTCCTCAAACCAAGACAGCTTGTCATACCCTAATTTTGTCCGAGGACTATCATTTGATAAAGTTTTGATTCTTGCTAGTTGAATTGAATTGCTTAACACCAATTGCTGCACAATCCGTAAGGGTTTTCGATGTTTCGGAAAAGAATACAAAAAATACCCAAAATAGAGGGCAAAATGGTCATTTGGTGGCTTTTTCAGGCCCCTGGCTCGCCCAGGCTAGTCTTTGGCTCGCCTGGGCCACCAAATAACTTCATGATGAAGTAACCAGCTCACCAGGGCGAGCAAGGTTGCTTCAGAATGAAGTTAACAACTCGCTTGGGCGAGCTGTCATGACCCCAAATGCCTTGTTTTGCTATAAATAAGCATGAAGAGGGGCTGAGAAGGAGGTTCAAAGGTCTAGAGGTTCAAAATTGAGAGAAAGAAGAGAAAAGAAGAAGGAAGAAGAGAAAAAGAAGCTAAATCGCCACCGAATCGCGACTACGAACGATTTCTACATCGTTCTTCGGTCGTTCTTCGTTCTTCGTCCGATTAGTGCTTGTTTTTAAGGATTTGAACATGATTCATGGACCCTTAGGATCCTTTTTATTGTTTTGTGAATCTTCATATTCTTTTCCTACCATTAGTAACTTCATTTCTTTATATAAAGCGATTTCAACCGATCGTTTGAGCCGTAATCTCACTTTATCCTTGTAAAATAAAGTTTGAACCGATCGTTTGAGCTGTAAGTTATCTTTAAAAAAAGGTTGAAGGTTAATAAGCAAAAGCCAAAATAAAATCAACTCATACATCCATGTTTTTCATTAGTTGCATTGCTCATTGCATTCTTTTCCTGAAATCAGAACTGTAATCATTGTTATCAAAAGGAAAGAACGCGCTTTATGGTGCCCTTACCGAACGCGTGCTAAAGCTAGAGTAATGGGTGAAATAGAGGAGGTGCAAGAGTGGATGAAGGCCGACATGAAGGTCATGAAAGAGCAAATGACCACAATGATGGAGGCCATGATGAGCATGAAGAAGATAATGGAGGTCAATGCGGCTGCAGTTGCCGCTACCAGCACCGTTGGTGAGGTGGACCCGACTCTCCCATCTGGCCTCAACCAAATAAATCATCCAACCTCGGATATGATAGGTCAGAGAGGCAAAGAGTTGGGAAGTACGGTCGGCCCCCATTTTGTGCAAGTTCATAACAAGCATGTCTTCCCACCATATTGTGATTTTTAGTCACTAAAAAATTGTGACAAAAATTCAAATTGTCACTAATAATATATCATTTGTGACTAAATTTTATTTTGTCATTAATATTATTTACAATAGTGACAAAAAAAAATTGTCACTATAATTTTATTATTAGTGACAAAAAAATATTTGTCAGTAATATCTACATATTTTATTTCCTTATTTAAAATTGTTACTAATGCACATTCTAGTAGTCACCATTATTAAGGTATTTATGGCAAAAAGAAAAAAAATGAGTTTGTCATAAATATTATATTTTATTAGTCTATTTGTTTTCAATTACAATTGACAAATTATTCATCATTAAAAATTTAAAGCAATTATGAGATAATAAGTAATTGACAAATTATTCATCATTCAAAATTTAAAGCAAAAATAAAAGTTGAACCTATAACCTTTTACTATGAGAAGTAAACCAAACCACTAAACCACCTTTTTTTCTTATAAATTAAGTGAGAATTAATTAATTTATTTACATTCTATTTATGTTATAAATTTGCATATTGTATTATTAATATTGCATTATTAGTATTTTATTATTTATATTTTTTAGTTATAAAATCTTATTTATTTTTTATTTATATCTTATTGTTTATAAATAACAAAACATAAATAAGATAATATAAATAATAAAAATATAAATGAAATATATAAATAATAACATATAAATAAAATATAATGATGCAAATATAGATAATAACATATAAATAAGAAAAAATAAATAACATCATATAAATAATAAAAAAATATAATGATCCAAATATAAATAATAAAATATAATCAATGAAATATTAGTTATCTTGTAAATGTAAATTTTAAAATTATTTACTAGTCATTAATACAAATATCTAGCAACAGGTAGAATGTGTTAAGATTTGAGACAAGTAGTTAAAAATACTTATTATATGAAAAAAGAATTAAAATATTAAAATCTTTGAATTATATATTGGTTATCACATAATTTATTCAAACTTCATCAATTTCAATTTCCTCTGTATTAATTAATTATCACTAATCGTTGAATTTTTAAATTTTTGCTGTAAAATCGCTTTAAATTATTTATTGGAGTTTTAAAACACATATTAATTTTTTAGTGACCTTAAAATATTACATTTTGATTATAGTATTTGGTTTTTAATAGAATATCACTAGGCCACTAACAACAAATCTTGGGCGGTTAACTCCCATGTGCAACAAATTTTGGTGGATTTGAGGGTAGTTAAAATACAAACTATCTTTTAATATTAGCCTATTAAATAAAATTTTTCATCTATTATTTCTATCAAACTAAAAATATAAATTAAAATTTTAAATTTGGTTGTATTTGTATAATTTGTTATTTAAAGTAAATGTCAAGAAATGAATGTATAACCTTTAGAATAACAATTTTTATAGCAAGCAACAAACATAATATATGACTAAAAAAATACTAAAAGTAACTAATAATAAATTTTGGTGTACAAAAATTAAAATAAATATATATAATACTAATAATCATCATCACTATTATTAGATTCATCAATGTAATCACTTTCTTCATCTTTTGCTAAATCAATAATTCCGTCGTCACTTCCTTCTTGTTTGCGATCAACAACTTCTAAAGGTATATATACATATATATATATATATATATATATATATATATATAGAGAGAGAGAGAGAGAGAGAGAGAGAGAGAGAGAGAGGGGGGGGGGGGGGGGGGGGAGAGAGAGAACCTATATGTTCAATGATACTCAATCTTTAAATATTTTAAATTAGATTTTAACTAAACTTATGTATAACTATGACCCTTTTTACCTAATAAAATACTAACTAAATTAATTATTAAAAATTTCATTTTTTTAAATGATTAATATAACATAATTTTGCATTATCTTTTATGGATAACAATGTAAAAGGGGATAATGTGCAACCTCTCTTTGGTGTCCACATTTCTATACTTATTCTACCTTTTATAATTACCCACTATTAATTCTTTTTTCATATTTTTTTAATTTTTTAACTTCTTATTTTTTTATTATTATTTAAAAAATTAGAGAGGCATGAATTTTCCACTAGTATCTTTTAATTTGATTTATTCATTATTCTTCTATCAATATTTTAAAAATTGAATTTTGAATTATTTGAATTAATATAACTTAATTTGACCAAATAGGTAGTTTCAATTTTATTAGGCTATCAATATATTATGGTTAAAGAGTTAGTATGATAAGTAAATTTAAGATTTGATTGCACTAACAAGATTTAAATTTATTTATTATATAATTAATTATAATTCTAATTATTATAAAATTTTTGAAAAGTAAAATTTTTGGTTAGAGTTATCTTTTATCATATAATTAATTATAATTTTAACCATTATAAAGTTTTTTTAAAAAATCAAATTCTGGGTAAAGAGACTTATCTTCTATCATGTGCTAGCAACATACTATGGCTAAAGAGAGTTAGTACTATAGCAATAGATTATGGTGAAAGGGTTAGTATAATAAGTTTAAAATTTTATTACGCTAACAAGATTTAAATTTATTTATTATATAATTAATTATAATTCTAATTATTATAAAATTTTTGAAAAGTTAAAATTTTGGTTAGAGTTATCTTTTATCATATAATTAATTATAATTCCAACTATTATAAAATTAAAAAAAAATCAAATTTTGGTTTGAGAGTCTTACCTTTTATTATATAATTAATTATAACTATAAATATTATACAAGAACAAAAAAAAATTGGTTTTCAATTGAGCCAAATAATATTGTGTGATCTATATAAGTAATCTCATTTAATGGAATAAGATTTTGTTTTTATTGTTATTATTTGTTGTATTATAAGATTTAAGAATTCAATTTGATATGCAATTCACAAGTTAAAATATAGTTACGTTAATTTTATAATTTTATTTAAATAGATAAATATGATAGATAACTAAACCTATACATTAATATAACTAATTTGTTGACGTTAATTTAAAAGTGAATATAAATTTTATTTAAAATAGCGCTAAAATGATTTTATTTGAATGAGTGTCAACTAATAAATTAATATACACTAAAAATGGTTGTCAATTGAAATCTAGGGTAAGCAAATAAAAATACTAACTTGGTCAAAATGTTGATATTGTTCAATTATATCATCCCCGCACAATGGTTTAGGGACCGATTGTTTTTCTTTATTGTCATCAAATGCTTTTGCATTATTTCTCCAAGAATGATCATGTGGCAAAAATCGACGACTTCCAATATAAGAAAAGCATATCGCCCTTTAGTGCTCCATCCTGGTATGGATTTATCTTTTCTTTTAAACCGACTAAAAGTCCAGTTTTATTTTTTGTTTAATTATCTAAATTTACAATTATTTTTAGATAATTTTTGAACTTAGTGCACTTTGAGCATTCAATGTTGAGTATCGTATATTTTTTTATGCTTGTATAGTATTTAATGCTTTCTTTAAATTTTTTATACAATTTTATTAGTCATATCTTTATATAGTTTATCTTACAAGAGTGTTTTTAACGGTCATATTTATCTTTTATGTAAAATTCAAATTAAATCTTTATATTAGAGAAAACACAAAACAATGATCACATCCACTTTTGCTTTTAACGGTTATATTTTTCTAATATATTTTTCTTTATGTAAAATATTTATCTTATAAGAGTGTTTTTATCTATCATATTTTTCTTATTATTAGTTAAGATTTATTTCAGAAATTACAAAATTTTATTATTCTAACTTTTGTTTGTTTCTTTTCTTTGTTCCTTCTCCTACTAATTTTTTTTGATTTTGTGTTACTTTTAAAAAAAGATAGTTTGAATTTAAACTTAAAATAATACTTATTCCAGTAGTTTTCCTTGAGTTAATTAAATTTTGAAAATTCCTGTAATATGGAACATGTACCATACATGGATTTCTAACTACACTAACAACTTATGGTTGTAAACTAAGGAAAATTTATCCACCAAATTAGAGTTTTTTTTTACTTAAATATATTTTTGATCCTTGATAAATTAACAGATTTTATTTTTGATTTCTAATAAAATTATTTTTTGTGTTAAGTCCCTAATAAAATAAGAAAATTAATTTTTGGTCCTTGTTTTATGTTTTAATCCTTCTAATATATCTATTTTTTCGTTTTAGTCTCTATAGTATATAGATCATTTTCTATTAGTCTCTATCGAGTATTTTTGAAAGGAAATAATAGAAATGAGCAAAATTTTATAAGGACTAAAATAAAATAACAATAACTAAAAATAAAAATTTTGTATTATTAGGAACTCAATGAAAAAAATTATTAGAAATCTAAAACAAAATTTAACTAATTTATTATGGTCTAAAAACATATTTAAACTTTTTAAAAAAATTAGAACTATGTCTTGCCTCATTGATAAAAAAATTCTTCATTCAGTGCTGCTACCATTCAAGCTAATTAATGAATGAATTTAATCTTATGAATGTTTGTTTTAAATGAAAATATTCTCTTTGTTTGAAAGATCACATGGACCCCATTCTTTGCTCCTTCCATTTCCTCTTTCTCAGTCTCATTACATTGTCCAACTACATATAACCACACTATATTATAATCAGATGACAAAACAAACCATGAAATATTATTTGAATCAATTAGATAAAGGAGGAAGTTCCCCATTATTAATTAACCTCTCTCACCCACTCTGTTTGTAAACAATCAATTCTCTAACAAAGTTTAAAAAATAATTATAAAAAAATTCACCCATAACCTTCCAGCTAAGTCCCTCATAGTGGAGAAGGAGAAAATAATGTCAAAGGTTGAAGGTTCCAAGTACGAGGAACTTAGAATGCAGGGAATTGCAGAGAATCAAGCAAAAAAAGAAGCTTTAGGGTTGTCCAAATTGGTCACCATTTTCAAGGATATAATTCAAAAAGCTAAGAAAAAGGATAAAAGAAGGCTAATGATGATGATGAAGACTATGTACCTAAATATGAAGGGAGACTTGGATCAAATTCTTCAAGTGAAAATTACGAGAACGACAAACATGATGAGTTTGCTGCTACAAATGATCTTGAGTCACGGAAAAGAAAGGCAACTCTTGAAATTTTTTCAATATAATGCTAATATACATTATTTTATTAATAAATGAGTGGGGTGGTTTTGTGAGTGAGAGTATGATATATTCTCAATAAAATTCACGCTTGCTTAAAAAAATATAATTAGTTAGTGATTAAGTGTGTCGTAAGTGTATCATTTGATTCTAGGAAGTTAAATTTGAATAATTGGTTATTTTCAATTGAAAAATGTATATATGTTTTTTATGAATTGATCTATTCTTAGGTGTGAAAAAAATTGAGATATAATTTTTCCATTAAATATTCAAAATTTCTTGATTTATTACAATTATAGTTTATATTATACACAAGTTTAACTTGTATTTTATTTCTTATTTTTATGATTAATCATTGTAATTGATAAATGATGAAATCATCGATATTAAATTCTAAAAGAGTCTATAATGATCCATCCATACACCATTCTCATGATAAAAAAGTGAAGGAGTCTTTACCTAATAATGCATCTCATGCCTCAGAATTGACCAATGTAGAACAAGTTGAATCAAATGCAGGTACTTTTATGGAATAATCTTGGATAAAAAAGTTATCATTAAAAATGTTATAACTTATCTTATTTATTTTAGGCAAGCATATACATGTCATAAAGAAGGGACATGTGCATACAATAAATGCAAAATTTTAAAAAAAAAAGGAAAATCTTATGGCAAAGGCAAAAAGTATCGACATCCAATTTCCTCCACCATTTTATATGATTTGAAGAAAACATGCAAAATATTTCAAGTCTGAGGCACAAGTGTGTATTCGCCAAAAAACTCCTTTACAAGTTAATGGTTGGAGTGAAATTAGTAAGGATGATGTAGATGAAATGTGGTTACATATGAAGGTTAATATATAATTAGGTCAATTATATTTAATTTATTTATATATTTGAATATTAGTTATATCTTCAAATTGGTTTGATAATGTATCTTGATAGTATTTAATTTTTACTTTTTCTGATGAAAACGTATGATATAAGGATGCTTTTAGTTTATATGACGAAGTGAAAGAATATGCAATGAAGCAAATTCAATCCCAATACAAGAATAAGCTTTATCATTTACATCAAGCTTATCTTAAAGAAAAGGGTAGACCAAAATACGTATCTTTAGAAGATTGGAATTGACTAATTAAAAACAAGTGGAGTGGTTCAAAATTTCAGGTAAAGTTATTTTATTGTTTTGAATAGAATTTTTTAATAGGTTTATACTTATAATATAAAATCATTTATACTTTGATGTAGGAAAGAAGCTTGACAAACAAAGCTAATCAAAGCAAGCAAGAAATAAAATCAATTATTGGCACAAAATCAATTGTGCAAAAGGCATTTGAAATGGTAACATCTTTTAATATTTTATATTCATTTTCTTATAAGTTAAATAATAATAACTCATTTTTTATTTTGTGATTTTTTTTATATGATATACGAATGTTTGGTGAAATTTATATAAAGGCATCATACATTAGATTATATTATTTTTATATTATTTAATTTTTCTTTTACTATATTTAATTTTAATAGAAAGAACATTCAATATCTGGTGAATGGCTAGATGCTGTGAAAGTTTGGAAGGTCACGCACATGAGATCTAATGGAACTTGGTGCATTCCAAAAGGAGAAGAAATCATGGTAAATAAAAAATTCATTTTAAAGTCTTGATGTCAATATTAGAATTAAAGACATTAATTATATTATGATATCATATCTAGTTATATTTTTGTGAAATGTTTTTCTTTCCATTTGTCAACTAATAATGTGAATATTTTAATGTAATTATGAAAATTATACACACTTTTTCCACATTGTATAGGAAGCTTTGGAGAATGTGGGTGATATATATCAAGAGGAAATTTCAAAAGCTCATGTATCACTTGTTGAACATTTTGCCATGGTATTAGGAAGAAAGTCAAACCATTCTTTAGGTGTTGGTAGTGTACCAATAACAAAGAAGTTTTCACACAAACAAATTATTCAAAATCAACTTGAAAATGCACAAAATCGAACAAATAATTTGGAGTTGGAAGTGCAAAAGTTGACAAATATTACAAAAAAGAAAGAGGATGTCATTACCCAACTTCATATTGAAGTACAATCCCAACGAGAGTTGATTGAAACTAACCGAGAACAAATGAACCAAAATCTTGAAAATGAAGTGAAGCGCCAAATTGTAGACATATTACAGGAATTGTTGACCTCCGAATCACTTACTAACTCAAATGTTCATGTTAGTAATACGAAGCTCTTTTATTGAATATTTTCTTTTAGACTTATTATGTGGTCATTTTTCTAAAACCAAAATACCAATTTTTTTTTATCCGATTTATTTTTTTATATTTATTTGTAGGATTGAAATGTTTGAAGATACTACGTACTGTAGTTTTGAGATTGAAACTTAAGAAGATACTATTTTTTATTGTGATGTCGAGACTTTAATATTATAGGTTCTATACTTGGCTTTATTATTTTTAGGAGAATCTAAACATTGCATTAATGTATTTGATTTACGTATTTTTGGATACTATTGTTTTAGTTTATCGTTCAACATGTAATGACTTTGTTATATTTTAATGTAAACTTTGATTTATTTGATTTTTTACTTTTATTTCAATGATAATTATTTCAGAATTTAAAAATAATTTTCAATGCATTATTGATATATTTAAAAAATAATAGTGATAATAAAATAATATTTTATTTAAAAATAGTAATAAAAATCATACTAATTGCAATTAGTAATTAGTTGTGACGAAAAATTGACACAAATAATAACATTTTATCATTAATTATTTTGTCATTATAAACTCATACAGGACATTGGGGACGATTATATAAAAATACTAGTGACGATATTTGTTTTCACAATAAAATAGTATTTTTGTGACAACCAAAAATATCGTCACTCTTATAACAGTGACTCGCATATCAGTGAAAATCGGTGACAAATCAAAATATTATCACTAAATAAATCTAGTGACGATTTTTTAAGTTTTTAGTCACAACTTTTTTCATCACAAAAGATATATTTTCTTGTAATGCATGTTGTTTTAATGAAAATTTAAATTGATTCAACCCTATGTCCTGTGTAAAATTCGCAATACTTCAACAATGCATCATTCACATACATCCATGCTTTTCATTAGTTGTATTGCTCATTGCATTCTTTCCTTGAAATCAGAACTGTAGTCATTGTTATCAAAAGGAAAGAACGCGCTTTATGACACCTTTATTGAACGCGTGCTAGAGCTAGAGTAATGGGTGAAATAGAGGTGGTGCAAGAGTAAAAGACGGCCGACATGAAGGCCATGAAAGAGCAAATGACCACAATGATGGAGGCCATGATGAGCATGAAGAAGATAATGGAGGTCAATGTGGTTGTAGTTGCCTCTACGAGCGTCGTTGCTGAGGTGGACCCGACTCCTCCATCTGGCCTCAGCCAAATAAATCATCCAACCTCGATATGATAGGTCAGGGAGGCAAAGAGTTGGGAAGTATGGGGCCCCCATTTTGTGCAAGTTCAGAACAAGCATGCCTTCCCGCCATATGGCTTGCCTCCCAATCATACACCACCCAATGTTGCACACGCTCTCGATGAGAATGTTGACAACTCTGCACCTATACCCGTTGAGAGCCAACAACCCCAATTTGATCATGCACATGTCTCTCAACCCATGGGGGAGACACACGAGGTACCCCACCACAATCTAGTTGACTTCGAGCCTTACCTCAGATATGCCACTGAGGGGCAAGCAGTTGGTGGTGTACCCCTGCCAAACACTTTGGAGGACCCTCAATTTCACCCACAACCACAACCCTTGCATTTTGCGGTGGGGAGAGTCCCTCCTGCTATAGTGGAAAGGGGAAAATTTGATCATATAGAGGAAAGGCTGAGGGCCATTGAAGAAGGTGGAGATTATGCTTTCGTTGACACGGTAGAGTTGTGCCTGGTGCTTGACATCGTCATCCCTCCAAGGTTCAAGGTGTCGGATTTCGATAAGTACAAGGGAACTACTTGCCCCAAGAATCACCTGAAGGTGTACTGTAGGAAAATGGGAGCATATGCGAAAGATGAAAAATTATTGATGCATTTCTTCTAGGAAAGTCTTACTGGGACAGTTGTCACCTGGTATACTAACTTGGAACCTTCCCGAGTTCATTCTTGGAAGGACCTAATGGTTGCCTTCGTTAGGCAATATCAGTACAATTCTGATATGGTTCCGGATAGAATGCAGCTATAGAATGTGTGCAAAAAGGAGCACGAATCTTTCAAAGAATACGCCCAAAGGTGGAGGGATTTAGCGGCTCAAGTAGCACCCCCAATGACGAAGAGGGAGACGATAACAATGATAGTAGACATGTTACCAGTGTTCTACTATGAGAAGATAGTGGTTTACACACCTTCAAGCTTTGCTGATTTAGTTTTCACCGGCGAAAGGATCGAAGTGGGTTTGAAAAGAGACAAATTTGATCATCCTGCTTTGATAAATAAGAAGCCTGGAGCAAATGGAGAGCGTAAGAATGAGGGAGAAACCCATGCTGCGGCTACCATTCCTACATGGCCAAATTCCTCACCAGCTTAACAATATCAATACTCGGCCAATATCAGTCCTTCTCATTACCTACCACCCTACCAGTCAAGAACACCCAATCATTCACAAAGGCCACCCCTAAATCAGCCACAAAGCTCGCCTGTCGCACATCCAATACCACACGCCACCCTTAACACAAACCAAAGCACCAACCAAGGAAGGAATTTTCCAGAAAAGAAGCCTGTAGAATTAACCCTAATTTCGGTGTCATATGCTGACTTACTCCCCTATCTACTCGATAATGCAATGGTAGCCATAACCCCAGCCAAGGTTCCTCAACCTCCATTTTTCTGAGGATACAACTCGAACGCAACATGTGCTTATCATGGAGGAGTCCTGAGGCATTCCATTGAGCATTGTATGACCTTGACACATAAGGTGCAAAATCTGATTGATGTGGGCTGACTAAAATTTGAGGAGGATAATCGCTCATGAATTCTGACGTTGGCAAACAATGCTATGCATAAGGCATTTCAAGATAAAGGTTGCATGCATCTGCATCCCAAAAATCATGTTCATGTTAAGTGCATAGATTTCTCTTTATATACCAATTTCCCAAATCTAATGTCCTATCTTTAGAATAAGAAGCCCTCTCAAAGAGTCAACATCTTGCTTTCTCATAAGGTTGAACCCCTTGGTACTAGTACCTATTGGCATGTTTCGTAGGACTCAAAGTCCTCGCTTTTATCTTTCGTACGACTCAAAGTCCTCTGTCTTTATGCTTTCATAGGACTCAAAGTCCTCTGTCATTTAATTTACAAAGACAATCATAGTCTTTTGTCTTGCAGAGATAATCAAGGTCAACTGCTCCTTTACTTTTCAAAGACTATCATAGTCTTTTGTCTTGCAGAGACAATCAAGGTCATCTGCTCCTTTACTTTTCAAAGACTATCATAGTCTTCTTTATGCTTTCAAAAGGTGACAATGCCTTCATTTACATTTCAAAAGATGACAATGTCTTCAGTAATTTATGCTTTCAAAATGCGACAATGCCTTCATTTACATTTCAAAAGACGACAATGTCTTCAGTCATTTATGTTTTCAAAAGGTGATAATGCCTTCATTTACATTTCAAAAGATGAAAATGTCTTTAGTCATTTATGCTTTCAAAATGCGACAATGCCTTCATTTACATTTTAAAAGACGACAATGTCTTCAGCCATTTACACTTTCAAAGATGACAATGTCTTCATCTCAAAGACTTCAATGTCTTTTGTCTCTGTTTGTGCTTCATAGGACTCAACGTCCTCTGTTTCTATGCTTTTTTTTTTAAAAAAAAAGACAGAAGAAAAAGAAAAAAGAAGAACTTCAGTGTCCTCATGTTTCCTCGGTTTCACTCCCTTGTTTTTCGCCAGTTGCCCGATCGAATAGCAAGATTGCTCGAACGAAATTAGTGTCCTTATCTTTATTTCTCTTTTGTTTCCAATAAAAGATAAGTAAAGAGGGGCAACTGTCATACCCTAATTTCGTCCGGGGACTATCATTTGCTAAAGTTTTGATTCTTGCCAGTCAAATTGAGCTGCTTAACACCAGTTGTCGTGCAATTCGTAAGGGTTTTCGACGTTTCAGAAAAGAATGCGGAAAATACCCAAAAGGGAGGGCAAAATGATCATTTGGTGACGTTTTCAGGCCCCTGGCTCGCCTGGGCCATCATATAACTTCATGATGAGCGAGCTGTCATGACCCCAAATGCCTTATTTTGCTATAAATAAGCGTGAAGAGGGGATGAGAAGGAGGTTCAAAGGTCCAAAGGTCCAGAATTGAGAGAAAGAAGAGAAAAGAAGAAGGAAGAAGAGAAAAAGAAGCTAAATCGTCGCAGAATTGCGACTGCGAACAATTTCTACATTGTTCTTCGTTCGTTCTTCGTTCTTCGTCCGGTTAATGCTTGTCTTTAAGGAATTGAACATGATTCATGGACCCTTAGGGGTCCTCTTTATTTTTTTGTGCTTCTTCGTCTCCTTTTCCTACCATCAATAACCTCATTTCTTCATATAAAACGATTTCAACCAATCGTTTGAGCCGTAATCTCACTTTATCCTTGTAAAATAAAGTTTCAAACAATCGTTTGTGCCGTAAGTTATCTTTAAAAAAAGGTTGAAGGTTAATAAGCAAAAGCCAAAATAAAACCAACTCATAACTAATTTCTTTTCATCAAATATCGCTTGAGATTGTTTCAAGGTGCAACACCTTAACGATTCTCTCCACTTTTCAAACTTGAGAATATCGTTTCAAGGTCCAATGCCTTAATGATACTCTCCGCTTTTCAAACGTCCTTTCAAGGTCCAACGCCTTTAACGATCTTTTTGTTCGCAACTAAAATCAATCTTTCAAAAAGATAAAAATCAATGTAACACACAAACCTTCAGACTTAAAGAACTATGTAAGTTTGATTTTCTCATCGCACTTGAAGATATGTAGGAGCGAGGGCAACACCGTTGTTGACCCCAAAAAATAAAAAAATATATAAAAAAAGGGAAAATACATAAAAATATAAGAAAGGGAAAATACATAATTTTGAAGTCATGTTTTGCACACTCGATTAGAGACTGCTGTCCCTTATTTTCAAAATCCGTAGACCTTTGTCTTTTTGGTTTTTCTAGTGTTTTCCTCAAATAAATGTTGGTGGAAACTCCACGTGTTATTTTCACGAGAAGGCGCACTTTTGAGTTTCGCCTCACCCTCCTGTCGAAGGGTAAGTTGCGACACAACTATAGGATGTAAATGGGTTTATAAAATAAAACACAAAGTTGATGGTTCCATTGAGAGGTGCAAGGCTCGTTTAGTTGCAAAAGGGTACACTCAAGTAGAAGGACATGATTATTTGGATACTTTTTCTCCAGTAGCTAAAATCACTACTATAAGGTTACTTCTAGCATTAGTAGCAATGAATAATTGGCATCTAAAGAAACTTGATGTTAACAATGCCTTTCTTCATGGTGATTTAAATGAAGAAGTGTATATGACTTTACCTCCTGGCATGATTGCTGTAAAATTAGGACAAGTGTGTTGATTGCAAAGGTCCTTATATGGTCTGAAACAAGCTAGTAGACAATTGTATGCTAGGCTATCTGCATTTCTCATCTCTCATGGCTATAGACAATCATCTTTTGATTATTCATTATTTCTTAAAAGTCATCAGTCATCTTTACTAGCTTATTGGTTTATGTTGATGATATAGTTTTAACTGGAAATGACTTGACTAAAATTAGACATATTACTCAACTTCATGACAATGTTTTCAAAATCAAGGACTTAGGAGATTTGAGATTTTTTCTTGGGTTTGAAGTAGCCAGAAGCAAAAGAGGTATCAACATCTGCCAAAGGAAATACACTATTGATATTTTACATGATACATGCATGATAGGATCCAAACCTATTTCTACTCCCATAGATTATTGTACTAGACTTCATCAAAAGTCTGAAACTTCTCTTTCTGATACTGATGCTTCTGATTATAGAAGGCTAGTTGGAAGACTCATTTATTTGACAAACTCAAGGCCTAGTATCACCTTTGTTTTGCAGAACCTAAGTCAGTATGTCTCTCAACCACACAATGATCATTAGAAAACCATTTTTAGAATCTTGAGATACCTCAAGGGTTCATCACCAGGTTCTGGTGTGTTCTTTGGCACTCCACGGCTAAAGGCCTTCAGTGACTCAGACTGGGCTCGATGCTTGGATACTAGATGTTCCATTACTGGTTTTGTTGTTTACTTTGGTTCTTCTTTGATTTCCATGAAATCAAAGAAACAAGTTATTGTTTCTCGAAGTTCTTCTGAAACTAAGTACAAAGCAATGGCCAGTGTCACTTGTGAGCTTCAATGGCTCACTTACTTACTTGAAGATTTTGGTGTTCAATTCAATAGACCTGCTTTATTGTACTGTGATAATCGTTCAGCATTACATATTGCAGCAAATACTGTCTTTCATGAAAGAACCAAACATATTGAGATCGACTGTCACATTGTTAGAGAGAAGATTCAATTTGGATTGCTCAAGCTATTACCTATAGCTTCTGCTAATCAATTGGCAGACATTTACACCAAAGCTCTCCCACCTGGTGCATTCGAATTTCTTAATTACAACCAGGGAATATCAAACATACATTCTCCAGCTTGAGGGAGGATATTAGCTATGTTAGTAGTTGATAGTTGGTCATGGTTGTTAGTAGTTAGTTAGCCTTGTAACTGACTTCTAGTTATGGTTGTTAGTAGTTAGTTAGGATTGTAACTAACTTCCTCTATGTATAAAAGTTGCACCAATAACCAAACCAATAAGTGGCAATTCATTAAAAGCTGTTTTCCAAATTCTTTACTTCTTTCTATGCTTGCTTCTTGCTCTTTTTCCTTCATGCTTCCATTCGAATTTATTAAGTGCATTGACAATTGTTAGGATGCTCTCATTTCCACCATGGCCAGGCTCGCAACAAACCTAGCAACTTTCAATTTAACCACAGTCTCGTGATCTCATTATTTCACATTTCAAAAGACCCCATTGCCACAAACGCAGCAAGTCCCATTGTGTTCACGCAACCCCCATTGCTCAAACCCCTTTTCATGCGTGTACAATAAACTGCCATAGCTGCAATTACACTCGTCGGTGTCACTGCATTTGGGTTTGCTCTATAACGAAAATGGATGACATGCGCCCCCGTAAGCCAGCTTTATTGTTCCCTTTTTTCCATTGGTGCCAATTTACAAATCTATACTTCAATTTCTAGTATATATATCATAATGATTCCATAATTATTTTTAATCTCCATCATCCATAATTTTTACAAAACTTTAGCAATCATCACCAACACATACGTGTCTTTCCTCACGTCTCACCTAGGGGTGGGAATAGGCCAGGTTTTGAAAGGCCTGAGCCTAGCCTACGATGAATTTTTTAGGCCTGAGTCTGGCCTATAGCCTATCAAAGACTTTTATTTTGGCTCGGCCTGGCCGTTTTAAAAGTCTGGTTTGGTTTGATAGCCTTTTTAAAAGCTTTCTTCGCATTAAATCTTTAATATCCTGGAGTAGGAGGAACGTAATAGGAAAGTTAAAGGAAAATGAAACATTAACAGGAATAGGAAAGCCAATAAAAATAATGAGAAATATAAAGGGGCACATGACTCACACCTAAATTGTAATTAAAGTCTTACTTGATTATAGGAATAGAAGTTATAAAGCGGTAATGTGTAATCAAAGTCTGCTAGTTTCAAAAATAAAATTAATTGTACCCAAAAAATAATATAAGTATATATTGGTACCCAAAAAATAATATAAGTATATATACATATATATAGGTCGGCCTATCAGGCTTATAAGGCTTTTTAATAAGCCTAAGCTTGGTCTATTTAATTTAATAAACTTTTAAAAAAGTCTGAGCCTAACCTTTTAATTAAATAAGTCAGTTCAAACCAGACTTTATGTAGGTCAGGTCGTAGGCCCCTGTTGGCCGGCCTGACCTATTCTCACCCCAAGTCTCACCTACTGTTTCATTCCAGATGATTCTAAATACCATAACCACACCATTTCTTACAACCCACACGACCCCTCACCCTTTTGGGAATCCAACAACACCATTTCCTTCTTTGAATTTTCAATGCCTTGCCCAATAATATAGCTAAATGTTGATAAAACCACCTTTTCCTTTTTTATTTTTTATCTGTTTATAATTTTTTTTGAAAACGAGAATTGTCATTATTATTATTCAAAAGTATATTAAATTCACGTTTTCTTGTATCTTGCTCTTACTTGAAATCCCAATTAAAGCATGCGAATCATTAAGTACCTAGCTGTGATTTTTTTCTTATTCTTCTATTCAATGTTTTTACTTAAAATAAAATACTGACAACAATCCATTTTTAAATACTTTGCACTATTCCCGTCTTCACTCCAGTTGTGACATGACTCTAAAAATGTACAGTTAAACAAGATTAGGATTCTCATCGAAAATTAGATTTCTGATTTTAGTTCTTATTATTGTTCTTATTCATTTCTATCCTTGATTATTTCTATTGATCAATCCCTGTGCGTTTATTTTTTTTTTTCCTTTTGTTGCCTATTTTTAGTTCCTTTTAAGGACTAACTGAAAAATAGATAAAAAAAATCAAAAATTAAAACTGAAAAATACTTATCATCAATTTCAAGATGAAAAAAATCATAAATATGAAATTTTGTAAGTGTTAAAATTTATTTAACCCAAAAAGGTATTAAGAGACGGATACATCCATGCATTAGTTAAAGTGGCTATGGTGATGTCCAACAACGTTGGATGACAATTGACAAATACCCTTGGCCTTCTAAGACAGTGGCTCACAACCATACCATCCAATGGGCGAAGAAAGCCTTAATGGGGAAGGCAACTCACATTGGTAATCAAAACATCCTCTATTATATGATAAGGTTAGTATAGTAGCATTTAAAATTAAAATAAACTAGGAAAGATTCCGCACATAGTTTGCTTAATCAGATGGGAATACTCAAAAAATAGGTGAGTTGTCAAGTCTTATTATGAAAGGATAAAAGAAAAAGCAATGTAATAGGGAGAGGGTGATAGACAGACCAGGCCATCTAACATGGTAATATGATTGATTTCCTAAGAGTCAAGAACTTCTTTTAGGATACTGGGCTATTATTTCGCTTAACAAACATTGCATGAATTTATATTGGACAATGACAAAGCTGTTAATGGTAACAAAGAAAGTCACTTAAAAATGTTCACTTCTTTACGTAGCCTTTTTAGTCCAGCTGTTTCATTCTTCAAGGATTTATGTACAATATGATAAATATATTATGCAAAAAACTTCAAACACAACACAAACTATACAACATCAAAAAAATGTGTTATAATTTGAAAATGACTCGAACAAAATTTGCTTCCTAATACAGTCTCAGTTCTGTTGTAAACAATATTTTGCTTACTCTCCTTTTCAAACAACAAAGGAATAAAAGGTTACTTTGGAACAGTGACAAGTATGCGAAAAAGCAGACACAATGTATACCTAGCATTGCTCGACACACTATTACACACAGAGGTAAAAATACAGAGGCAGCCGCACATGTAACTTACAGGAAAACGAAGCACAAAATGCTACGATGATGACAACGAATGACCTTTGACGATCACGATGATGATGGCACGAATGACAACCACAACAAGAATGACAATGATGAAGGCAACGTACGGTAGTGCTTGATGGATTGATGATGATCGACAAACATGGAGAGAGACAGAGGCCACAAAGAAACTGAGGGAGTGAGTCTCTGAAACCTAAGGGTGCTAGATAAAAAAATATCAATTTCAAAGACGTTCTCCAAAATCATCTTTGAATTATCCATTTCAAAGACGGTTCCCCTAAAAACTGTCTTTGAAATGCGATTTCTACTTCGTATCTTACAAAATCGTCATTGAAATATAATTGGTATTTGAAAAAATGTCACCGCCTCATTAACGATTGATAAATGCTAAATATGGTCTATTTTTGATAATGAAAATATCCTTAAAAATGATTATTTAGCAGTTATTCATGCTTAATTGTTAAGAATTGATGTTTTTCCTATTCATGACTTGTAGATATAAAAAGGAGGAATTAAAAGCCTAAAAGATGAAGAAAATAGCAAAAATTTGAAAAAAAGCCCAGCCCAAGATGCGCTCAGCGCGAAAACAAGCACTAGCGCTAAGCGAGAAAGAGGCACGAGGCACACTAAGCGCGGATACAGGCACCCACACTAAGCGAGCAGCGTGCGCTAAGCGCGAGTACACATACCCAAATTCACTCTGGCAACTATAAAAAGAGAGTTAAGCCAAGGAGAAAGGACACACCGAGTCTCAAAGCACTCTAATACACACCCAAAACGTAAGAACTCTCCCTTAGGGAATTCTTTCTTCTCTTCCATTATTTTCTATTCCCTTTTTCCATCCCTTCTCTTCCATCAGTTTCTAAACCCTTTTTCTAGTGTAAGACCCTTTATGGCTATGAGAGGCTAAACCCTTAGTTAGGACCTAACATGCCTAAAAAGTCAAAATATGTATTGTACACTTCATATTTATCAATGCAAATAGGTGTTTTCTTTCTTATTATCCTTTCTTGCTTTTAATTTCATGCATCATTCATCCTTGCATCATCTTTGGGGGTTAGGTGCTCGACAAAGGGTAATCCTTAATAGAAATACAAGGAAGGTTTTGCATGCATCAGTTTTAGGAATTAGTCACTCGACAGAGGGTAATTTCTAATAGAACTAAAAGGAAGGAGTATCTTAATAAAATCATTTCTAGACATAGAGCGATTGCATTATGCCCATGCATTAAAGCAAGCATCTAGAATTAGAACTTCATGCATTTTATCTATTGAATTTTTGCAAAGACATTTGGGAGATAGGTAGGTAAGATGGGTTTGTCATCGTGAGACATCAGGGACAAATATTCTAATAGATGTGGGTAGGAAAAATTCACCTAATTGATAAAAAAAATCTCAATTAATACATCTTAGGCAAATAAGACATGTTAGGTCCTAACATTCCCATCTCATTGAATTCCCTACTATTTCTTTTG
The DNA here is from genome assembly GCF_004193775.1 of Glycine soja. NCBI lineage: Eukaryota > Viridiplantae > Streptophyta > Magnoliopsida > Fabales > Fabaceae > Glycine > Glycine soja. The sequence goes on from NC_041011.1 coordinate 34,634,457, forward strand.
TTTTCTATTAATATAGATTATTTAGTTATTGTTCTTTTAGCTCATCTTTTACCTCATCTTATCTTTTCCTCTTATAAATTGGAAATTATTCAACGCAAGTACAAAACAAAGTTCCTATGGAAATTGACAGTTAGACTTTTGAGTCTTTACTACTTGGACATTTGGTACACTTGCCAAATGGTCAACAACGACGATGGTTTTGTTAAAACTATCGTTGTATCCCTATCATAAAAGCCTAAGTTTCTAGCAATGATGAGAGAGAGAAATATATTTTATATGAGAGTAAGATGATTAAATATGAATCGTATAACCAAACATGGACAATCAATATTTAATGTCACATGACCACTTAAAAAGTCATGTGACTTTTGGACATCAAATCTCAACTCTAACATGATTATACAGTTTAGATTTAATCATCTCACTCACATATACAATGTTTTCTCTCATAAGACATGTCATATATATAATCAGTTAATAATTATAATAAATAAATTATAACTAAATGAACCAATTAAATCATTGGGTCTTAAATGAATTTTGATTTTGTTTAATATGATAAATCTATAAATTATGAAATATTTTTTATATTTGTAAATTACACTTTCTTCCTCTGAGAGATAAATTATTTATGAATATTAGATTGTTCTATCTTTTTATGTTAGAAAAATACACTTTTTTTCCTATGCCAGATTTGATTATATGACACTTTACTTCTTTTTAAAAAACTCGTTAACTTCTATTAAAAAACTTGTCCTTTACAAATTCATATTACTCCATCAAATATGCAAGTTGATAATTGTCTTGTATACTTAATTGTTGAATGATTAACTAGGTAGTTATGTTACTTTTATCCTTATTAAGAATAATGCTTGACTCATTTAATTGTAGATTTTTAGTTTTTAGTTTTTAGTCTATTTGTTTTATTGAATTTTTTTTGTCTAATTAACTTGTTTTATTGGTTGCATCTTATTATTTTGCCAAGATTTTCTAGAAATGTAGTTTGGAAGTTGAAAAGCTTTTTGTAGCATAGTCTCTAAATTTGTAAATAAGAGCCTCAAAGAAGATTTCACTTAGCCACAATAATTTGCTAAGCAAAATGGCCATTTGGTGTAAAGCAAGATTTTGAAAGTTTGGCTAAGTGAGGACAACAAGCTAAGCGAAAAAAAAAATTCTGGAGGTTTGGCTAAGCGATGATAGAAGGCTAAGAGAAAATGAGGTTGAGAGCATTAGATCAATATTTGACTCAGCGACATCAGGTGGCTAAGCAAGTGTGTATATCTTGGTTTTTTTTTTAAATTGAAATTTTGTAAGCAAGTATAGCAAACTAAGCAAATAGCCAATAAAAATGGAAACTTTGCTCGTCTATATAAAGAGTTGCCTGCCACATATGGAGAGATTATGCATATTTGCTCAAAATGACTATTCTTTGAGTGCAAAACAGATAACCGATCTCATTTTAGGATCCACTCCTCCATTGAGTGTAGAAGGCTCTCCTAGCCTTCTCTATTTTCACTATTTTCCTCCATTCTTCATGTATTTTGCTACAACTCATGGAAATGGGTAACTAAATCCTCTATAGTTGAGGTTAAATGTAACGAAACCTTAATAATTTCATGTATATTTTGTGAAATATATGTTTACATTTCTCTTTGTTCTTCAATATTAGTGTTTTACTTGTATACTTAATGTTCATTATGACTTGTTATTGGAAAATACTTTCGTAGTTTATTTTTATGATGAAATTGTCACTACCAAAAAATATACATATTACATTGCTTAGTTAACATTGGTTTATATACAAATTGATGTTAACAAATGCACGGTGACATTATCATAAATAAGAGAACGTTGTTATCATTAGTTCTAGGAAAATCGATGTTAAGTATTAAACTCAACATGAGTTTTATTTAGAATCGATGTTGTGCATCATGCATCAACATTTGTTTTGTTTAGAACCAATGAAGGCTCGCCTGTTAACAACAGTTTTAATATAAACTGATGTTGACCCTAATAATAAATTAAAGCTCAAACGTTCTCATTCTCATTCCATTCATAATGTCATGCGCCCAAACCTACTTTCTTCGTGTCTAAAGCCCTGTCTTCATGTCCAAAGCCCTTTCCCATCTCCTTCATCGTTGTTGTGCTTGTCATAGTTGTTATCGTTGCCCGTCATCATTGCTCGTCACTGTCTCTCTTTGTGCTCATCACTACCGTCTAGAGCCCTCACCTCTCATTGCTAGTTGTATTGTACAGGGTCCATAAAGTACATTTGTCATGCTACATGACACGCCATTACACAAGGACACCAGCCTTTAGCAACCGAACTTCCCAACCAACAATTTATCTCTAACCTCTTATTATTTGAATATAATGTCATCTCTTGACAAATATTCAATTATCTGCAAGGCTACACATTATTTGTAAGTAACAATTATCTACTAGCTTTTATCTCTAAGCTATACATTATCTCTCACATTATCTATAAGCTACTTTTATCTACAAGCTGTTAATTATCTGCAAGGATTGTTATGTCACCGTAAAAGCCCCTATCAACAAGGACTCGTAGCTCCCTCTCCACACTATTAGTACTAGGTTCCCTCGTACTCTCTCGACATGCTCACAACAGCAACACCCACATGGAACACATTCACCTACTCACGAACTCGTGTATTCTCATACTTACTTGAGCATCAGAGTTCTTTGTTTTGCAGGGTCCACCCCTTTGTCCTCTTAATAAAGGTCACTCTCAACCCAACCTGTGAAGTTTAGAAGCCCACCTTAGCCATGTCTACCCTGACGTGTGCCAGCTCGGAATCTTGGTAAGTACATTTGGCGCCCACCATGGGGCTACAGTAAAACATAGCCATGGTCTCTCGTTATCTCTCTCTTTCGCTCCCATGGTTAGCACTCGGTCTGGCCTCAGACTCAAGACCCCTTTCGAAGGCTCCAATCCTCTTGCAATAGCCAAGCTAGATACTAATACTCTCCAATCAACTAGATGGAGCGACGCCATGAGGAAGAGCTGAGAAAGCTAGAGGTTGACCACAATCAATTAGAGGCTTATTTCAAATGCCCTTAGGACGATGAGCACTCTATGCTCCTCACTTTAAGGCCCGGTAAGTTCGTGGAAAATCTTTGTGAAACCCCCTAGGAGCATGGAGGAGTTGTGCAAACGAGTCAATGGCTACATTCAGAGGAAGAAATGTTTAGGTTCAGGAACGAGGTTAGACAAGCTGGACAAAAACATGTCTAGCGGCAAGGAAGCACCAAGACCAAATCACACAAGTTAGATCAAAGACACAAGTTGAAGAAGCGTTGACCTCTCTCAAAAGGGATTAGATAAGTAAAATTAACATATAACATAAGTTATGCATATATGGAAATGATTAATTAATAAACATTATATATATATATATATATATATATATATATATATATATATATATATAATGTAAATTATCATTTTTTGAATATAATGTTTTATTTATAATTTATTATCTTTTCATATATAGTATACAATCTTTGTTAGTGTTGTCATATGATTTTTTTTACTTTTAATTTTTTTAAATATTAATACCTTAAATTTTTTTATTAATTGTCTATTTAATTTATTCATGCACATGTTTTGACTTTTTTTTTTCAACCTTTCAAATTTTATTTTTTATATTAATTACAAACTTAAAATATATTTCATAGAATGAAAAAATATAAAGAAAAATTTGAATATTACATAAGAAATATTAAAAGATAATAGATTTATTAATGAATAAATACTAATACAATAAATATATATTTTTCTTTTAAAGGATTAAACTCAACAAAAGTTTCTCTTGCTTTTTATATTTAAGCATACCCTATTCCAAGTAAAGAGATCAATACAACGAGAGCACTTTGAATAACCTTTCACGAATACGCATTATACAAAGCTGAAAATGCATTGGATTCAAATTGCCACAAGCTACTTACATACGTACACAAGAATAGCTTCCACACTTGTCTCAATGATTCTCCTGAAGTTTATGATCTTTGCAGCCTTGGTTATTGTTCTATTTTTCTCACTTGGTATGTAGGCAAAAAATCAAAATCAAAACAGAGATTTATTTATGCAATTTTATAATTTTTTTTAATTTGTACTTTTCCTTAATTAATGTTCTAAGTATCCATAATATGCAGATGTGAACAGCACAACATTTTGTCCAGGAACATGCCGTGACTGGCCTGATTGTGATCGTGGCTGCAAGTTCAGAGGCTATCAGATAGGCATGCACTTGCGTCCGACCTCAAAATTACTTCTGCAGTTGCTCCAAATATGATTAATTAACAATCTTTTAATTACTAAAGAGTTTTCTTCATATGGTCGCAACAAAGCAATGTATATGTTGAATAATTATTAGCTTTATTGCTGGAAATAAACAGCATTATAGTATGAGAAGCTGTGTTTCATCCACTGTACTATTACATTTCATGTAAATATATCAAATTAGTTTCTGAATTATAAGTATGTTTTGAAATATCACTATCTTCAAGCCCTTGAATTTCATGCTTCACGCCTGTCGACATCTTTCAGTGGCTCGGTGATCAATATCATAGGTTCTTTCTTAGCAATCACTACAACAAGGAGCAGGCAGTGCTGCATAGAAAAATTATTACAACTCATAATGTGTACGTTATGGGCTATAACACGCCTTATTTTCATTGTGGGGAGAGAGATCAAGTGAACGAGTTCAACTTGGGGAGAATTTTCATTATATAAGACACACCTTGGAGCTTTACAGTTAGCTTTTTGGTACATTTTAGAAGTATTTAAGAGAAATTGTTGTAGTTCAGAATTTAAAAAATTAACTACAAATTAAAAATGAAAAAAACTGAACACTAAATTATATTTAAAGAATAAAAATTATAAATATTTAAAATATCAAAATTTTACTTAACTGTATTATTTACTCATTTAAGTAACATTTTATATTCATATAATGAAAAATAAATAAAATAAAATAAGAAAATTTTCTCTAAATCAAAAAATTGTAAACAACTTAAGACCTCACTCAAAATAAATAAAAATAATTTAAAAATAAAATAAAATATGTGAACATTACTTGATGATGAGGAAATCGGTGAGACACCCAAAGAAAATGAAATGAAAAATTAAAAGAATATGACATTTTTATTAAATATCAGTCATGAGTTTTGATTTCTCACGTTCCTAAGAAATGTCATTTTAATTTTTAAAATATAAAAAACAAAAACTAAAATAATGACGTTAGTGATACATGGTCTATATGTTCCAAGAGATTAACTATAGCTTTTGATATGTGGGATAATAAAACTATTCAAATCAAGACATGATTAGAAATGGAGAAAGTAAATTCTCTGCATTTGTTGAATAATATTGGATATGCTTTAATATCATTTTAGAATCTTAGAATGTGAGCTTAGATCTAACTCAATACCAAAAGTTAACTAAAGGAATAAGAATTATCCCTTACTTATATACTCTTATATGATTTTATCTTTAACCAATGCGGATTTCAATAGTTATCTTTATTTTCTATAGAAGATAAAATTTTCCTGTTAAGTTAATTAAATCAACCATATTCTTTGGATTTGAGTAGACTAATAGGTTTCACTAATTATGGAGACTTGTCAAATCCAATTATTACACATACTAACATTAATAATCATGTTGTGGTAGAATTTGAGGTTTTCAAAATTTGTCAATAATAATGAAAGATGGGAAGTTAAGATAAAATGTTCAGCATTTCCTTCCTTAAAAAATATGATACTCGAGCTAGTTCATATTCATTTAAAATGTTTAGATTCCTTTAGTTTCTTTTTTGCTAAAATTTTCAAAAATATAATATTTTTGTATCAGTTGTTCTTTCCATACTAAAAGTAAGGAAGGCCCTAAATTCTAGAAAGACAGAGATATTGTTTCAATTCTAATATATTTTTTTCTGATGTTATTTTCAAGTGTATGTCACTATAACTTTTGACATCTGGTCATTTGGTGTTCTCTTTTAACATGTTTTTTTCATTCATATTTTGTTGTCTGGTCTCTACATCAATCTTGAAAGTGAAATTAAGTTTAGTTAAACAGTAAAATTCTTCAAAGGGTTTTTGTGAAATTTTTTATTCATGGGATCATATTTGGGTCGGGGATTGTTGTGAAAAGCATACCCTTATCTATGTGGAGTGAATTTGCATCTCACATTTTGCATCCTTTTATGGTTATACTCATTAGAAGAATGTTGCATGAGTTTGAAACTTAACATTGATGGCACTGAACCCTCGAACCAATTCATGTTTCTTAGCATGATCTATTAACGAAGGTTTATAACTACGCCTTAAATCCATTTTCTTTATATCACATCTTTTACATGGATTTATTAATTCATCCTAGTGAAGATCACTGTTAGCGTTTTTGCTGGGGTGGTCTCATTTCTTGCTTACTAGTTTTAATAAAGGAAAGAATAAAAGGAAGCAGCTCTGAAGTATGATTATCTGACAATTAATTTTTTAGTGTTTGCTCATATTATTCCGCTAATCTTGATCTACTCTTAAGTTTCATTTTGCTCGTATTCTAGATCTGTGCAAGTTTTACCCTATGTTTGATAATGAGAAAAGAAAATGGGGAAAAAAGAATTTTGAAATTTAAATTAGAAGGAAAGTAAAAAGAAAGAAAAGTTTTAATTTGTATTAGTTGAAGTCAATTTTTGTTTTAATTGTTTTCATTTTTCTCTTTAACCAAAGAAAAAAAATATTGTTATACATATTTTCTTTCTTTTCAATTCTATTTTCTTTTATTTTCATTCCTTTTAAACAGACCCTTACATAAACTAGTCAATAAACTAGTCACCAGTGTGTTCTACCACTCAAGAAAATGATGTCCACCTGTTCTATTAAATGTCGATCATATCCTCTTAGAATTGTAAAATTTTAATGTCATGATATTTGTTACATCTTGCTTTATTTCTATTGGACTCCCTTTATAATCTTATTATTTACTAATTAAGATATTGCTTTTGTTATTATATAAATCAGTTTCTAGTTCAATTGGTTCACGCGGACAATCAATATTACAGTTGCTTTGAAATTTAATTAAGTTGCTTTCAAGAAAATAAGGTCAAGTATGTTGTTCCATATATCCTCTCTTCATGTAAAGATAGGGCGTTTCAAGATTAGAGTTCTTGACTTGTTTTTAACAATTATGAATTATAGAATAACAAAAGATCGTGAAAAAAATAGTTATATGATAATTGAAGTTAGTCAAATCACTACTAAAAATAGGGTTTTTTACGGCGGTTAATAAGTGCATTTAATGATAGTTATCAACCGTCGTTGTTTAAAACATCGTTAAAATAAAATTGGTTTTTATGACGGTTATTATAACAACCGTCTTTGAATATAGAAATCTTTCAAAGACGGTTATTAACTAATAATCATCTTTAAATGTTGTGTTAGAGTTTACATTCAAAGACGGTTATTAACTAATAACCGTCTTTATATGTTGTGTCAGCATTTAGATTCAAAGACGGTTATTAGCTAACAACCATTTTTGAATACTGTGTCAGAGGTGCCTTTCAAAGACGATTATTTACTAATAACTGTCTTTGAACGGTGTGTCAGAATAGACATTCAAAGACGGTTATTAGCTAATAACCCTCTTTGAATGTCTATTCTGACACACCGTTCAAAGACGATTATTAGTTAATAACTATCTTTGAAATATTACCTATTCTTTTCTTTACATTATACACGTACTGAAATATCAATAAAATTGTCTATTCTTCCCACTCCCTAGATAATGAAAAAATTCCATATCAACTAAAAAGTTCTGAGGTTGGAGAAAATCAAGGTAAACAAAATACATATATGTTTAACAAACTGCCTCATGCATTATTGATGAAATAGATTAACTTATTCACAATATATAGCAGAACAACAACATCTATTGAAATTCATCTCCAAAAAGAGAGAGATCCATACATATTCTAATTTAATTAGGATAAGGGGTGCAATTAAGAAAACAAAGGAAATTTGGCATTGTACAACACTACAACTAAGCAAAATAGGTAGAGGGAGTTTATAGAGTTCAGAGAAGAAATTTGAAGAGAAAAAAAAATAATGTAGAGGAAAAAATAAAGAAATCAGGTAGACTCAGTCATTTGGCTAGATAATTTTATAAGTGATATATGTATCAAATTTAATACACTATATGCCCTAAACATACTGAGCACTAATTAATTTAGTCTTTAAAACTATAAAATTATTATTTCAATCATTAAAATTATCAAACGTCAATTATTATTGTTTGGTTCTGTATAGAACTATAGATATCTTCTTTCAAAAGTAATCCCGGTTTAAGACAAAATTAAACGTGGATATCTCTTCAGCATGGATAAACATAAATTATTTTAATCTTTAGTTTTATAATTTTAGGATTAAAATAATTGCCAATGTCATTTAGTAGTAAAAACTCATGTGGAGGTAGCAATCCCCAATATATTTTTTCAATAGATTTAGGCATTTGATACGGAGTGAATATAGCAAATGCCTAGATTTAATTTATCTGGACCAAAAGAGTTAAGAAGCAGCCCAATTTATTGAGAACCCACTTAATCTAATTAATCCCAATCAAAAATCAACAGCTAACCCAAGCTTACTAACTAATTAGACCAACCCAAATAAGTTTAACAAAATAAACCCAAAAGAAAAATAAATGAAATATACAAATAAAAAGTAAAAATATCACAAAATAAAAAATCCCCAATAGTTAGCGGGATAAAATTTCCTAAAGCATTAACACGTGTCTTAATAAAACTCAGAAATATTAAGTTAAATAATTTAGTAATGAAAATATGTTTTTTTCTCACAAAAAATAGTTTTAATTCTTAAAATTAGTAAAAATAAATTATTTTAATTCTTATTTTTCACTTCCCTAAGAATTTAAATGAAATTTTCGTAATTTTGAGTATTAAATGAATTGACATTCATATTTTTTAGAATTTTAAGTTATGCTCAGTAAGGTTTTTTTCTTTGAAGATTAGTCACTCACTAGGTATTTTGCACTTATAATATAGTATTAATAAAAAATTTTAAAAATTATAGTAAAATGGTAATATTTTAATTATTCATAAATTACACAGAGAATTCTAATAGCCTTATTCATCCGATCCAATCAACGCATTATTAAATCATATCAATCAACAAAAAACTATGGTATCAATGGATGAATTTCATTAAACCGTAAATATATAAATAATAATAATAATAATAACCCTTTCAAAAAAATAATTAAAATAATAGTTCGTGACTCACCATATTTAACCATGAGAAGTTGTATTTTTTTTTAAATTGCACTACGTTAATTCACTAAATAATTAAAACTGCATGTAATTCAATTATTTAGTTTTATTGTAAAGAATAGACATAATTATTACTACTACTTTTAAATAGTTTTCTTTTTATAATATGTTATTATTATTACTACTACTTTAAAAGTTATGAATAAGTATAGTTTATAATCAAATAATTTTATTAACATTCAATGAGTCAAATTTTATAAATACTATATATAAGATTCACAACTTAAATTTTGTAACATATCAAGAAATATTCTATCTTCCTATATATCAACAATTTGCTTATAACTTTTTTATTTTTCTTGTTTCGTCTTTATCCATAATTTCTACCATTATGAGATTTCACTATATTTTTCATTCTAATGGACAAATACATATGTACGTGTTATGAATAGATCAAAGTATATTTAAGATAAAAACAAATTAATAAATATTAACATGGTGCATGCAGGATTATCTTTTTGCCTTACATTAATATTTATATAAATATAGTAAGAACAACTTGACTAAATTTATCAAAGAAAGTTAAGAATTAGTGATTTTAAAACAATTATTAGACAACGAAAGGGTGTTCTCTAAAGAACCAATTAGTGTTGAAGAAACAAGGGAGTACAGATCTCAATTGAATATTAAAGCATATTAAATAGTATACAAAATAGATCATGGTAAAAATAGCACAGACCAGCCAGTGCAGCCTCACTAGAAAATGTTAAGGCAACAAAGTGGATCCCAAAGTAACCAGCCTTTATCAATCAACTAAAACAAATTAAAACACAAATAATAAATATCTATCACGCATAAGTAAACAAAAAAAATTTCATTTATAAAAACAAACAGTGATGTGATTTTAAAAGAAAGAGAACTAGGAAAGTATCATAAATGACCCCAAAAAAGGGAAATAGTGCAAGTTACTACAAAACAAAGGAGTCACGTGAATAAAAGCAAAAGACTATAAAGAAGGCTAGTTCACTAGGTGGCTGCACTACATTGAAAACCTGACAAAACGCCTGAAAATCTAATTGAGCATTGCTTGAAGCCATTTCAAGTATTACACTTTGATGCAAAAATGGTCAATGCAGGCTGACAAGGCAGAGATGATGGCAACATCAAAAGAAAATTATCAAGTATTATTAGATGACATATAGTAAAACAAAAGCATTTAACATGTATGAAACAACATTGGTGGCAACAGTTTCGTAGACCAAATGAAGACAAATCCATGACCATGCTAACAAAAACAATAGGTTCTCTTAATAATGAACTTCCTATCATCCATTTCCAATACTTTATCATTTAAGTTTTCCCCTTGTAAACCCTGTGTACCCTTTCTTCCCTCTCTCCCCTTTTTGCTCAATAATCAACTATATTAACATTCTCTCTATCTACTTTCACAACCAATTCCACAAGAATAAAGTTTTAATCACAGTCAATAAGGAGTCTAAACAAATAAAAAAGGTCACAATTAGTGTGGTATCCAAAGAGTTCCATAACATTGTCAATTCATGACTCAAAGGAAGGTTTTGATTATAGATTGGAAATAGCATAAATCAAGGCACCCCCACCCCCAAGTCTAGTTGAAACCTCAAAATAGTTGTTCAACATTTTAAATCTACACAGAGACCGCCTATTCATAACAACAAAAACATAGAACTTATCAAGCAATACCAGAAATAATAAGTTTAAATGAATAAACAATTTAAAAAAAGAGCTAGTAGTTTGGAGAAAAAGTGCATGTACTAAAATTACACAAGCAAATCAGAAACTAGGAAGTGGACAAAGGCAGTATCTATAGTGGCACACTCATGGAAATAATTGTTAATTTAGTCCTTGATTAGTTCCTCTACATACACTCATGGTATAGATAGTATTGAATGTATGTAACTATTCCTGGGTGATAAACTTCATAAGATAAATTAATTCTTCTAGGTTAAAGATAATTCAAACTTTTATAAATATATTGTGATAAGAAAAAAAAAACTTAATAAGAAAAAAAACTTTGAACATACCTGTTTGGGATAAGTGAGGATTCTAGGTACTTTGTAACAACATTGAATATCTATGGGCATCAAACATATAATTATGGTTTAATCAGAATTTTACAAGTTCAAAACAAGCACAATAAGAGCATACAAGATCCTCAGAGCAGCAATCTTTTTATTGACTTAGAAACCACAGCTCTATAATGCAACTTAATGTCCTGTACCAGAACAATCAGATGGTTGGCTACATGGAACAACCACCACTACTAGAATTATGAAGTTTTACGTTGATTAAATCGTCAATTTTACGATGGTTTTGAACCGTCGTAAAATCAGGCGTAGTAAAAAGCAAAAACAATTTAACAACACTTAGAAAAACCGTCGTCGTATGTATAACTTTTTACAACGGTTATCTTAATAACCATCTTAAAATGTTCCTAAAATCTAAAATGGTTATTATAACAACCGTCTTAAGAAGACATTATTTTCCAACACATATTACGACGGTTGTAAGAGCAACCGGCTTAAAAAGAGACATATACTAAGACGGTTATTGGAGGCCGTCTTAGTATGTGTTGCCTTTCTAAGACGGTTATTATCAGAACCGTCTTAGTATGTTTAATTTTTTTTTCTTCAAACGACATACTAAGACGGTCTAATAATAACCGTCGTAGTATATGAAATATACTAAGACAGTTATTTCTAGAACCGTCTTAGTATGTTTAAATTTTTTTGTGGGTTTCTTTTGTTTCTTTTGTTGCTCTATGTGACACATGATAAATATTACATCAACAAAAATAAATAATGTTAGTGTATATAACTAACAGAATTGTAGACCACTACCTATTATATAAACATTGGTTAAAATCATGAACAAATAATAGTCTAGGATAAAAAAGGCAAACTGAAACAAAAATAAGATGAGAGAACAATTTGTATTTTTGGATAAAAAAAACTACAAAATCACAATGTTACCAAATATTGTTATAGCTTTAGAAGCAACTCACTTCTGGTTTCAAGAGTTTAAGCAACTATAGGATCACAATAATTGATTTTTCAGGATTAAAAAAAAACTATAAAAGCAAATTTTACCCGAGCAGATGCTCTCTTGTGAGCATGGTACGTGGGTCCATCTTTACATGTCTCGATCAGGAATCTTCATCCAAGAACTCATCAACTAGTGGGATTACCTGCTTATGTCTGCATTTCGCTGCCCGAGGGGACCTCTTCCCCTTTGGTTGGAGTTAGATGATCTCCCCTTCCACTTGTTGGAGTTCACGTGAATAGTCAATACCCAATTCCAGCATACCACTTTATATTCCTAATAATTCAATAATTCAATTAGATGAATCACAAAAAAGTTATAATCATTCAGGAAGGCATTCCAGGAAGACATAATATCAATGATTTTTCAAGACATTATCCAGTAAGGAATAAATACACATTCAAATGCAAGTATTGTAAATATATTTTTTAGTATAGAAGTGTTAATTAAAACTCATTTAAAAGCTTAACATTCGTTAGACTTTCTTCCTCCATATTATATTATATACAAACTACATTTGATTGTACAATCAATTTTTACTTCCAGTAATGATGTCGTGTTCAATTGAGTGAAGTTTTATGCTAAATTTTGGATCATCACAAGCAAGAGTCCAATACGATCCCCAACAATAATTGGACGGCAACAAATGTAATACTCATCTTTTAATCCAAAGTAAATATTGCACCATATAACAAATAATACGCACTTAGTATGTGGTACAGGGAATTAAGAGAATTACATAATTATGGTTGATGATATTCTAGTGCATTATGTTGACAATGGCAATTTGGAAAATGTAAGCATGAGCACACAGACAATTAAACAAGAGAGATGGAAGAGAAATGTTATAGCAATTGCAGAGGCTCCTAACCCTACTCATTCCCTAGGATCCTTCCTATAATAATTTCCAAAGTAGAGGATTGTTGCATAGTACCACAGAGGTGGACATAGAAATCCAAAAAGAATTTTGAAATTAAACACACAAAACCATAAGACAAGATTACAAGAAGAAATTTGGGAAGACAGTAAGCAGATAAATTACTTACTGTCATAACAAAAATATAAGACACATGTATTAAAGTTGTTAAAATACAATATAGAAAAAAAAAATACAATATAGCAAAAAATATCTTATATAAGGCTCATGTATTAAAAAATAGCGTGTCGTTCAGCTAGTCTCTTGTCTTGACTTTCAAATATTTCTTGGTTTTTTTGTCACACTTCCAACCAAAATAGGAGCTTGATTTAACTATTTTTGTTTTATTTTATTATATAAACGACTTATATAGAAATACTTACATTATGATAAGTCATAACAAAAATATAAGCTATGTTATTCTATAAGAATAAAGTAAGAATGCTAAGATCATTACCTGGAGTAAATCACCAATATTAACAACCAGAGCTTCAGAGATTCAGAGATTAAAATAGAATCTACAACAAATATATCATGAATGTCATAATGCCTTTTAGCTTCTTAGTTAATTATTATTATATATTTTTTTTAATTCATCAATAAATTCCTAACTGTGAGGGCGAGCCCTGGTGCAGCGGTAAAGTTGTGCCTTGGTGACTTGTTGGTCATGGGTTCGAATCCAGAAACAGCCTCTTTGCATCTGCAAGGGTAAGGCTGCGTACAATATCCCTCCCCCATACCTTCGCATAGCGAAGAGCCTCTGGGCAATGGGGTACGAAGTTTTTTTTAATAAATTCCTAACTGTTTTAATACTTTAATGTCTTATATAAGACATGGTTTCCATTCTCTAGAAGGACCACCATACAAGCCCATGAATTATTATTATTATAAAAAGTTCATCATATTTAGATGGATGGTCAAGATTATAACTTGAAAATTTAAATATGATATAAATTATACTCGATCGAGGCACAATTAATTTTGAGCTTGAATAAGAAGCTCAAATGAGTCAATGGCTTCTGGTCCATCATGAATCATGATGTTTCACATTTTACTCCAACACTTGTGGTTATTGTGTTTAGCAGTCATCTACCAATTAAAGACAAGGCATTGCACATATATTTGTAGAATTGGGAAATAAAGGTCGATATTTAGGGGTTGACACATACTTTGGAATTAATAATTAAATGTGTGCATATGATAGCAGGATATCCTGACTTATTCACATCAATTTGTACAAAAATAGAGACCCACATGTTTGTGTATGGGTCCTATAAATCACTTGTACATGACCCAAACAAAATCATGTTTGATAAATCGGAAATTATTATTTTTTGTTTGTGTAATTTAATATTTTTTTATTTTTGTTCTTGTAATTTTTTTTATTTTAATTCTTACAAAATATGTTTATTTTGTTTGTTATCTAAAATATTAAAGGAAAAAAACAAAAAAAATATATTTTATAAGACCTAAAATAAAAAATAAATTTATAAAAACAAAAAAATATTAAATTAGATAAACTAAAAAGATATTTAAACATAAAAAAATCATTATTTTTCCCTAAAAATTTAATACTGTGTTTATAACTTATGAATGGGTCACTAATTAAAGCTAGGCTGAGGTTGAAAAGCAACATCACGCGGTTGGACCACGTACTAATCGTTCAGAACATTAATTAAAAACATACAAATCTCTGTCTTTGGAAAAATTTAGCATAGGAAACTTTAATACACTATTCAAAATTGCAAACTATTGAGATGGAAGCTTACAGAAGACGTACACGTTATAAGTTTTACTGCACTTATTTAATAAACGAATTATCCATTTTTCTATCTCCCTATGTTTTATTAGTATATACTAATAATTTCACAATTAGGTGAATTGATTACTTTTTGTCTATTTAAAATTTATCAACTAAGTATTGTTTTGTATTTCATAATTTATGCCAAAATCTATTCTATTTATCTTTTTATAAAACGTAAGAGTAGTACCTTAAATGTTTTTTCTAATGTTTTTAAACTAAAATTAGAGTTTCACTTAGTAACTCGCACAATAAAGACAATAAAAATTGAACACTTTACCAAAGTAAAACTCTAATTTTAATTAAAAAAATAGTTATATAAATACTTATAATAATACACTTCAGTAAAAAAACTATGCATGGATAAGTAAAAAACTTGGATAATTAGAAATAGAGGAAGAGGGAGTTAAGGTAACAATTTTTATTTTTGATTGTTTTTTTTTGTTCTCAAAATTTACTTTAATTGCGAAAGCTAAAAACTTTTCAAGAAATTAAAGCTTACAGTTTGAGTACTATAGGCCCATGAACTTTTCCAGACCATTGCTTTCTCTCCCTTTTCATTTTCAAAGTTTATCTCAAACATTTTAGCAAAATTTTGGCCCAAACAATGAGAAGTTGCACCTTGGATACCACGACCAGTGTTTGGAATAAACGCCTAGCAAAATTGAACATCAAAATTTTATAAGCAGCTTAAACCATTAAAATAACATAACTGTTTATGCAAGAATATCAGACATATACCTCAACACCGCCAAATACTCTTTGTATATACGCCTATATAATTCCAGAATCTCAAAAACCTGAAGTAGTATAGTTCAGAATATTTTGAAAACAAATTTCCAAAAGATGGGACATCAGCCTGCTTGGGTGGGAGGAAAATACAAAGTAACATGCAGATAGTATGTGCCTAAAGCAAAAGGGAAGATCATAACTAACTTAAGTACTACAGAACCCCAAGAGAAGGGCCTTGACAACTCTTCATTAAGCATGCAAAGACAGAAGATGACAAAATCAAGGCAGCTTATACAACTGACTGATTCAAAAAGACAAATTCCTAAAATAACTATTTAATGAAATACCTCTGCATCTGCTTCATCCTTTGTTGCAAAAGCAGTGTGTCCTTCTTGCCAAAGAAACTGACGACTCATGAAATCAAAACTTCTATAAGCACCACACAATGGACTAGACAAAGTTCCATACTATAAATTAGTTTACATAACAACAAGCAGGGCATAGATTTTTTTAGTCTTGGGGGATAGATTTTTTTAGCCTTACCCTTGCAAGCAGAGAGGCTGTTACCAGGACAAGAACGCATGACCTCTAGATCAGGCCAAGGCTACCCTCTTTATATTGATAAGATATTTAACATGTAACAGTTATTATTTCTCCAAATCTTTACAACCAAACCAATCTATAGGATATTTCGGGAGAATATTCCTTAGTTAAAAAAAAACTTAAACTAACTTATTGAACAGTCAACATTACATGGCCCAACAGATTCACAAACTCTCACCTCAGGAGCAAAATCCTCAACGTGGTCCTTCTCCTTTTGCAGAATTTCAGGAGATACAAACAATGGGAAATAGCAGGTCTTGATTTTCATTTTCTTTACTTCTGGATCGAAAAACTCTGGCACATTGTTTTCGAAATTAAAGCAACTCTAACTTATGTAAATATTTAAAAGAAATAAATCTGCAATTCTATATTCATGTTCTTGCAATATAGCACTCATGCATTGAATGAAACTCTAGTATAAAACAAGTACACTATACACAAATGCATCCCCTTATTCATTTATCTAAAAAATAAAAAGAAGAAGAAACTAACTTGCATGATCTCCCATATTGCCATTGACCAAGGCCTCAGAATATAGCAATTGGAAATATCATAGTACTCAACCATTTCCGCATTAACAACAACCTGCCAAATTAATCCAAATCCAAAGTCAACCAAAACACTCACACTACTAAAATTGTCACACACTAAAACCTTGTGAATTGTGGGATCTCCTTCGTCCTTGTCCGAAGACAGCGACCTCATCTTGACAATAACCTACAAAGAAAAAAAGGAGTCAAAATCGGCACACAGATCATTACCTTGATGCCGAAATCGGAGGGTGCAGGGAGGGAATTGTTGGTTACGGCATCGACGGCGGTGAGCTTGCGCTTGAGAGGGTTGGAAGAAGGGGGTCTCGAGGGCAAGGGGCTCTTCAATTTGGCAGGGGAGGGAGTAATGAAAGAGGGAGTGTCGTTCTCTTTGGAGGGTTTGTGTTTGCAAGAAGAGGGACGGGGTTTGGTAGAGCTGGTAGTTGGGGTTGGGCTTGGCGAAGAAGGAAGCTCTACTGCGTCCATGAGAGGGTTTCTTGGGAGCATGAAGCGCTTCATTTTTTTGGGGGCAAAGGAAGAAGGAGAGAGGCGATGGAAATGAGTATTTTGACGGCAGGGACTACAAAGGTGAGTAGAGAAGGTTCAATAATGCATAAATCTAATGGGCTGGTGTGCAAAAAGACTAAATGCAACCAAGGAGGTTTTCATTGAAACCCGTCGTTGTTGTTTTACCAAGAATTACGAAAATGTCAACCAAGCACATTCTAAGACGGTTATTAACGACCGTCTTAGTATGTATGTCGTAGAAAACAAATTTTCGCTACTTAATTACAAGTTTACCACCGCGTTACATTCTAAGACGGTCACATATTAACCGTCTTAGAATGTGCGTCGTAAAATGCTTCTTTTGTAGTAGTGCACAATAAAAAAAACTAACAAAGCTGAAAACAACCAAATCTACATCCCAACACCATTAACCAAACACATACAATTATCACTAACTAAATGAACACTACTCAACCCACAATGTACCATCAATTGCAAACAAGAATTTAAAATAAAAAGTCTCTGCTACACTTTATTATTTTTAATTTCTCACAGGTATACTCCTATGGGGACAATCATGTTTGAAGCACAATGGCACACTAAATGTGAGCATCTTTCTCTTTTGAAAATTAAACCTTGGTTTGCCACATTCATAGGAGTAACCCTTTACGCAAGACCCAACCCTTGTTGGTACTACACATTCTAAATTCCAACAAATCCACACACCTACCATAACTAAAAGGTCTAGTTGAGATCATCTCCGAGAAAGTAATCACTATTTTTACCATTTCTTTAAAATAAGCTAATCTAATCACAATCCAGATTCCAAAGCAAGTGCACAGATACTAATGTGTGCCCCTCTCTCAACGAGAATTGGAACCTCGTTAGTTGTTCGTCGCATTATTGAGATTAACCCCTTATGCTAGACCCAACCCCTATCGTTACTACACATTCTAAATTCTAGAAAATCCAAACAACCACCACAACTCAAAATATTATTATTTCTTCAAAATAAGCTAATCTAAGCGCAATTCAAATTCCAGAACTAGTAAGTGGACAAAGGCGAAACCTGTAGTGGCACACGAGTTCGAGGGAGGCCCCGACGATGCCGTCGAGGAGGGCACCACGGCGGGAGTCGGCGGCGGCCTTGGGCGGCTGGTCCCCCTAGAGGCGGACGACATAGACTTCGAGGACGATGATGACGAGGTTGGGGAGGGAGCCGACGTGGTGGCTAGGGCGGGAGGGCCACTCGGCGTCGATGTCGTCGGGCTGGAGAAGGACGAAGTCAGAGCGAGAGTGGGTGAGGAACCCGGCGGGGCAATTATCGATGCCGGTGGGGCACTGCATCATCTTATACGCCGCGAAACTCATGGTGAAGAAACAGTGTTTCTGTGTGTCCCTGACTAACTATGATTTGTTAGTTTAGTTCAGTCCTAGCGGTGAAAGAGAAGAGAGAGTATGAGAGCGTGAGAGTGAGAGGGAGGCTGAGTGGAGGCCAGCTTCAAGAATTAGGGTTCACGAAAGGAAGGTGGGAGGACACGTTTTGTTTTGTTTTGTTTTTTTTTCTGAATTACTACGATTTTTTACTAAAACCTGTAGTAAATTTAATTACATATAACATTCTAAGGCGATTTTTTTTAATCGTCTTAGAATGTATGTCGTAAAATGTTCTGAATCTTATAATAATTACAAAAATGTCACCGTACCACTTTTTAAGCCGGTTCTTATACAACCGTCATAGATACTGTGTCGTAAAAAGCTGTTTTTCTAGTAGTGAATATAATATTCAGATAAAATTATTATTGACATTATAATTTAAAATGTTGGGAGATAAAATTGATCGTATAATAACTAAAATTTGATCAAATATAATATTTAAATACTTTTTTTTAAAATATAATATTATTATTCATTTATACTTTAAAAAAGTCAAGAGATCGAAGCAATTATATAATAACTAAAATTAATAAAATATAATCTTAACATGAGATTTCTCTTAAAAAAAGATAAAATTACTATGGATTTTATAATTTTTTAAAAAAAGCCAAGGATAAAATTACTATGAATTTTTTATTAATTTCCAGTAATGAACATAATAATTATTCCAAAGAAATACATTGCATGCTCGTAAATCGCAACCATATTAAGAAAACACACTTACTTAAATATTTAATCACCAGAGCAACAACATAAGCTATCTCCTGCTGGATAAGGTGGAATGCATTCCCCTTTCTGATAGTGGCTGTCCTTGCAGTAGGCATCACAATTTGCCTTTGGAATATTATGGCAAAATTCATGACATCTTTCTTTGAAGCTCACACCTACATTATTTTATTGGTACTTACAAATTAATATTTTTAAAAAAACTAATAACTAATATTTGCTAATAAAAAAAGTATTGACCAAGTGAGAATTGAACAATAACCATGACTGTAAATTAAAAATATTGCCTACCAATATTGCAAAAGTGGTACATACAAATTATTGAAAATCATATATTGCATGAATAAATTCCAGTTTTGATAAAATTTGGCAGCATACCATGTGAGAATTGAACAATAACCACGGCTACGAAGATAAAAAATTTCCGCAAATTCTTCATTGACACATGCGTGCGAGCCATTCTCTTGTTTTGTGTACGTAACTGGAGGTAATTTGGATAGATCTGGAGTATTATCATGTTTATATCTAGTTATTATATTGTAAAATGCAGATGGAATTTTTTTAGCCGTTAGATTAATCATTCAATTTTATAATAACCGTTGGATTTAATTAAATTTAATGTTACTAAATGCATTTAATGAATAATTACGTTTGTGTTATTTATATATTGGTTAAAATAAATTTTCTTCCTCCTATTTTTTCAAATCTATGTTTTAGTCTCCTCCTTTTTTAATTGAGATATTTGGTCTTTCACTTTTAAAAATAAATAATTTTAGTTCATGTGATCAAATTCAAATGTTAATTTTATCATTATGTAGACATTTAATTTATGAAAATGGTTTTATTATGCAAATGACAAATGTTTTTTTAATTATTTAATTATTAATAAGTTTAATTTATTAAAAGAAGAATTAAAAGAGTAAACATTGAATAAGTTTGAAATTGACTAAAATCATAAATTTTGAAAGTAGAGGATGAAATGTGTTAATTAAAAAATATGAAAACTAAAATGAAGATCTGAAAAAAAATAAGGGAACAGAATTTATATTTTAACCTTTATATAAAATTTTAATTTTGATAATTTTAATATTAGGTAGTTAATATAATTTTATTTTAAAATAATCATTGAAATTAAAATATACATATATTAAATATACATTGATTAAATTTAATATTCTTTGTTTATAATTTACATAAATTTAAAATATTTTATAGAATAAAATCTCAGAATCAGCGTAACTTCCGTTTTAATTTTTTTTTAGGCAAGTAACTTCCCTTTCTAAATTTAAATTTAATTAAATTAATAATGGAATATTAATTTAAAAGATTAATTCAATGGAAATTAACAGTTAACGAATAGAAACTACTGTTTTTGGTTATTAATAATATTCTTTAAATCCCTTTAAAAATTAATATCCTTTAAATGTGTGGAAAAAAGTTTACCTCTCCTCTTTCTGCATTAAAACTCTAAACGGTGGTTACTAGAAATTAATTACAACTGCCGTTTTATGCATCCAAGAATAAATGACATCCTTTTATGCATCAAAGAATAACCAATGACGGATTTTACTACTGTCCTTTTCCTTCAATATTGCTTACTCTCTTCCATGTTCAACACCTAGTAAGGAATGCAACACAACATTTTCTTTAAGTTTAGTTATTAAAAAGTAATTGCAATATTGTGTAACCACATATTCTCTATTTATAATCTGACAAGTCTCCATTATTTTTAATGTTTCCTTTCCATTCATTATTGCATCACTGGGCTTTCCATTTGTCTCACTCTCAAATTCTCTTGTTCTCCCACTATGATATTTTCCTTGTCCATGGCTATCGCTCCGTTCGCACAACAAACAAAGGACAAAAAGCTATTGTGTTCCCTGTGTTCGCATTACTAACAAATTCTTTTTTTACGACGCACATTCTAAGGCGGTTTCCTAGAATCGTCTTAGAATGTGTTTCGGTGGCATTTATGTAATTAAGGAGAAAATAACTATGACAGTCTTCAGCACCCGTCTTTGTAGTTACGGCGCAATGATATTTTCGTAATTTTCACCATTCCTTCTACGACGGGTGTGAATAGTAAACCGACTTTGTTAGTTTTTAAAAAAAAGTTAAAAAATTGTACTACTTTTTCGAAGTTCCTGTGTTGTTGATCTCCTCTGACTTACGTGCCGCCATTGATGTAGATCCTCTGCAGTCGTAGATTCTACGACGGTTCTATAGGACCGTCTTAGTAGGTGCGGCGGTGGCATAATTGTAATTATAAGACAGACACAACGATGTCATTTCCGAAACCCATCGTCGACGTAGCATGAATACAAGGACAATTATCTAGACAAGACCGTCTTTGTATGTCTATCGATAAACATACAAAGACAGTCTTGTCCCGAGGACCGTCATTGTAATGTTAATGATTGCATGTGCCACACATGTGATTGTTGTTTCATGTTCTTTTGCATTCGCGCTTGCGCGTTGAGCATCACTTCGAAATCTCCCCGGCCATTGACAATTATGCACGCCCCCTGGCTAGCAACCCCTTCTCTCCTTCTTCCGTTTGCCGTGCTCCTTGCCCGACACTCCGACAGGTATATTCATTCTTTCATCTTCTACCTGAGCTCCCATGAGGTCTTGAAGGAACTCACATTTCTCTTTCCAATGACAGCTTCAAGTGATGCTCCCCTTTTATTTGTGTTCCCCTTTACAATTTTAACCATGAAAAATACTTACTATTTTAACTTTCATGTTACCTAGATAACGTGGTTGGCGATTTTCGTAAACTTGGAAAAGGTTCACCTCAGGCTCGACAATCTCACTTCACTTGAGGTAGTTTCTCATTTTTTTTTAAAAAATAAATCATTTCAATTTTTAAAAGTATAATCATTGGCTTTTGTGAATGATTTGATTTGCACGCTGCTACAACAGGAGTTGAGAGCATTCGTTAATTTAAAGTGGGTATCAGTAGTAGAAAACAAATTAGAAAGCTTGGAAGGAATTGGAGGACTTACTAAGCTCATTGTAAGTACCTTTGGGCTTTATTTTGTTACTTTTTAGTTCTAGTTTAATTGTTAATCTAAACCTATTTAAGTGTACTTTATGTTTGACTGGCTTAGTAAAATAGTAGTAGTATATTCAGTATCAACTTTAATGGTTTATGTGTTGTTAATAGATTTTAGCTTCTTTGGTGCTCTTACTGATGTGTTAGTTGTAAGAAAAATTGTACATATGGTTTCCTTTTAATAGCTAAAGCATGCAGAAAGTTTATTTTTTCTTTGGAGAATAAATAAAATTTGTAATCATCCTAAAGCAGTAATAAAACTCCTTTTTGGCCAAATTTCTTTCGCCCACTAAAAACATGAATGATAGTTATTTTTAGGACATGTAGGTTTTCCACAAAGGATGTATCCTCCCTTGTTCTCTTTAAACAACCAAGTAGATGTACCCTCTACTTGAAGTGAACTACAAAGGATGTACCCTCCCTTGTGTTCACTATTACAACCAAGAAGCTACCCACTTCTTACATAGAATTCTCAAACAGTTAGTTCTTTGAATTCAGTGTTTGGGCAAAGAATTCTCAGACGGTTAGTTCTTTGAATTCTTTGTTTGGGGAATCAAAAGAATTCTTAGACGGTTAGTTCTTTGAATTCTTTTGGCAAGAGGGAGAAGGAAAGAATCAAAAGAATTCTTAGACGGTTAGTTCTTTGAATTCTTTTGGCAGGAGGGAGAAGGAAAGAAGAAGAAGAATAGCACAAGTTTTTGGCAAATGAACTTTTCTCGAATAAAGAAAGTATTGAATAAAAACTTTTAGAAGAATGCTTTGAATGAATGAAAGAAATCTGTTTTTGAATGAAAGGAATCTCTCTTTTTGAAATTCGTACCATGGTCACATATTTATAGTCATTTGATGACTCAAGTTAAAGTTTGTGACTCTTGGCAATTTCTTTAAAATTAGTCACTTTAAAAGTTGTGACTCTTTTGAAAACTAGTCACTTTAAAAGTTTGACTCTTTTTGAAAACTAGTCACTTTAAGAATTGTGACTTTTGGTAATTTACTTTTCATAATAAGTCACTAGTAATCGATTACACATCAACAGATGTGACTCTTTATGTTTAAATTTAAAAATCAAAACGTTTAGAAACACTGGTAATCGATTACATATATTGTGTAATCGATTACATAAGTTTGAAATTGTTTTATCACAAGTTGTGACTCTTGAAATTTGAAGTCTCAACGTTAAAAAACATTGGTAATCAATTACATGCCCATGGTAATCGATTACTACTTTGTAAAACAGTTATAAAACTGTTTGGGCTTCTGGTAATCGATTACTGCCTTCTGGTAATCGATTATCAGAGAGTAAAAACTTCTGGTAAAATATTTTTCTTTGAAAAATTCTTTTGGACGAATTGTGTTATTCAATCTTTTCTTTTGAAAAAATCTTTTATACTTATCTCGATGATTTTCTTGAAGTTCTTGCATATCTTGAGTCTTCTCTTAAATCTTGATTCTTGATTGAATGACTCTTTGATTCTTAAAACTTGTTTGACTCTTGATTCTTGACTTGAGTCTTTGGTATCATCAAAATAAACTTGGAAATCTTTGCTTCCACAATCTCCCCCTTTTTGATGATGACAATCCTGAAATCAAGAGAATACATACAAGTTTTGTTCTATCGTTCACTCATCTCTTTCTCCCCCTTTCTTTTTGAATTCATGCTTAATTTTAAAACTTTGAAAATGTAATATCTTGATTTCTAAAATACCCATTTTCTCTCCCCTTTTGGCAACATCAAAAAGGCCAAAGTACATAAAAAATAAAATCATACATAAATGGATAAACATACAAGAAATTCATTCATACAAGAAAAAAGAGAAACTTAAAAAATCAAACGAGATAATAAATTATCCACAAATCATAATAAAAGCATATGTATCAAATAAGTCATAAGACATCATAACATAAAACAAATCATTTGTCTAAGTCACTAGCATCTAGAAGTCATAATTCTCTTCTAATGGTGTAGAAAGAATCTTTGGGTAGTGGTTTTGTGAAGATGTCTGCGAGTTGGTTTTTGGTATCTACAAATTCTAGAACACAGTCACCTTTTAGGACATGATCTCTAAGAAAATGATGCCTAATTTCTATGTGCTTGGTTCTAGAGTGGAGGACTGGATTCTTAGATATATTTATGGTGCTTGTGTTGTCACATTTTATGGGAATATGGTCTAATATAATCCCATAATCAGATAGTTGTTGTTTCATCCACAGGATCTATGCACAACAACTACCAGCAGAGATGTGCTCTGCTTCAGCTGTGGATAATGCTACACTATTTTGCTTCTTGTTGTGCCAAGAGACAAGAGCAGACCCTATGATCTGACATGTGCCACTAGTGCTCTTCCTATCTGTTTTACATCCAACAAAATCTGAATCTGAGTATCCTATTAAATTGCATAAATAATTTTTAGGGTACCATAATCCTAAGTTAACTGTTCCCAAGAGATATCTTATGATTCTTTTTACTGTAGTTAGATGTGAAAACTTTGGATTTGATTGGAATCTTGCACACATGCTCACTAAACATAATATCTGACCTACTTGCAGATAAGTAAAGTAGAGATCCAATCATACCTCTATATTGCTTTTCATCAATGGGTTGACCGGACTCATCTTTGTCAAGGTAGCAACTAGTGCTCATAGGAGTAGCCATGTGTTTTGAGTTTTCCATTCTGAATCTCTTGATGAGTTCCTTGCAATATTTTGCTTGGTTGACAAATATCCCATCATTTGTTTGTTTGATTTGTAGTCCAAGAAAGTAATTTAACTCACCCATCATGGACATTTCAAACTCACTTTGCATGTCAATAGAAAACTCCTTGCACATAGATTCATTAGTAGATCCAAAGATTATATCATCAACATAAATTTGTACCAATAAGATATCATTATCCTTCTTCTTTATGAATAAGGTGGTATCTACCTTCCCTCGAGTGAAATTCTTTACTAATAGGAATTTACTTAATCTTTCATACCAAGCCCTAGGTGCTTGTTTTAACCCATAAAGTGCTTTCTTTAATCTATAGGCATGGTCTAATTTTTGTGAGTCTTCAAACCCGGGAGGTTGTTCTACATATACCTCCTCTTGGATTAGACCATTTAAGAAGGCACTCTTGACATCCATTTGATATAGTTTAAAGCTCATAATAGATGCATAAGCTAAAATCATCCTAATGGCTTCTAATCTAGCTACGGGTGCAAAGGTTTCTTCATAGTCTATACCTTCTTCTTGGTTGTATTCTTTTGCAACTAGTCTAGGTTTATTTCTAATTACTATACCATTTTCATCTAGTTTGTTTCTAAATACCCATTTTGTTCCTATAATGGGGTAGTTACGTGGTTTCTCAACTAGTTCCGAAACATTATTTCTCTCAAATTGATTTAACTCTTCTTGAATAGCAACTATCCATTGATCATCTATTATGGCTTCTTTAAAGTTTTTAGGTTCTATCATAGAAACAAATGCCATGTTATTGCATAAATCTTTGAGTGTCTAGTTGTTACCCCTTTTGAGATATCTCCGATGATATTGTCAAGAGGATGATTTCTTGAGGTTTTCCATTCTTTGGGAAGATCATCATTTTCTTGGGCTACGTCATCTTGAACATCCTTGTTTTCTTCATTTCTCTTCCTTTTTAGATTTCTTTCTTGATTGTGCATATCTTCCAAAGAATCTGCAATATCATCAAGAAACTCCTTTCTGGGAGAGGTAATATTAGTTTCATCAAAAGAAACATGTATTGATTCTTCAATTGTCATGGTTCTTTTATTGAATATCCTAAAGGCTTTGCTATGTAAGGAATAACCAAGAAAGATGCTCTCATCCGCCTTAGCATCAAATTTACCTAGGCTTTCTTTACCATTGTTTAGGACAAAACATTTACATCTTAAAACATGTAAATGAGAAATGTTTGGTTTTCTATTGTTAAACGGTTCATATGGGGTTTTCTTAATAATAGGTCATATTAAGGCTCTATTCATAATATAACATACGGTGTTGACAGCTTCAGCCCAAAAATATTTTGGGAGTGAAGTGTTTTTTTAATAGAGTTCTAGCTATTTCTTCTAAAGATCTATTTTTCCTTTCTACTACACCGTTTTGTTGGGGTGTCCTAGGTGCAAAAATGTTATGTTCTATGCCATGTTCATCGCAAAACATTTCAAAATCATTGTTTTCAAATTCACCTCCATGATCACTTCTAATGGAGATGATTTTGAGATTTCTTGTTTTGGATGACATTGGCAAGTCTCCTAAATGCATGAAATGCATCATTTTTGTGAGTAAGAAATAAAGTCCAAGTATACCTAGAATAGTCATCAACAATTACTAATGCATAGTAACTACCACCAAAACTCATGACCCTAGAGGGTCCAAACAAAATCCATGTGTAGTAATTGTAATGGTTGAGTGGTAGAGACAATATTTTTAGATTTAAAAAATGCTTTTATTTGTTTACCTTTTTGGCATGCATCACATAATTTATCTTTTTCAAACTTTAATTTTGGTAAACCAACAACTAGGTCTTTTGAGATTAATCTATTTAGACGATCCATGTTAATGCGAGCAATTCTCTTATGCAATAACCAAGGATCACTATCTTTACTTAGAAAGCATTTATCATTTTCAGATTTTTGTTTCAAATCAATCATGTAAACATTATTTTCTCTGAAACCTATATGCTCAATATCTTTGTCATGCTCATGTTTAATAACACATTTTTCAGAATCAAAAGATACTTTATATCCTCTATCACATAATTGAATAACACTTAATAGGGTATGCTTTAAACCTTCTACAAGTAACACATTTTCAATGGGAGTAGAGGAACTCGTACCTATTTTGCTGACTCCAATGATTTTGCCTCTATTGTTGTTGTCGTATGTAACATGTCCACTTTTCTTGGGGGAAATGATTGTAAATTTGGATACATCTCCCGTCATATGCTTGGAACATCCACTGTCAATGTACCACTTCTTCCTTACAGATTCTTCCTCATTGTTCTCATGAGATTTTGTCATGAGACATAAGTTGGCTTGGTCTTCATCACGATCTTGAAATGTTTTCAGATTTGATCTATACCTGAAATTACTTTCGAAAAACAGAGAATTTAAAGAGGCCATTTATCTTGAAGTTGTGAAACTTTTCTCAAGAAACCTACTCTAATACCACTTGTTGGATCAAGTGGCCTCAGAATAATTAAGAATGGGGGGTTGAATTAATTATGAACGTGTCTTGACTAATTAAAAATTATCCTTCTTAATATTACTAGATTCAATTAGGCTTTACTACTAAGTTATGAGAAAGTAAAGAATAGAAACAATAACTTAAACAAAAGTAAAGCAGAAATAAAAAGTGCACAACGGAAAATTAAAGAGTGTAGGAAAGAAGAAAGTAAACACAAGATTTATACTGGTTCGGCCACAACCCGTGCCTACGTCCAGTCCCCAAGCAACCCACTGTTCTTGAGATTTCCAATAACCTTGTAAAATTCTTTACAAGCAAAGAGCCACAAAGGATGTACCCTCCTTTGTTCTCTTTGAATCACCAAGTAGATGTACCCTCTACTTGAAGTGAACCACAAAGGATGTACCCTCCCTTGTGTTCACTATTATAACCAAGAAGCTACCCACTTCTTACATAGAATTCTCAGACGGTTAGTTCTTTGAATTCTTTTGGCAAGAGGGAGAAGGAAAGAATCAAAAGAATTCTCAAACAGTTAGTTCTTTGAATTCTTTTGGCAGGAGGGAGAAGGAAAGAAGAAGAAGAATAACACAAGTTTTTGGCCAATGAACTTTTCTTGAATAAAGAAAGTATTGAACAAAAACTCTTAGAAGAATGCTTTGAATGAATGAAAGAAATCTGTTTTTGAATGAAAGGAATCTGTTTTTGAATGAAAGGAATCTCTTTGAATTAAAGGAATCTCTCTTTCTGAAATTCGTACCATGGTCACATATTTATAGTCATTTGATGACTCAAGTTAAAGTTTGTGACTCTTGGCAATTTCTTTAAAACTAGTCACTTTAAAAGTTGTGACTCTTTTGAAAACTAGTCACTTTAAAAGTTGTGCCTCTTTTTGAAAACTAGTCACTTTAAGAATTGTGACTTTTGGTAATTTATTTTTCAAAATAAGTCACTAGTAATCGATTACCATCAAGGTGTAATCGATTACACATCAACAAATGTGACTCTTCATGTTTAAATTTAAAAATCATAACGTTTAGAAACACAGGTAATCGATTACATATATTATGTAATCGATTACACAAGTTTGAAAATGTTTTATCACAAGCTGTGACTCTTGAAATTTGAAATCTCAACGTTCAAAAACATTGGTAATCGATTACTACTTTGTAAAATAGTTATAAAACTGTTTGGGCTTCTGATAATCGATTACTGCCTTCTGGTAATCGATTATCAGAGAGTAAAAACTTCTGGTAAAAGATTTTTCTTTGCAAAATTCTTTTGGATAAATTGTGCTATTCAATCTTTTCTTTTGAAAAAATCATTTTATACTTATCTTGATGCTTTTCTTGAAGTTCTTGCATATCTTGAGTCTTCTCTTAAATCTTGATTCTTGATTGAACGACTCTTTGATTCTTAAAACTTGTTTGATTCTTGATTCTTGACTTGAGTCTTTGGCATCATCAAAATAAACTTGGAAAGCTTTGCTTCCACATCTTTCACCTTCTCCAACTTTCTAAGCCTTTCTTGAAGAAGAGCAATGGAGGAGTTCACAGTGGAAGGACTAGGATGATTACCTTGCCTACCCATTTGGCAGTGAGTAAAATTTTCAATCAGGTGTCTTCTTTATATTTTGATGGGGTTTGGCATGTAGTGGTTTGGAAGTGTATGTATAGGACATAATCATTTTTAGCTGTTCATCATTTATTTCATTCATTTGGCTCATTCTTATAGATTCCTGATGATAGCAACAGAGATTAGAATCGACTGTTGTTGGAGAACATGGCAAATAGACTATTGCTAAAAGTTAGTATAGGGGAAGGTAGGGCCGCTGGATGTGTGGCAAAAGGGACTTTTTGAAGGAGGAAAAGGGTGAAAGGTAGAGTTGAAATTGATGATGCTGAGTAGAATTTGGAAGGAAGTATTGTGGAGAATAAATGTTTAGGTAATGCAATGCTTATGTGGGAGGAGATGGTACTTCTTTGTTTGATCTTGTTGGTATAATACCCTTCTATTTTAATAAGCATTAATTGTTGAATGCAATATTCTTGTTTTGGAGTTGGAGGGAAAGTGTGGTGCTGTGCACAACAGACAAAAAGAACAGAGAAGGAATATTGTTGGAGTTTTCCATCAATGATTAAATTAGTCCTAATGTAGTGTCCATGAAGGAAAGACAGACAACTCAATCTACGGTGTAAGCATATGTTTTGTTTAACCATACACTCTAGCTACTTTTAAATTCTAGTTATAGTTGTTCAGAAAAAGGAGAACGGGAAAGCTAGCTTCTCTGCCTGAGCTTGCTCCTCTTTTTTTATTTTAAAAATATTTAAATAAGAAAGAAAATAAAAACTATTCGTGCCCAGTGTAGTGATATGAATGAAAAGGGTACATATATTCCACCAAGAGTGAAAGTATTTTGTTGTTGTTGTTACCCTGCCAGAGTTGGTCTTCTTTGTCCTTTTCCTAGGCATATATAATGTAAGAATGATCCATGAGACTCAAGTGCCAATCTACAATTACGTCATCTCCATTTTATAGCCCATTTTTTTAACATTTTCAGAATGGTTTTAGACGGGTCTAACTATTGCACATTACTTTTATTTACCTTTCATAATTTAAGGCTTCATTGATTTGAGATTGAATGACATTCAATATCAAAGTTTGATGTCATAGAAATGACATTCAACTTGTTTTGGAACGAATGATGTGTATAAAACATTTTATAATTACATGTTTAAGAAATAATATTAATTATCAATTAAATTAGATTAATTATAAACAGGATAAGTCATATAATATGATAAAAAATAAAATAACATATTTGTAGTAGTGGAATGTCTAAAAAATATAATGTCCATCTATAGGACAAAGACTTATCTGCAGTATAATTGACTACCAAGGAGGCCAAGCTGAGAGCATAATCTATAGGATAATAACTCTCTAACTTAGGATCCATCAAATTTTTTACCTTGTCCTCTTTATTCTCTTGTTGATCAAAGATCTACCAAATGTCCTTCCACAACATAACTACCTCACCAATTTCCTTGGTTGTCATGGCTTTCCTACCAGTAAGAAACTTTATCAGAACCACCCCAAATGCAAAGACATCTGTCTTTGGCATCATGGGGTTGGTAAAAGTTCTGGCCATGGAGAAATTCACCTTCTGCAGAATTTTCAACTCCTCTGTGACATTTTCCTTAAATCTTTTTACAGCCAAAACGTTACCTTCTATGTTTGGCTTCTACACCGATTCCTAAATCTTGCACTACTCAATGAGGTTCATGGTAGCTTCCATGCTCGCATCAGTTTCATACAGGTATGGTTACTTACATAGCCTGAAACTCCAGAAAGTAGTTTATCTGCAGTTTCAGCTGATGAAGCACTCCTATTCAAACTGTTAATTTTCAGACAATATACATACACCAGTAATACTACTAAAACCATGACCAGCAACAAATTACTTCCCTCTTTCAAACTACAATTTCTTCCACTATGAGTTGCTAGAGAGGAGTAGTTGAAGTGTGTGGTACAATGTGAAATATATTTTTGAAAATGAAGGTTTCCACATCAACGGGTAAAAAATGACATGTACATTTTGCTAATGATTGTTGAGTTTTCTAACTTAAATCAAAATGATTTTGTTTTTTTTTACCAAAAAAAAGCTTAGTTGAACAACAATCATGTCAATGTGAGAAATGTGTTTTATCCTATAAAGTGTCATGATACTTGTTAATCAAGAGATTGGTTGGGTTATGGTTAAAGGTATGAAACATGATTTTCTTCTCTATTTCACAATAAATAGCATCCTTTTAGGTAGACAACATTCACATCCTCCTTTGTAGATCCAACACCAAATGACCAATTCTAAGCTCCTAAATTATCTTGGAACAATATCCACAAAGATTGATGATGTCATTAGAAACTTAATTAACTAGGCATTCCATTTAACAGACTCATGTATTAGGAACATAAACATTTCAGGCAACTTTACTGCATATTAGATAACTATCTAATTATTAATAAATCTAGTGATATGACCACAAATACCCAAGAAATTAATGAATGGACAGCTTGACAAAACATGCAAACATCATGCTTAGGTCACTCCAAATGTTGATAAAAAAACTCAGTCAATCAACAAAGCAATTTTGTTGCAACTAGTACATATTGAACACTGGTACCAATACTTTTTATATTCGCCTCCAATAGATACTTATCTTCTACTTTTTAACTTAAAGAAACAAGGGTTTAGTTACTTCAAAAAGGAGTAGCAGCAATAAAATAACACAGAGAAGATATTTATTATAGAAAATAGTAGCATCAATATAAGTTAACATACAAAGATGGCAATTGGTGTTTATTTATTAGCTTTGGTTTAGCATTATATTAGTTTAGGTGTTCATAAAATTTACAATAAACAGATATGTGAACTTAGTCATTATTCAACCAATTCAGTGGAAGAATGTGATGTGTGACTGACTAACATTTTTGAGATCTACAAGAAATGCAACTTTATGTTGTGGTTTTTGAATAACTATTTGGTTTGCCTGTGGCTGGAGGCATAATTGGTCTGTTCTTTGGTTTTGTCATAGCTACATCAGTGGGCTGGAGGCATAATTGCTGTGTTATGAGCACCATCATTGGGCTGCTGTGTCTATTATCATTACTGCAGGTATGAATATGTTTCGACTCCTAATACTCTTGTATGTACTTGCCACATTATGTGTGTCAATTTTGTGGCATGTCTCATTTGTTATTATTTATTGTTGCAAGGGAGGGGGGCAGGTGCAGAATGTACTCTGCTGCATTTAAAATTTTGTAATTTGAGAATACTAACATCAACATACCTTGGGGGAATTTCTTACCATTACTTCATTTGCTGGTGCCTCATGTGTGTTTTTAATTTTTTGGTGATCAGTTGGTGTTTATGCTCCATGTTGTATATATATAATACAAAAAGACTATTATGTAAGTTAATCTGATTTTTATTTGGATGTTAAGTTTGTTGTTCATATATGACCTCTATTGTCCATAAAAAATATGTGCATTTTGAGTGAACCCTAGTTTCCCGTTTGAGATTCCACACCATGATTACTACGGATAGTTTGGATTAGTCGTGGTATGGAATCTTGAATTGTCTGTTCGGGCAGTTTGGGAACTCTTTTTTTTACTTCATTCATACTTATAGGTGATGTATGTTGTGTAACATTTGATAAAATTTCTATTTGTTGTGTATTGGTTTGTTCTTCGGGTGCATACTTGATTGTGGTCATTTTATGTAACCGCTTTCATTTGGTGTACTTGAAGACCAATGCGAAATGCTGCCAAAATTTTATCAAATTTAGCATGACATACCTAACTTGTAGTTGTGAATGAAGCAAAAAAAGGTTGTTCCTGAATGGGATAAGACCTCACCTTCAAATGAAAAAAGTGAGCAATGTCATGCATACAACATAACAAAGGCGCTATGATACAACAGAAAAAATTAATCGAAGATGGATTGAAGCACCGCGCATAACTGACGAGTATGAAAACAATGTTGAAGATTTCTTGGGATTTGCCCGACAAAATGCACCCGCAGTTGGTGGAAATTATTTTTGTCCATGTGTTAACTATGTGAATGGAAGGTGTCATTCATTAAATGAGATTAGGACACATCTAATTTGTGATGGCTTCAGTCGGAGATATACAAATTGGATATGGCACGGTGAATTGCCAGACAACCCAACCGTCGTTGACACTGAAGCGATACATGCACAAACCACAAATTGAATGGAAGGCATGATACGAGATCTTGGGGCAGAGAGTTTTTTGGAAGCTAATGGACCCTATTATGATGAACTCAAAACAGATTCGAAGGTGCCATTGTACTTGGGATGCACTATGTTCACTCGGTTATCTACGGTCTTGGCTTTGGTCAACTTGAAGGCCAGATTTGGGTGGAGTGACAAAAGTTTCACTAAGTTACTTATGTTATTGAACAAAATGCTTCCTAACGACAACAAATTACCAAAGAGTCACTACAAGGCAAAGAAGATATTTTGTCCTGTGGGTATGGAGTACTAGA
The DNA here is from genome assembly GCF_004193775.1 of Glycine soja. Taxonomy (NCBI): domain Eukaryota; kingdom Viridiplantae; phylum Streptophyta; class Magnoliopsida; order Fabales; family Fabaceae; genus Glycine; species Glycine soja. The sequence continues at coordinate 34,668,405 of NC_041011.1, forward strand.
AAATTCATGCATGTTGTAATGATTGTATCCTTTATAGAAATGAGTTTGCGGAAATGCACAATTGCCCAACATATGGGGTATCATGATACAAATTGACCGATGGCGACTGCATTGATGATGTAGGCAGAGACAACAATCATCCAGAAAAGGTTTGTTGGTACCTACCAATTATACCCATATTTAAGCGTATGTTTGCTAGCGCACAGGATGCTTCAAACCTTACATGGCATGCATTTGGCAGAAAAAAAGATGGCTTACTCTGACATCCTGCTGATTCTCCTCAATGGAAGACAATTGATCACTTGTATCCTGAATTTGGAGTGGAACCAAGAAACCTACGGCTTGCTCTTTCTTCGGATGGCATGAATCCATTTGGTAACTTGAGCACTAGTCACAGTTCATGGCCTGTTTTGCTAATGATTTACAACCTTCTTCCTTGGTTATCCATGAAGCGCAAATATATCATGTTGTGTATGATGATATCGGGTCCAAGATAGCCAGGAAACGATATTGATGTGTATTTGAGTCCGTTGATTGAAGACTTGATCAAGTTGTGGGTAGACGGGGTTGATGTGTATGATGCTCATGTTGGAAACACCTTTTTGTTGCATGTGATGATATTTTGCACAGTTAATGACTTTACAGTTTATGGGAATTTGAGTGGATATAGTATCAAGGGACACCACGGACATCCAATCTGTGAGAAAAACACCAGTTTCATCCAACTAAAACATGGGAAGAAGACAGTATATACAAGGCACTGGAGATTTCTTAAACATTATCACCCGTATCGTCGATTGAAGAAAGCATTCAATGGAACCAATGAGACTGAAGGCGCCCTAGAATTGTTAGCTGGACATCAAGTGTATGATCGGGTGAAAGACATCATAAATGTTTTCGGTAAGACACGAAGGAAGGATCATGCTGACAAGAACATTTGCAAGAAAAGGTCAGTCTTCTTTGATCTTCCTTATTGGACCAATCTACATGTTCGACATTGTCTGGACGTAATGCATGTGGAGAAAAATGTGTGTGATAGTTTAATTGGCACCCTTCTTAACATCAAAGGCAAGACAAAGGATAGAATAAAATGTCGTCAGGATTTGGTTGAGATGGGTATACGACACCAGTTGCATCCACAGCCTCAAGGTCGTCGAACGTATTTGCCCCCTACATGTTACACAATGTCAACTACGGAGAAAAAACAATTTTGTCATTGTCTGAAAAATGTAAAAGTCCCACAAGGATACTCTTCCAATATCAAGAGCCTTGTGTCAGTTACTGATTTGAAGTTGGTTGGCTTGAAATCTCATGATTGTCACGTGTTAATGCAACAACTGTTGCCGGTTGCTGTGCGTGGTATCTTGCTAGAAAAAGTTAGGGTCCCCATAACATGCTTGTGCTTTTTCTTTAATGCTATTTATAGCAAGGTTATCGACCCAAAACATTTGGATGATTTGGAGAACCAAGAAGCCATTATCCTCTGTGAATTAGAGATGTATTTTACCCCATCATTTTTGACATCATGGTGCACTTAATTGTTCATCTTGTATGGGAAATTCGGTTGTGTGGGTCGGTGTTTTTACGTTAGATGTATCTTGTTGAATGTTGCATGAAGGTGTTGAAAGGATATACATAATATTGATATTGACCAGAGGCTAGTATTGTTGAAAGATACGTTGTTGAAGAAGCTATTGAATTTTGTTTAGAATATATAAACATGGCTACACCAGTGGGAGTTCCTCAAAGTTGTCATGATTTGTCCACTAAAGGTCAGGGCACACGAGGATTCAATGTTGTAACCATGGATCGACAACAACTATCACAAGCGCATCTGCATGTTTTACACAACACATCAGAGGTCATCCCATACATACATGCTCACAAACAACATGTGAGCGGTATCCACCCAAAAATGAACATGATGAGATTGTTGCAAAAGCACAACAAAACTTTCATCTAGTGGTTTAGACAAACAATTTTCATCGATGACTCATCTTCAAACATATTAAGATTGCTAGCTATGGGTCCAAATTTCAATGTTCTTACTTGGAAGGGATATGATATCAATAATTATTCTTTCTACACAAAGTCGCAGGATGATAGAAGTACTGTTCAGAATAATGGGGTAACTGTTGATGGTCAATCGGATCACTTTTTTAGTGCTTCAGATAACAATCCGATTGAAACGTGCATGGCTTACTATGGAGTAATTGAAGAAATTTGGGAGCTTGATTATGGTGAATTTAGAGTACCTCTATTCAAGTGTCAGTGGGTCAATGGAAATACGGGTGTGCATCAAGACAAAATGGGATTCACCTTAGTAGACCTTCAAAAGGTAGGTTTCAAGAATGACTCATTCATTATGGCAGCGCAAGCTCGGTAGGTGTTTTATGTAGAAGATCCCAACAACTGTAGATGGTTTGTGGTTTTGCAAGGTAGAACAATTTCTATCGGTGACCATATTGACAGTTTAACAGTTGATGTCAGTGACATACCACCTTTCTCGAAAGACATGCCTTTGATTACTGATGAAGAACTAGAAAATGATGTATATGCAAATTGTACTGATCATGAGGAGGGTTTATGGGAGAACTTTCCTTTGTAACTGCGTCTGGTTAAAGTACGATATATAATTCTTCCATGTGTTTTAACAATAATGCATAACTTTATCATTCAATCAACAACTTATTGCTCCATACATTACTTACTTTGTGCTAACTTAATTAGTTTTTTTTCGCAAGCTAATGGCAACACACCCTAGGTCCCCGTCAAATTCAGATAACCCTCCTGTGTTAACTTCAAAGAGGACTAGATAATCCACAAGGCTCAGAAGCCTTATAACTAGAAGCTTTGATAATCCACGACCAGTTGTTTAACGTCAACCCTGCTACTAGGAGAGGATCAGATCCCCACAAAGAAAAATTTCACAGTTACTTAGGGGTGTTGGCAAGAGAAAAAATTCCAATTGTCCACACCAATTGGAATGTTGTTCCGGAGGATCTAAAGAAGCTAATTTGGGAAGACATCTTAGTAAGTCCTTTAATATAAAGCGTATGTTAATCATTGTCTTTATATGTTCTGCGTTTTAAATGACTAATTGGCAGTGGTGTTGTTTAACACGTTTGTTATGGAGCGGAAATTTGACATCCCTGAGCGTGACAATGCGTAAACAAGGTCATGTCTATAGTGGCTACTAGATGGAGGCAATTTAAATCTACCTTGATGTCTAGATTTGTGTATTCTAATAATGAAGGTCAACAAATAAGTGATCCTACAGTGAAGTATGGTATTGATCCAACCACCTGGGCAAAATTTGCAAAAATCCGCCAAACCCCTAATTGGCAGGTTGCGATTTTTTCTTATATTGAAAAATGGATTCATACATATATTTGTTGTATGGTTATGTAACATAATTTCTTGGTTGTGTTTGTAAGGGAATACGTAAGAAGGCACAGGAAATACATAAATACAATGATTGCCCCCACTTACTATCTCAAGGGGGTTACGATCTGCTTGACAAGAAACTCATGGAGGAGAAGAGGAAGCATCACGAACATCTAGCTGAGTTTACTCAAGATCCATCACTCTTGAATGACCCTCTGTCCCCAGTTTCGAGACAATTGAAGTGGAAGATGGCTCGCACAAAGCCTTATGGGCAAATGACCTCTAAAGAGGCAAAAGAAATATCAGACAAAATTGTGAGTTCATATGTTCTTCATTTTCAGTCATTGTCTTCCTAATTGTGGCAATACAATGAACTATGATTTTCCATCTCTTTGTAAATTGCCCTATACACAGGATTCTTTAGAGCAGCAGGCAACATAGGGGAGCTTTGTTCCGCATGGATGTGAGGACATTCTTAACACGGCTATAGGCCGACCTGAGCATCCCGACCATGTTCGTGTCGTAGGGACGGGTGTCACAATCAGCCAATACTTTGGCCAAGCCTCACGTGCCTCGGGTGCTTCATCTCCATCAATCACGCAACAACAAATGGCTGACATCATTGGTGGGCTTAAGGATGAGATACGTAAAGAGGTAGAAGAACATAAGCAACAACAAAAGGCTTGGAGGAGGGCTATTGAAGAGGATCACAAACGCAATTTGTTGCTGATGAAGCAACAGTTAACACAAGCAATTAAAGTTGAGTTATCTCAGATTGCATCACATCAATCAGCCCCCATTGAGCCCCCAAAAAATATAGGTTTTAGGTGCACGTATGAGCACGAAGGGGAGCTACGCTGATCCAGAGGGAAAAGGATTGCCTAAAGACCTTTCTGATGTTAGTGTGGATCTCATTGGGTTGTATGTGGTCAATGATCAGAGTACTATGCTTGTGGCCCTAGAAAAGGTGTACGACAACTCATCAATTATACACACTGTTCCCTATGCAAATGACGTGAGTAGGGCGACTGTGGTCACAGTTTACCATAGTGACGCTCAGGTGCCTCTTCCTACGTCAAAGGTGACATTTGTCAACCAGGCCGTTGGCACATTCATTGGATGGCCGACACATCTAGTCAAGAAAGTGTCTGAAGAGGTAATTTGTTTTCCCTGTAAATCCCTATGATTGCCATTCATTATGAATCATATTTACACTAATTGTTATTTGTGCTAACAATGTTGGACTAACAGAAGGCTCCCTCGATGTCGGTCACAAACCCTTACATGGACACTGGAGGTGGTGTAGTTGATCCCTGTTAGTCGTCTTATACGATTAACTTTTGTATAGAAAATATTTTCCAAAAATTGTATAGTTTCCCCAATTTATAGTTATTTTGTAGGGATTTGTAAATAAATCTTGTTTTCTTGTTATAGCTGTCTCTAGAATATTTTCCATTGGATTTAATGATGAAATCTGTTCAATTTCAGGTTAAATGAGGCTAAATCTTGAAGTGCTAAAAGTGGTAGTTGTGTTCAGCTCACCATTTGGGCTCAGCGTGCATCCATCGCTAAGCGCAGCTTTAGTGCGCTTGGCACGACAGAAGAATCTGACAGAGCATCAATATCAAGGCTGCGTGCTAAGCACAAGATCCGCTTGCTAAGTGCGAGATCCACTTGCTAAGCATGATGGTTGTCTTTAGCCAGGCTCAGCGCATGACTAGTGCCAAGCCCAAATCCGCTTACTGGTGTTAAGCGCGAGGGTGGCGCTAAGCACGACATCACAGATTCAGAGCCTATTTAAAGCCTGTCTTGTGCAGAATTAGGGCATGTATAGACAATTTTGAGAATTCTAGAGCAAGGACACCACAATGCTAATTTTGAGATAGAGGCTCTGGAGGCAGCTAGAGGAGTAGCTTTCCAGAGAAACCTAGGGTTCTTCAATTAGAGAGAGATTAGTGAGCTGCAAAGTGATTGTGAGATGCTGAGAAGAGGAAGAGGGATCCCCCTTCTTGTGTAAGGAACAATTATTCTGTACTCTCAATCTCATTTGTGTTAGGGTTTTTCTATAATGGTTGGCTAAACACCCTTGTTGGGGATTTCTAAGGAACAACTAATGTAATTACTTTGATATCTAATTAATTGTGTTTTATGTGTTCAATGTTTCTTTCAATGCTTAATTTCCGCATGCTCTTGTGGAAGCAAAGCTTCATGATGAATCAACAATGATTCAAAGGTGTTTTGATGATAACAATGATGACAACAAAAGATGATGACAAAGGTGATGAACAAAAAGCTCAAAAGATCAAAGAACAACTCAAGTGAATCAAGAACAACTCAAGAGTTCAAGAATCAAGATGAATTCAAGACTCAAGAAGAAAGTCTACAATCAAGAATCAAGATTCAAGATTCAAGATTCAAGATCTCAAGAATCAAGATCAAGATTCAAGACTCAAGATTCAAGAATGAAGAAAATACTCAATCAAGATAAGTATTAAAAAGTTTTTTCAAAACTTTGAATAGCACATGAGTTATTGACAAAACCTTTACCAAAGAGTTTTTACTCTCTGGTAATCGATTACCATATTGTTGTAATCGATTACCAGTAGCAAAATGAGTTTGAAAAAGTTTTCAAACTGAATTTACAACGTTCCAAATATTTTCAAAAGGCTGTAATCGATTACAATGTTTTGGTAATCGATTACCAGTGTCCTTGAACGTTGAAATTCAAATTTAAAAATGAAGAGTCACATTGTTTCACTCAAAAGCTTTGTGTAATCGATTACACTTATTTGGTAATCGATTACCAGTGACTGTTTCTGAAAAATCAAAAGATGTAACTCTTCAAAAAGGTTTTGACTTTTTCAAATGGGTTTTAAGTTTTTCTAAAAGTTATAACTCTTCTGAATGACCTTCTTGACCAGACATGAAGAGTCTATAAAAGCAAGGCTTTGTTTTGCATTTTCAATAAAATCTTTCTAACAACAATCTTGAATACTTTTCCAATCAATTCTTTACAAGCCTTGAATCTCTTTGAACTTCCTTTTCTTCTTTGTATCAAAAGCTTTCTGAAGTTTTCTGGTTTTCCAAACCTTGAAAACTTGTGCTATTCATCTATTCATTCTCTTCTCCCTTTGCCAAAAAGAATTCGCCAAGGACTAACCGCCTGAATTCTTTTTGTGTCTCTCTTCTCTCTTTTCCAAAAGAACAAGGGACTAACCGCCTGAATTCTTTTGTGTCTCCCTTCTCCCTTGTCAAAGAATTCAAAACGACACAGTCTGAGAATTCTTTTGATTCTTCCCTTTCCCTAATACAAAAGTGTTCAAAGGACTAACTGCCTGAGAATTCTTTTGTATCCCCATTCACAAAGTATCAAAGGTTTAACAGCCTGAGACCTTTGTCTCAACACATTGGAGGGTACATCCTTTGTGGTACAAGTAGAGGGTACATATACTTGGGTTTGACTGAGAACAAGAGAGGGTACATCTCTTGTGGATCAGTTCTAGTGGAGGGTACATCCACTAGGTTCAAAGAGAACAAGGGAGGGTACATCCCTTGTGGATCTTTGCTTGTAAAAGGATTTTTACAAGGTTGAAAGAAATCTCAAGGACCACAGGTCGCTTGGGGACTGGATGTAGGCACGGGTTGTTGTCGAACCAGTATAAAAAATCTTGTGTGTTTGTTTTCTTCTTCCCTACTCTTTTACTTTCCGCTGTGCATTTAATTTCCCCTTTTACTTTCTGTTAAGTTTCTCTTCTACTCCTCATTCTCTTAACAATTTAGTAAAATCCTTAAAAGATTAATTTTTTAATTAGTAAAGGCTTAGGAATAATTAATTCAACCCCCCTTCTTAATTATTCTGAGGCCACTCGATCCAACAGCTCTTGGTCTGATCACCCATTTGTGTGTACAGTTAGGTGACTTTAGCATTGGGAAATGTACTGTTGCCTTAGAACTTGATAGAAGCAAGACTGAATAACTACATTACCAGGGATGGAATGTTGGGGTTTTGGTTTTCTGAATATGCTGTTACGATAATGCTGTTTAAGTTAAGCCTAGTCTTACAAGAGGGATTTGCGGATGAAGCTTAGGTTAAATTAGTCTAAGCTTACGAGGGATCGAGGTTTAGTATTTTAGGCTACAACATAGAACGCAAAAGCATGATTGATTAGAGAAACATCTTCATATGCATCGGCTTGTTTGTTAGAAAGACCCAACAGTTTTTACCTATTGCTGTCAACTTTTACTTACTTGCATTTACTGTTTTTACGATAGAAGTAGTTTATTTCTACTTTAACCATCCATTATCAATGTTATTCCAACAATGCCTTATCTCTGAATATTACTCTGTCTAATAAACAAGTTCCCTGAGTTTGATACTCAGATCACTCCGTTTTAATTTTAAATACTTGACGACCCGGTGCGCTTTTCGATGAATCAGATTTCCCTTGAACATATTTGTATAAAGGAAAATTGGACCAAAAAGTAACTGCAAGGGAAATCCAACAAAGTATTTATGGCGCCATTGCCACGGAACTTAATTCATTAGGAGAGTTCATTTCAGTTTTACGACATTGCTTTATATTTTTCTTTTTTATTCATTGATTCTTTTTTTGTTTATATTTTAGTGACTGCACATTTTATTGTTCTTTTGAACTGGATAATTGTTGTTCTGTTTCTCTTGTATGCAAAGAAGATCTACTGCAGGTGATTTGATCCCCATCGATTTGGAGATTAACGCTACTTGCAGGAGGCGCAACACAGAGAGAATTAGAAAATTTTTGCAGGACTTAGAAGCAGCAGCAATTCCAGAAGAAGAACCTCGATCTTTTGAGGCGTCTTCTAGCTTTCCTATTCCAGGGCAATCTCATACAGATTTAATTGAAGAAGTTATTATGGCTGAAGAGCCAAGGAGAGTGATCCTAGAAGATTACTCAAGTTCAAGTGTGCCGCAATTTTTCACCAGTATTGCACAACCAGAGGTTCAGGCACAAACAATCACATATCCTCCTTCTTTGATACAATTGATTCAAAATAATCTGTTTCATGGTCTACCAAATGAAGACCCATACGCATAACTAGCCACTTACATTGAAATATGCAATGTTGGATCGAGTGGCCTCAGAATAATTAAGAAGGGGGGGGGTTGAATTAATTATTCCTAAACCTTTACTAATTAAAAAACTACTCTTCTAAGGCTTTTACTAAATTGTTAAGAGAATGAGGAGTAGAAGAGAAACTTAACAGAAAGTAAAAGCGGAAATTAAATGCACAACGGAAAGTAAAAGAGTAGGCAAGATGGAGACAAACACACAAGAGTTTTTATACTGGTTCGGCAACAACCTGTGCCTATATCCAGTCCCCAAGCGACCTGCGGTCCTTGAGATTTCTTTCAACCTTGTAAAAATCCTTTTACAAGCAAAGATCCACAAGGGATGTACCCTCCCTTGTTCTCTTTAAACCTAGTGGATGTACCCTCCACTAGAACTGATCCACAAGAGATGTACCCTCTCTTGTTCTCAGTCAAACCCAAGTAGATGTACCCTCTACTTGTACCACAAAGGATGTACCCTCCAATGTGTTACGACAAAGATCTCAGGCGGTTAAACCTTTGATACTTTGTGAATGGGGATACAAAATAATTCTCAGGCGGTTAGTCCTTTGAACACTTTTGAATAAGGGAAAGGGAAGAATCAAAAGAATTCTCAGACTGTGTCGTTTTGAATTCTTTGACAAGGGAGAAGGGAGACACAAAAGAATTCAGGCGGTTAGTCCTTTGTTCTTTTGGAAAATGGAGAAGAGAGACACTAAAAGAATTCAGGCGGTTAGTCCTTGGCGAATTCTTTTTGGCAAAGGGAGAAGAGATGAAAAAGATGAATAGCACAAGTTTTCAAGGTTTAGAAAACCAGAAAACTTCAGAAAGCTTTTGGTACAAAGAAGAAGAAGAAGTTCAAAGAGATTCAAAGCTTTCAAAGGATTGTAAGAGATTGATTGGAAAAGTATTCAAGATTATTGAAATGCAAAACAAAGCCTTGCTTTTATAGACTCTTCATGTCTGGTCAAGAAAACCATTAGAAGAGTTATGACTTTTAGAAAAATTTAAAAACCAATTTGAAAAAGTTAAAAACTATTTGAAGAGTTACATCTTTTGATTTTATTCAGAAACAATCATTGGTAATCGATTACCAAATTAGTGTAATCGATTACACAAAGCTTTTATGTGAAAGGATGTGACTCTTCACATTTGAATTTGAATTTCAATGTTCAAAGGCACTAGTAATCGATTACCAAAACATTGTAATCGATTACAACTTTTTGAAATTAATTGGAACGTTGTAAATTCAATTTGAAAACTTTTTCAAAATAATTTGCTACTGGTAATCGATTACAACAATCTGGTAATCGATTACCAGAGAGTAAAAACTCTTTGGTAAACATGTTTTGAGAAAAATCATGTACTACTCAATTTTTGAGAAAAACTTTTCATACTTATCTTGATTAAGCCTTCTCTTGATTCTTGAATTTTGAGTCTTGAATCTTGATCTTGATTCTTGAGGTCTTGAACCTTGAATCTTGATTCTTGACTCTAAAATTTCTTCTTGAGTCTTGAATTCTTCTTGATTCTTATCTTGAACTCTTGAATTGTTCTTGATTCACTTGAGTGGTTCTTTGATTCATCTTTGATTCACTTGAGTTGTTCTTTGATTGATGTTTGAGCTTTTTGTCATCACCTTTGTCATCATCTTTTGTTATCATCATTGTTATCATCAAAACACCTTTGAATCACCTTTGATTCACCATGAAGCTTTGCTTCTACATGCAATACTATTCGATTGGCTGGTGTGCCTGAAGATGCAATTCGATTGAGCTTGTTTTCATTCTCATTGTCTGGAGAAGCTAAGAGGTGGCTTCACTCATTCAAAGGCAACAGTCTTAAGACTTGGGATGAAGTAGTTGAGAAATTCCTGAAGAAGTATATCTCGGAGTGTAAGACTGCAGAAGGAAAAACAACCATCTATTCTTTTCACCAATTTCTAGATGAATCCCTAAGTGAGGCCTTAGAAAGATTCCGTGGTCTATTGAGAAAGACACCCACTCACGGATTCTCAGAACCGACTCAGCTCAATATTTTTATTGATGGGTTAAGGCCACAGTCCAAGCAGCTATTAGACGCTTCTGTTGGGGGAAAGATAAAGTTGAAAACCCCTAAGGAAGCCATGGATCTTATTGAAAATATGGTTTCAAGTGACATTGCTATTCTCAGAGATAGAGCTCATATACCAACAAAGAAAAGTCTTTTGGAACTTACATCACAAGATGCGTACTCAAATACTGTTGTATAGAAAACATTTTCCAAAACTTGTATAGTTTCCCCAATTTATAGTTATTTTGTAGGGATTTGTAAATAAATCTTGTTTTCTTATTATAGTTGTCTCTAGAATATTTTCCATTGGATTTAATGATGAAATCTGTTCAATTTCAGGTTAAATGAGGCTAAATCTTGAAGTTCTAAAAGTGGTAGTTGCGCTCAGCTCACCATTTGGGCTTGACGTGCATCCATCGTAAGCACACTTCAACGTGCTTAACGTGACAGAAGAATCTGGCAGAGCATCAATATCAAGGCCCCACGCTAAGCACGAGATGCATGATATGAATGCATTTACGGACACGAGAGCCCATAAAATCATCTCTTCTTACTTGCGCATTTGGGAGCGCAGTGCCCCATATGTGCAGTTAAGAAGGTGATATGGACCTTCCAGCTTCCCGTGACAAAAGACGAGACTAACATACAACGCGTGCGTGACAACATGATGTTGACGTGCAAAAGCGCAACAGGGGGATGTACACAACATGGCAATATCCACAAATAATCATACAGCCAAGGCGTACATGACATTTAGGTTATATGCATGACAATGTTTAAAAGGCACACAACGTGTTTACAAGGCACGCAGCATGTCCCCAGTGGAGTCACCAACTGTTGAGACCTACTCTTCGACTTTGGTGCGCGGAGTCGCCACCAAAGTTTATTCGAGGAAAACATCAGAAAAACTGGAATGTGTAGTCTATGAACTTTAATCGTGAAAGGTTCGGGAGTTGTTTTTACACACGGGGAAGGTATTAGCACCCCACGCGCCCATCACAAGGGATGACAACCTTCAATCAAGTGTGCAAATATGACTTCAAAACTACGTATTTTCCCTTTTTTCTATTTTTATGTATTTTTCCCCTTTTATGTTTTTTTTCTTTTTATGGGCCTTTTTATATTTTTTATCCTTTTGTGGTCGACAAGGGTGTTTCCCTCGCTCCTACGTATTCTCAATTGCGATGAGGAAATCAGACCTACGTAATTTTTTCAAAACCAAACGTTGGTTAAGTTGTTTTTATCTTTATCCGCAAGATATATTTTAACCGAACAAAAGTCATTTAAGGCATTGGACCTTTAAGCGATCTTTTGATTTTTGAAAAGGAGAGAAACGTTAAGGTGTTGGACCATTAACGATCTCTTGGGGTGGTCGACAAAAGCGGAGCTTTTGCTCCTACGTATCCTCAATTGCGATGAGGAAATCAAACCTACATAGTTCTTGCAAAAGCAATAAAGTTATGTGTTGATTTTATGCTTTGAATGGTCCATTTTAACCAATAAAAGCAAAGAGGACTGTTTTAAGGCGTTGGACCTTAAAACGGTTTTGAGTGACTTTTGCGAACAAAGCTTGGTTTGTGAGTTGATTTTAGTCTTAGTTTCACTTTGATTATTAGTCAATTCATTCAAGGAAACTTTCAAAGAAAAACGCCCGATTGATTTTTTTGATTATTTTATTATTATTTTTTCTAGATATTTTGATTATTTTATTATTATTTTTTGAAGATATTTTGATTATTTTATTATTATTTTTCCTTTTTGATTTAACCGAGGTTATAATGCGAAAGATCGGTTGGATTTTATTTTAACAGTGATTAAACGAGATTACAACACAAATGATCGGTTGAAATTCATTTTATCAATTATTTGGCAAGATAGCGGCTTAAATAAACGGTCAAAAGCTTGTTAAAAGCGGAAGGAAAGAATACCGAAAGTAAACGAGATGAAGAATGAAAACAAACAAAACAATAAATGAATTCAAAGTCTCGGATTCGAACACTTACCGGTTGAAGACTGAAGAAAAAACGAAGAACGGATGAAGACTGGTGAAGAACGGCGGAAAATCTTTGTGGATTTGCTCACGGAAACATCTCGAATGCGTTACGGAAGCACCTCGGCTTGAATTTTCTTCATGGAAACACATTTTTTCACCCAAAACACCTGAAATGCATAGCATAGGGGTTAGGGATCAATTTACACAGCCCCATTCCCATATTTATAGCCAAAATGGGGTGGCGCTTGCCGCTTAGAGGCTTCTTGAGGAAGATTTCTGAACGCACCCCAATTACTAAGTTCACCCCCCTTTTCGTACTTTATGGAAAAGTTACAGAAACGTTTTGGACTTGATTTTCCTCTTTTTTCTCTTCCTTTTCACCAATATTAAGTGAAATATGTTAACCCAAGGTTTTCAGAAATTTCGCAGAAGCATTACGGAAGCCTTGGATGCCCCGGACACAATTTTTTAACAAAATGGAGGTGGTTACCGCCCAGAGGCTTCTTGAGGACAATTCCTGAATGCACCCCATAATTGATAAGTTCAACCCCTCTCTAGAATGCTTTGGATGAAGTTTCCTGAGCGCACCCCCGTGTTTGATAAGTTCACCCCCACTTTTGTGTTTTTGGCTGTTTTCTTTTTGAAATATCCTAGAACTTTATGGATTCCACGGCAATGGGTATTAAACATTTTGAAGTGGTCAAACGAAGGTCGCATGCCAACAAACAATGGTCCCTGGACGAAATTAGGGTATGACAGTTGCCCCTCTTTACTTATCTTTTATTGGAGATAAAAGGGAAGTAAAGATGAGATACTAATTTCGTTCGAGCTGAATCTTTACCCGACTGGCCACTAGCGCAAATCCAAGCAGTAAAACCCATGAAGGCATGAAGACATTGAAATTCCTTCTCTTCTCGTTTAATTTATTTTCACTCTATCTTTTTTTTTAAAAAAAAAACGTAAAAACAAAGGACGTCGAGTCCTACGAAGCACAGGGGAAAAGGATATTGAAGTTTTTGAGGTGAAGACATTGTCGTCTTCGAAATGCAAATGAAGACATTGTCGCCTTTTGAAGGCATGCAATGACTGAAGACAGTTTCGTCTTCGAAATGTAGATGAGGACATTGTCGCCTTGGAAGGCATGCAATGACTGAAGACATTTTTGTCTTTGAAATGTGTGTGGATTACCATATAGGACGTCTTCGCATGCTACCTGACTTCTCACAGGTCGGGGTAGCATAAATGTGTACGGATAACCCTTGGGTGTCTCCGCATGTGACCCGATTCTCACAAGTCGGGGTAACAGATCTGTGTGTGTGTGTGTGCAGATAACCCTTGGGTATCTCCGCATGTCACCCAATTCTCACAGGTCGGGGTAACAGATTTGGGTGTGTGTGCGGATAACCCTTGGGTATCTCCGCATGCCACCTGACGCATGGGTCAGGATTAAAAAATGTTGTCTTTGTAGGGATAATCACTTGGTTATATTGGCCTGCCACCTGGCGCATGGGTCAAGATCAGCAGATGTTGTCTTTGTACGAATAATCACTTGGGTATATCCACCTGCCACCTGACGCATGGGTTAGGATCAGTAGATATTGTCTTTGTACGGATAATCACTTGGGTATATCCACCTGCCACCTGACATATAGGTCAAGATCAGTAGATGTTGTCTTTGTACGGATAATCACTTGGGTATATCTGCCTGCCACCTGACGCATGGGTCAGGATCAACAGATGTTGTCTTTGTACGGACAATCACTTGGGTATGTCTGCCTGCCACCCAACTCGTGGGTCAGGATCAACAGATGTTGTCTTGGTACGGATAATCACTTGGGTATATCCGCTTGCCACCTGACGCATGGGTCAGGATCAACAGATGTTGTCTTTGTACAGATAATCACTTGAGTATATCCGCCTGCCACCTAACGCATGGGTCAGGATCAGCAGATGTTGTGTTTGTATGGACAATCACTTGAATATATTTGCCTGCCACCCGACCCGTGGGTCAGGATCAATAGATGTTGTCTTTGTACGAATAATCACTTAGGTATATCCGCCTGCCACCTGGCGCATGGGTCAGGATCAACAGATGTTGTCTTTGTACGGATAATCACTTGGGTATATCCTCCTGCCACCTGGCACATGGGTCAGGATCAGCAAATGTTGTCTTTATACGGATAAACACTTGGGTATATCCGCCTGCCACCTGACGCATAGGTCAGGATTAGCAGATGTTGTCTTTGTACGGATAATCACTTGGGTATATCCGCCTGCCTCCTGATGCATGGGTCAGGATCAACAGATGTTGTCTTTGTACGGATAATCACTTGGGTATATTCGCCTGCCACCTGACGCATGGGTCAGGATCAGCAGATGTTGTCTTTGTACGGATAATCACTTGGGTATATCCGCCTGCCACCTGACGTATGGGTCAGGATCAACAGATGTTGTGAGACCAACAGAGTCTCGGCCGGAAGAAGCTGACATCTTTGAAAAGGGGGCAGACGACCACATTGGTCTCTGCTTGTCAATCAGACTTGGGGTCTCTAAATGACGAGGTGCAGATAACCATAAGGCATCTCCTCATGCTACCGGACTCACGGGTCATGATAGCAGGATGGGGTGGTTGAGAAAAGCAGGGCTTTTGCTCCTATGTATCCTCAATTTGTGATGAGGAATTCAGACCTACGTAGTTCTTGTGAGCGATGTGAAACTAAAATAGTGTCGGCGTTCTTTCACTAAAATGTGAACATGCTTTAGTAAAGAAATAAAAACCTCCAACTGATCAGAGCAACATATAATGTTTGGAGAAAAACAATGTGCCTATTGGGGAAGGAGAGTATGCTGATAAAATTTTCCCATAACCATAAATGAGATTTTGGATGTTAGCGTTTCGTTTCTAAATGACCATTTAGAGGAAACACCGAGTCCGACTGAACATAGAAGAAAATCACTCAGAGAGTATAAACCTCACACAGGTAAGTGTTTCATCCTAATTCCGAACCATAGATATGTCATGACTTGATTTTGCAAATCATTTCATATCAAATCAAAGATTACATTCATGATCATGTATCAATAGGATTTTTTGGGAATAGTGTTCTTGGTGGGAAATTTGGCTCTGACTGTTTGGGCCTCTTCCTTTTTTGTTTTTGTTTAGTGCGGGGCGAGAAAGTCGCCAGCGCACAGGATTTTGGTTGGCGATCAAAGGGAGAGGACCACTTCAAGTTGTGGTTTCCTTTCTTTTCTTGTTTGCTTATGACAATTTTGTATTGTTCAAATATTGTATGGTCCAAAGACCTTTATGTATATTTCTTTTGTTTTCTTCCGATCTTTGATTGGGAATTTTTCTTTCTTTTTTGCTTTCTTCCAATCTTTGATTGGGAATTTTCTTCTTTTGCTTTCTTCCGATCTTTGATCGGGAACTTTCTTTTTCTTTTGTTTTCTTTCGATCTTTGATTGAGAACTTCTTTTTCTTTTTCTTTTTTGTTTTCTTCTGAGGGCGAGGATGCACATTCTCACCCTAGGTCAAGGTTTATGGTGAGTTGGGATTTTGGCTCAAGGCTTGTAGAATGGCTGGACATGATATATGTCAGGGTGTTGGTTTGGCCAGCAGTTCAGGGATAAAGGAATGTCTCACATTATTTCCAGACACACATACAACAATGATGATTTTGGAAATTTTATGCAAAGCTGGTCATGCATGCACCCATGTGGACACTCAAGCATCAAGTTTTTATGGTCATGTGACACTAGGGCTCAGGATTCATTTTCCCTATTTAAGTCAACCCAGTGTTTCCAAAACATGTTCTTTTATCAATTCATGCATTCATTTTCCCTCCAACTTATATTACTTAATATGTTATTTTTTAATATTTTATTTGGAAATTATTTTTTTATTAATTATTAGTTTAGTTTATATTGCTTATTTATCACCAACATTCCCTCATCAATCGTAGATACAAATAAATTGTCCAGCTGCGTTATTTGAACAAAGTGCTTTAAGAGTTTGTTTCATGTTTTATTTTTAATTATAACATATCAAGATTCGTAAAAAAAAATTATACTTTTACATGCTAAAATGTTCCATTAATTAGATATACTTGAAATAAAAAGATTATCGCAAGCTCAATTATATCACAAGAAACACTCACTTTTCTCTTTCATTCATGGATCAGATGTTGGAGAGGCTAGTAGGTCAATCTTTCTATTGTTTCTTGGATGGTTATTCAGGGTATAATTAGATTGCAGTGGACCCAAAGGACCAAGAAAAAACTACTTTTACGTGCCCTTTTGGTGTCTTTGCCTACAGAAGGATGTCATTCAAGTTATGTAATCTCGAACAACTTTTTAGAGGTGCATGCTAGCCATATTTGTTGACATGGTAGAGAAGTGTAATGAAGTTTTCATGGACGATTTCTCAGTCTTTGGGCACTACTACAAAATAATGAATCAACATCGTTTATTCTACATTGGTTATTTAAAAACCGATGTAGATTACCATGAAATGGTATTTTTGAAATTTTGACCAATTTTTTTAAGGCCGGTTAACAACGGTTTTTAATAAAACCGCTTTTCTATGTAAGCAGACCACTACATTTTTTGCTATCACCGTCTTTGAAGTGCTGATATTTTAAATCAATCTTTCATTTTCTAAGCTCACTGCTAGTGTGCGTACGTACAAGTTCTCGTCACATAGGAAAGTCATTATCTGGAAACCCTAGCCTAGAATGTTGCCGCAAGCTTGGTCGTCACCTTCTTCACTCTGTCGTGAGGTTTGAATTGTGGCGCAAGCTCCATCGTCGTTTGCCATTGTCATTGTCTGTTTGATTCGGTCTCGACAACCAGCTGTCTGCGACCGTTGTGCTGTAAGTTTAATTTATTTGTTTGTAGTTCGTGCTCCCTCATAGGTTTCATTCATACATGCCTGATGTTTATCATATTATGAATTTGTTGACATTATGAGTTTCTGTTTGTTTAAACCCTAAATTTACTTTACTTACTTGTAAGTAGAAATCCCTTTTTGTTAAGCATTGTGAGGTTTCATTCATACATGCCTGATGTTGGCATGTTTAAATCATTAATAATCCAACTTAACTGGAACTACCTTGGATTTAAGCTGTAGCACCTCACTCTTGGAATTGCAAGGTTGTCACTTTTCAAAAAGGTTGTTTGAGTTTCAGTCTAAGATGAGATAATGCTTTCAAAGGGGTTGTTTGAGTTATGACTTCAAATGAGGCCTTGAATAAATGATCCACATCAGCCTGCAGATTTTCCGCACCTTTGCAAACATGCCAATAAAGGACATTGACAGGAAAACCAACTGAATTTTCTTCCCTTGATTTTTATGCTAAATGGGGTGGTATAGACTATAGAGTGTTGGTGTACCTTCTTGCTTAGGAACTCAGCTCCAATGTCCATGACCGTACTTAGTAATATGCCTAAGAAGTTTTTCATCTTCTTCTGCTGATCAAAGACCCTTCTTGTATAAGTTTCTGTTTGTAACACCCTTCCCATTTTGTATTGTGTTTTTTTCCCATTGCATTAATAAGGGGGTGAACTACCTCTTCAATTAAGTTATGCCTTATGAAGTGACAGCTAAGAAAATGAGTTGAATTAATATAAGATGAAGGCCCCATGAGAGATGTCATAGTCAGTACTCCGTAGTAAGGTTCCTTCTATGTAGTAATCATCCGTGGAAAATAAATGTTGGAAACTTTACTTGTGGTATAAAAAAATTCTATCTACACTTGTAAATAGTGTTCATAAAAATTCCACTAAGTTATTATATGTTTGTTGTATCACAAATAAAATTAAATAAACTAATCTATATAAGCTTCTTCTTCTGGAAGTACCGCTTCAAATACCACAATTGCAAACCAGAAAACTGCAATGCACATAGCCAAGGACATAATGCTAAGCCATGCCACTCAGCCATTTGTTTTTTCACTCAGTCCTCATTTCAGCTTCCTTGAACAAATAACCCAAAAAACAAAAATTAAGCATATGAAAAGTTTTTAAAAAATTATTTGCAATAAACAATTTACAGGGGAAGATGTTGATGTGATTGGAATTACCTTCCCTTAAAAAATTATTTGGGCAAAATGAATAGAATAAATAGAAGTATTAATGGAAAAATGGGAGAAAAAAAAAATTGAACACAAATAGAGCTCAACTGGACATTCTGCAATAGGGACAAGAAAACATATTCCAACTTTACCTTGGTAAATGAAACACAAAAAACAAAATTGTGCTTACTTATGCATCATCCCAATAAAACAAGCATAATATAATGTTAGTTGGGAAAATACATAAAACAGATTTGAAGAAATGATTTGATCCTGCATTTGAGTTCAAGAGTCATGACCTGGATTTGCAACAACAATTTTCCCCTTCATGAGTCACAACCTGGATTTGTTGGATCACAATATGCAGAAAATGCTTTGATTGTGTGACTGGTTTTCCAAATAGATTGTTGGTTTCAGAGAAACAAGTTTGTGAGTGAGTAAACTTGATTTGCCTACCTATAATTGTAAAGTTGTACAATTATAATAGTTTTTTCACTTGCTAGTTTGATTATTCATTTTTAATACGATCAGCTTTGTTACTTTCAACCAAACTTGTTTTCTTTGCAGTGGCTACACTGTTTATATTCTGATATGGCACACCATGTTGACACAATCATGATATATAGTAACACCTTTCCTGCATCATATTTGATAAATGAACATTATTTTAAATTGTGTCTGCTCTTAAATCATCGATAAAATTCCTTCAATATTTTTGTGCTAGCCTTGTTGTACTTGCATCTTGGCTGGACTTTTTTATCATAGATGTGCATATACTTCTGTAGTAGATTGTAATTCATTAAGTTTATGCTTTCGGTATGTGTTTTCGAAGACAAACTTAGTAATGTATATATTGATTTCTATCATTGGGTAACTTGTCTTTAATTTTCCAGGAAATTGAGTTCTAATTTGTTGGTGGGTGAAATACCTTCTGGACTTGGTCAAAAATCCTTGATACACTTGTAAGTTTTGGGTTTTTCTTTATGTAGATGTTATGCAAAGTATTTTATAGAACTCGACTCACTTAAAATTGATATTTTGTAAAAGATATTTCTTTCATTTACTTTTTCTATTTATTGAATATTGAAGAGAAAATGTCTGTTATGCTTTTCAGAAGCAATGAAACATCACCTTTAATTAGAAATTCATATTTTGTAAAAGATATTTCTTTCATTTTTTTTTCTGGTGTGCCATTACATTGCAGTGGCTATATCTTTTTACAAAGTATAAGCACTTCAACCATATAAGTGTTTTTCTTTGCTAAACCCCAATGGGACAGAGAGGATTAGGCCCAATCCCCCATTTTCAATCCTCTCATTTGTTTGATTTTTCTATCTTCCAAAGGAGATATCTCATTCTCTCAGGGCCTTTCCAAACAAATAAGCATAAGAGATAAGATAATAAGAAAGAAACAATGAAATTGAATCAATGACTTGGAAGAGAATCAAGTAAAAAAAAAAAGAAGAAAGGTTATATATAGAAAGAGACAATAAGGAGAGATTAATCAAAAGAAACAATAGAAAACATTGTAAAGGTGTGAATCAGCTAAGAGTGAAGAGTTTAGAATTCGGCTTCCAAACCAAGTGATTTTCAAGGTACTCTTAAGATTCTTTGGGAGAAAATTCTTAAATCCTAAAAACATATTTTATATGCCTAAAAACAAGATTGTAGGAACTGGTTTCACTCCAAAATTCATCTCGTGTCAAAATCTAAGTTTTTTGAGGCCTTAAAGTACATTAACTTTAGTTAAAAATGAACTAAAGGGTCTAAAACGAGTTCTACAAGTTCAATGACTATGAAATTATGTGGAGAGTTAGAAATTAGCGATATAAAACTGAGGAAAAAGGTTTTGTTCCAAAACATATATTCCTAACAGTGAAGAGTTTAGAATTCAGCTTCCAAACCAAGTGGTTTTCAAGGTACTCTTAAGATTCTTTGGGAGAAATTCCTTAAATCCTAAAAACAGATTTTGTATGCCTAAAAACAAGATTGTAGGAACTGGTTTTACTCCAAAATTCATCTCAGGTCAAAATCTAAGTTTTTTGAGGCCTTAAAGTGCATTAACTTTAGTTAAAAATCTCAAGGGTCTAAAACGAGTTCTACAAGTTCAATGACTATGAAATTTTGTGGAGAGTTAGACATTAGCAATATAAAACTGAGGAAAAAGGTTTCATTCCAAAACATACAAACCAGTTTGGTCTTTGAAGTTTACATGAAATAGTTTGAAACTAGTTTCCAAAACCAGTTTGATTCCGAATCAATTTTATTGAACCATAAACCAGTTCTAAACCTCAAAACTGGTTTAGAAATTGCTTTTAAAACTAATTCAAGATTCAAACCATATTTTTGAACCCAAAATCAGTTTTTTATTTTCAAAACTATTTTTTTCTCCAAAACTGCTATTTTTCTCAACATAATATTCTTGATTTATTCGACTATTAGCAACTAAGCCTACCACCAAACATCAAGCAATGAAAGAATCACTACAGCCTCAAATACTTTCTATTTCCAAAAAATTAAACAAAAGCAATGAAAGAATCACTATAGTATGTGTAGTTTGTCAGACAACTATTGCTTCAGCAAATTCCAGTTAGATACAACTCCCATTTGCAAGTAAACTTTCTTTGTGGTTATTTATTTGATCAGGCAAAATATAACCTTGAGCTGGAAAATTTGAGAATTGAACTAAGACATGCCCAAGGACTGAATGAAGTAGCTCAAAATGAGAAAATTGAAGCATCCTGAAAGGTAATATCTATTTTCTTTTGGCCAGAAACACTTTCTGCTACCTAATAAGTACAATAATTTTAAGGAACCCTTGCACCCTTATTCATTGTTAGGTTCTCTTTCCTTTATCTCCAATAAAGATACATTACCTTATGATAGCAATTGGAGGATGAATTCACCTTTCATATGGCTGCATTGTGAAATGGAGTAACATCCTATATTACTTTGAATAGCTGAATGACCTAAGCATGATTAAAGGAAGAATTATAATTTGGGGTAACATCCTATATTACTCAACAGCTGAATGCCCAACCAATGAGTAAAATAGTATACTATGCCACTTATAACAATTATTATTAAGATAAAAATAGCTTTCCAAAGCTGTAAACATAGTACACGGTCTTACTATGTTTACTGACAAATTATATTGTATTATCTTATTGCTTGTTAGAGTAAAAAAAAAAATACTGCCAATAGCCAGGCACCAACTCATTTACTTTGGTCTTTATTTTTTTCACTCCCTTCACCTGCATTTCAAGGAATCTCACTGTTGAGCGTAGTACTTTGCAGATACCTAGTTTTGCTATTTCTTCAGCCAAATGATGTGCGGCACATAGAGCCAAAAAATGGCAAGTAGTAACAAATATAAGCCTACCCTGCATTTGTTTAGAGGATGTCTGTACAATTACTTGTCAAGGAGCTTAATTAATCTAACCAACAAATCACATCCTATCCACATAATCATACAACTTTGCATGGTTACCAATAAAAGAAACAATTGTGATGAAAATCTCAAGATTACATTGGTCTCTTTCTTTATAGAACCATAAGATTGCTCCGACGTTAGGGAAAATATCTAAATGAAGAAAAGTATACTATCAAGAAGGGTCATTGGAATAATTTATAAGTTCCATTTAATTCTAAATTGTACCTCCAAGAAGGGTCATGTCCTTTCCATTCTTGGTTTGTGCCACACTTTTCTGCCAGCCAATACACCAGATATCCCGGGGGACAATTAAGGAAAAATTAAATTAAGAAACACCATAATTAAATTCTAGTAATTAAACTGGAATAGGTAGTCATGAGGATAAACTGTTAGAGATAGAGAATCCTCAAAATGAAGCTTGAGAACTAGAAATCCACGATCAACATTACAAGAATGCAATGGTCAACATACTAAGGGATGCATATACTACACAATTAAATTGAACTTATTGTATTCTTGAAGTGATGAAATTTAATTATCAAAAAGTGGAATGCATTCCCAATTACCAAAACATCATTTGCACAATTCATTCCCTTTTATTATTTTAAAAGAAAACCATTATTAATAGATGATTCTATTGGAATACAATATATTTGTAATGTAGCAACAAAAAATTTATATATCTCTATTCTACCAAAGATAATCAAACATGAGATTCTTTGTAGATAACCATTCAACCTACTCAACAGCTCCCTTTAGAAACAAAGAAAAAGGACAAAGTAATACAAAATCCCAAAACTCAAAATTCAGAGGATCGACTGAAGGGATTCACATACTTTTTTAAAGGTATATGAATCCCTTGCAGCATAATCAATAGATACAAAGCCACAGCAGAATCAAAAGCATTCCAATTCTGATGGCAGTATCAATAGATACAAAGCCACGATTGATATAGAAGTGGCCCCTGCAGCAGAATATAGAAGTTTAGTTGCTGCCACAACTGATATTCTCTAGATTCAGACTCTTGTCTTGGAACTGGCAGTCCCTCATTCTAGACCTAGGTAGGTTAATTATTCATCATGAAGTAAAAAGAGAGTATCATTTGTATATGCAGATAGATATATAACGATACAAGGCAGCTAGAGAGAGAAAAAAATAGAGAAAGAGAATGATAGCAAGGGAGAAGTTCATTTATGTCACTTAACATCATAGGTAGTGGACCCTCTTTTTTGCTTTCCAAATTTCAGTGACATGATTGATTCTGCCCTTAATTTTTTTTATTCTTCTGTATTTTATACTTTTTTTTTCTATAGTTCGTTTCATCATCATTGTAACTATAGCTGGCCATTAAAAACTAGCTCAGACAATCTAGGTCTATGTTGTTTCGGTTAATCCTAGGTACATTTCATGGTGACCTGATCGAGGTACGAGGAAAGCTTGAAGTCTCCGTGCCATTGTTTTAGATCTCACTGCCATTGTCACTGTTCGGGTTCGAGGTAAGCTTGGTCTCTTTTTCATTTCTAGTTTAGTTAGGAAACATCTTCTATGAATCTATTACTACTTTGGTTTGTTGCAACCCAACCTAGATATATAAACATGTTTAGATCGACTAGTGTAGCTGAAAAAAATCGTATTAACCCAAAACTACTCAAGATGATTGACAGTACTTTAATTAAAATTAAGACTGTCATTTTTGTCAAACATAAATTACAGAGGAAATAAGTGCCTTGTGATTTTTTTTGTGGTGGGGGGTCTACATTAGAGTTCTTTGAAGAAGCCCATGGCAAGAATTTGTGAAACTGTTCCAAGTTACAATTGGTTTTCCTGAATCCAATTCACCAATAATGTTAGTGTCTGCATTAATCTACCATGGGAAACCCCCCAACATCCTCCTTTCACTTTGTTCTCTGCCACTACACATTTCTTGCTTCATTACACTTACCGATTGAGCTGTTGCATTGCTCATCACCACCTGATCATAAGGGAGCATCATCTCTCCACTAACCGCAACCCCACCAGAATTGCCATCATCCAAGTCACCCAAGTCCCCATTTCCATACACACAATACAAATTTTGAAGATGGTTTTGTGTCTTAAGGAACCCAGTTTGAATTGCATCCAAAAATGAAGGGTTTTCTAAGGAGGGATTCATGCCTGAATTGCCAATAGAGGAATCCCAAAACGTTAAGAAAGACAGTAGTACTAGTAGAATCAAATTTTGTCTCATGTTCAGAACATTATTTTCAACATGTAAAAGATAGTAGTACTAGTAGAATCAAATTCTGGCTCCACTGCCTTCAGTATGTCCCAATGTTTGGATCCACATTCTCTTCTCATGGCAAAGCCATTTCATGCAAATACCTCGCCCATCTGCAGTAGATATTGACATAGGGACTCAGAATCCACAATGTTACCAATGGTGGAAGCTAAGAATTGTGATAGCATCAGGTGCACACATACCGAAATTGGCTTCCTTGACATTATCAAACACCAAAACAAACAAGGGAAAACACCAAAACCAAAACAAGGGAAAAACCAATGACATCACATTTGTTCCTCCAAACTAAGCTCTACCAGTAAATGCTCATTACATTCCCCCAGCACCATCCAAGATTCCCTTGTGCCTAAAGTAAACCCCGAATCAATCCACCTCAAAAAACCTCTACCGATCCACCTACTACTAATCTCATAATTGTTTCATCAACCAAAAATTAATGAATAAATATTTAAATAAGACTAGTGGTAGAAGGAGAAAAGAGGAATACCATGATTTAAAAAGAAAAACTAAAAACACCAAAAGCAAAATCAATATTTCTCACATCTTAAAGGCACTCCAACATCACATAACACCAATGAAACACCAAAATCCATTGTTGAATTAATTAATAGTCATGTGACACTTTACGATGATTGATTGTCACATATTGATATTAGTTTTTCAATTCATAATTCATGTAGGTGGTGATTGAGTTATTTATTGGATTGTTGCTTTGATATTAATATTTTTATTACTTGTTCACTACCATTAATGACAATTGATATATGCTATACGAATTGTGTTCATTATGAGTGAACCTTAGATTCCCGTTTGAGACTGAATGCAATGATTCTTGTGGACAGTTTGCATTAATCATTGTATTCAATCTTGAATTGTCCGTTTGGACAGTTTAGGGAGACTAATATTTTTATGGTAGATTCATGCGTTAATGTTAACATTATTTTATTGAATTTGATGAAATTTCGGTTCAATGCATTTCTAGTTGTTCTCTGGGTGCATGCTTGATTATCGGGAAATTAATTTCACCGATTTCATGTCATGTACTTGGAGACCAATGCGAAATGCTGCCAAAATTTTGTCAAATTTAACAAAATAGAATTAACCCATACGTATGAAGCTACCATAAAAGACGGTCTTCCTAAATGGGGTAGAGCCACACCTATAATAAAATAGTGAGATTTTCATGCATCAAATAACTTTGTGAGTATCACGGAGTTATTACTTAGATGGATCAAAGTTGGATGAATGAAAGTCGCATCAGCCCAGAATATAAGGAAGGCGTGGAGCAATTCTTGCAATTTTCTTCAGAAAGAGGTCGACCGGATGAAGATGGAAAATATTATTGTCCTTGCATCAATTGTTTGAATGGAAGATGACAAATATTGGATGACGTACGGGACTATTTGTTGTGCGATGGAATTAAGAGGAATTATACGACGTGGATATGGCATGATGAAATGACAGACATGCGGAGTGGGCCCTAATCAGAACCATGACCTTGGACAAGAGTCTTTTCAGCAAACACATGCCCCTGTGTATGAAGGATTGTAGAGTGACTCAAAGAAGCCTTTGTATCCAGGGTGCAACAATTCCTTGACACTGTTGTCGGCCGTGTTAAGTCTGGTTAATGTCAAGGCCAGATATGGGTGGAGTGACAAAAGCTTTACTTCACTACTTCAAGTAGTGCACGATCTGCTTCCAGAGGAAAACACCTTGCCTAAAAGCTACTATCAGGCCAAGAAGATATTGTGTCCGATGGGTATCGAGTATCAGAAGATTCATGCTTGCCTAAATGATTGCATAATGTACAGACATGAATTCGAAGAAATGTCCAAATGTCCTAGGTGTGGGGCATCAAGGTACAAAGTGAAGGATGATGAGGACTACAGTTCAGATGAAAACTCAAAGAAAGGCCCTCCAACGAAGGTGTTGTGGTATCTTCCAATCATTCCAAGGTTTAAGCATGTCTTTGCTAATGAAGACAATGCGAAAGACCTTACCTGGCATGCAAATGGGAGAAACTATGATGGAATGGTCTGTCATCCGGCTGATTGCTCATGGTGGAAGAAGATTGATGGTTTGTATCCAGATTTCAGGAAAGAGGCAAGAAATCTTAGGCTTGGACTAGCCAGTGATGGAATGAATCCATATGGCAGTTTAAGCACTCAACACAGTTCATGCCCAGTTCTGCTAATAATTTACAATTTGCCTCCTTGGTTGTGCATGAAGTGAAAATACATGATGTTGTCTATGATGATATCGGACCCAAGACAACCAGGAAATGACATTAATGTTTACCTAAGTCTGTTGATTGAAGACCTGAGAAAGTTGTGGGACGAGGGGGTTTTAGTGTTTAATGGGTTTCGCAAGGAGACTTTTGAAATGTGTGCAATGCTTTTTTGTACCATTAATGACTTTCCAGCATATGGGAATCTGAGCGGTTACAGTGTTAGGGGTCATCATGAATGCCCCATCTGTGAAGAAGACACAAGCTACATACAACTGCAACATGGTAGATGTCATACCTTAATTTCGTCTGGGACCATTATTTGTTGGCATGCGACCTTTGCTTAACCACTGATCGAGGCCGTACCCGAATCAAATAAACATGAAAATGCAGTAACTAGGAAGTGATCCTAGGTCGTTTCCCAACGAGCAATGATAAACCAAATGTTCATAATACACTTGCAGTAACAGTAACGATTGGGGGGGGGGTTTGTTTGTTTTGTGATTTAAAGGACAGAACAAGTAAACTGGAATACGAAACTACTAATATTAAAAATGGGTTGTTTGCTCTGATTCAGAAGCCATTCTCTTATCCTGGGTTATGGAGAATTCGTCCCTAACAGTTAACCACTTAATCCAACCCTATTTCAATTTACTAAGCGAAAATCAACTTAGGGTTGTCAATACGTGATTAGGCAACACATACACCAGTTAGCCCTTCGTCCATTAAGCATGAACGCAAGTTAGGCTCAGAGGTAATTAATCGAACACGAAACGTGCACTGATTAATGTTCATGAATTTGGGTTAACTGGTGAAGGGGAAACTGCCAGGAAGCCACATTATAAACGAAACCTCAAAGAGAGTTGGGCTTCGTCCTCAAAAGGAAACAACACCAGAAAATCTAGCCTTCCATAGATTCAAACAGAAAACGCAAATGAAACTAAAAGCAGAAACGTAAATGAAAGTAGAAGAAGAAACAAAAACGAAATTGTTATTAGAAGCAGAAAATGGAAAATTGCATTAAGAACGAAACAGTAGCATTCAAGCAGAAAAACGTAAAACCCTAAACAAAGTTCTAAATAATGAATAGCATAACAGAATGGCCTTGCACGAATCCCAAGGCTACTATTTAAAAAGAGTCACTCAAAGTCATTGGGCCCTATTACAATACTCTGGCCCAAAACGAAATAAACACTGAACAACATATAATAAAATTGTGAAATTTCCTAATTATAAATTAACTAAGGTAAGCGCTACTTTATTTGCCCTCTTCAAGTCCACAACCAAAATCCGGATTAAGCCCAATGTTTCATTAATTCCTGAAATTAGATTAAAAACATCAAATTAGCTAAATGAGCCCAAATAATAAAACTGCCTAATTAATTGACAATTAAGACCAATCAGTAATTAAAATGGTGCAAAAAAGGGTTTAGAAAATAGAAGAAAATGATGGCACATCAACCACCTCTAAATGTTTAACACCCATCGTTGTGGAATCCGTAAAGTCTCGCAACATTCTGGAAATCAAAACAAGCATTATTGCGCAATCCCTAAAGATCTGCAACATTCCGGAAGTCAAAGAGCATTGTTGCATAATCCGTAAAGTCCCGCAACATTCCAGAGGGCAAAAAGAGTATCATTGCATAATCCGTGAAGTTTCGAGATGTTTCGAGAAGAAACCGGTCAAAAAGACGAAAATGGGAGTGTATTTAGAAAATTGGGATGTGTGTAAATAAATGGGAGTGTATTTAGCAAAAGGGGGGGTGAACTTATCAAGATCCTCCACGTTTTGTTGAAAAATGGTTTCCGGGGCTTTCGAGGCTTCCATAATGCTTCCATAAAATTTCTGAAAAACTTGGGTAAGAATATTTCACTTAATATTGGTGAAAAGGAAGAGGAAAAAGAAGAAAATCAAGTCCTATATGCTTTCGGAGCTTCCGTAATGCTTCCGTAAAATTCCTATAACCCTAAATAAGCATATTTCACCTAATATTGGTGAGAAGGAAGAGAAAAAAAGAAGAAAGTCAAGTCGTATATGCTTCTGTAAGACTTTCGTAACTTTTCTGTAAATTACGAAAGAAGGGGGTGAACTTATCAATATGGGGGTGCAAATAGCAATTTTCAAATTTTCGAATTTGGGCCTTCCAGAACGCTTTGGAAGCGGGGTTGCTTATACCTCCTCCCCCCTTTTCCTATAAATAGGCAAATGGAGGCTGTTCCAAATATCCCTAACCCCCTTGGCTATGCATTTCAGCTGTTTTGGGTGAAAAAATTGTTTCCTTGAAGAAAATCCAAGTCGAGGTGCTTTTATAACGCTTCCGAGATGTTTCCGTGAGCAAATCCGCGAAGGTTTTCTGTCATTCTTCACCGTTCTTCATCCGTTCTTTGTTCGTTCTTCGTTCTTCAACTGATAAGTTTTCAAATCCGAGACTTTCAATTCATTTTTTGTTTTGTTGGCTTTCATCTTTATTTCATTCACTTTCTGTTTTCTTTTCTTCCATTTTTTTAACGAGCTTTAACCGATCGTTTAAGCCGTTATCTCGCCTAATAAATGATAAAATGAACTTCAACCGATCATTTGCGTTGTAATCTCGTTTAATCACTGTTAAAGCAAAATCTAATCGATCGTTCACAATATAACCTCGGTTAAACCAAAAAAAACAAAATAATAATAAAATAATCAATATATCTTGAAAAAATAATAATAAAATAATAAAAATATCTTTGAATAAAATAATCAAAAAAATCAATCGGACGTTTTTCTTTGGAAGTTTCCTTGGATGAATTGACTAATAACCAAAGTGAAACTAAGGCTAAAATCAACTCACAAATCAAGCTTTGTCCGCAAAAGTCACTTAGAACCGTTTTAAGGTCCAACGCCTTAAACGGTCCTCTTTGATTTTATCAGTTAACATGGACCGTTCAAAAGCATAAAATCAACCCATAACTTTACCGCTTTTGCAAGAACTACGTAGGTCTGATTTCCTCATCGCAATTGAGGATACGTAGAAGCAAAATCCCCGCTTTTGTCGACCGCCCCAAGAGATTCTTAATGGTCCAACGCCTTAACGTTTCTCTACTTTCAAAAACCAAGAGATTGTTAATGGTCTAACGCCTTAACGTTTCTCTCCTTTCAAAATCAAAAGATCGTTTAATGATCCAACGCCTTAAATGACCTTTTGTTCGGTTAAAATATATCTTGCGAAAAAAGATAAAAGCAACTTAACCAACATTTAGTTCTGAAAGAACTACGTAGGTCTGATTTTCTCATCGCAATTGAGGATACGTAGGAGTGAGGGAAACACCCTTGTCGACCACAAAAAGATAAAAAATACAAAAGGCATAAAAAGACATAAAAATGTAAAAAAGGGAAAATAAAACAAATCGAAGACATGATATTTCACACTTGGTTAAAGGCTGTCGTCCCTTGGGACGGACACGTGGGGTGCTAATACCTTCCTCGTGCATAAAAATAACTCTCGAACCTTTCACACTTAAAGTTCGTAGACCACTCCTTTTCCGGTTTTTCCGACGTTTTCCTCAAATAAATGTTGGTGGCGACTCTGCGCATTTTCCTCCCTTGGAAGACGCACCCGTGAGTCTCGCGTCGCCCTCCCGCCGAAGGGTAGGTTGCGACAGTAGAAAAACAATGTACACTAGGCGTCTTCGTTTTCTAAAACCTCATCACCGTTACAGACGATTGAAAAAAGCTTTTAATGGAAGTCAAGAGCACAAAAATGCGCCGATACCGTTGACTGGTGGGTAGGTCTTCCAACGGGTTGAACACCTGAATACTGTATTTTGGAAAGACCCAAAAGAAGGATAAAAGTAAGACTTGCATATGAAAGAAGAGGTCCATTTTCTTTGATCTTCCGTACTGGTCTGATCTAGATGTTAGACATTGTATTGATGTTATGCACGTGGAGAAAAATGTATGTGACAGTGTCATTGGGATGCTCCTTAACATTCAAGGCAAGACGAAAGGTGGTCTGAATACCCGTCAAGATCTAGCTGACATGGGCATACAATTGCAGTTGCATCCAAGGTCTGATGGTAAAAAAATATGCTTGCCTCCAGCTTTTCATACTTTGTCCAAAAAGGAGAAGATCAGTTTTTGCCAGTGTATGTGCCAGGTTAAAGTCTCACAAGGATACTCTTCAAATATTAAGAGCCTTGTGCAGTTGAAAGAGCTTAAGCTGGTGGGGTTAAAGTCTCATGATTGTCACGTGTTGATGCAACAATTGTTAGCCGTGGCCATACGAAACATTTTGCCTAACAAAGTCAGGTTTGCCATAACTCGCCTGTGCTTTTTCTTCAATGTCATATGTAGCAAAGTCCTTGATTCTGTTAGTTGGAGCAAAGTCCTGGAAAATGAGGCTACAATTATACTATACAAGTTGGAGATGTATTTTCCTCCTGCTTTCTTTGACATCATGGTCCACTTAATTGTTCACCTGGTCAGGGAAATCAAATGTTGTGGTCCTGTTTATCTGCGTTGGATGTACACGGTTGAAAAGGCTAAACCTGTTGGGCTTCCTGAGTCTTGCCATGACGACAGAGTAGGCGGTAAGGGTTCAAGAGGACTGCATGTTATCACTCAAAGTGTAAAAGATTTGTTACAAGCTCACTTGTATGTGTTGAACAATAGTAATGAAGTTTTTCCATACATACTTCAGCATGAAAGTTTAGTCAAACAATGTAATCCAAAAATGTCAAAGAACTGGGTGTTGAAAAAGCATAACAAGACTTTCTCTGATTGGTTTAAAGATACAATCTTTGCTGACGAAAATGCTTCTGAAACATTAAAGAAAGCTAGCTAATGGGCCTAAAAGAAATGTTATAACTTGGCAAGGATACGACATAAACAAGTATTCCTTTTACACAAAAGCACAAGACGACAAAAGTACAATGCAAAACAGCAGGTCACCCTAAGGGCTAAATCTCAACACTTTGTAAGTGTACATGATGACAATCCCTGTGTAGCTTCCATCCTTTACTTTGGGTTCATTGATGAAATATGAGAGCTTAACTATGTCAAATTTACTGATTATGTTTTCAAATTTACTGTTGGACTAACGTAAGTGTCCATGTATGAATCATCATCCCTTACTTTGTGCGAACTGATGATGTAGGATTTATGTTGGTATACCTAAAGAAACTAGCTTACCAGAATGACCCTTTCATCATGGCAGAACAAGCTAAGCAAGTATTTTATGTGCAAGACCCTTGTGATGAAAGGTGGTTTGTGGTTCTACACGGGAAAACAATTGGTGTTAATGTAGAAGATGATGATTCATACATGGACACTTATGTTAGTCCTTTGTCCACACAAATGACTCCTAACGTCATTGGAGAAGAAGAAGCTGACGACGTTCATGCTAATCATAATGATCATGATGAAGGAGAATTAATTAACATCGTCTAATGTAATTTTCTAATTATGTATTTCATTTCGGTACACTAATTTACATAACTCATACAGTGGTTTTTGATAATTTAAACTAACTCAACTTTTTCTTTTTAAAGGACCATGGCTACTCCACCTGCCTCGCCTCCTCCTCCTCCTCCTCCTACAGACACATCAACGTCTCCATCTACCTTGAAGCGGACATGCAAGGAGAAACGGCTACGATCGTTGGCCACTAGACCACCTGGGGCAGAGAGACTAGTGGTCAACGTCGATCCTGCTACCGGCAAGGTTGACGGTCCCCACAAGAAGAAATTAAGAACATATTTGAGGATTTTTGCTCGTGATAAGATCGACGTGACATACGAGACCAGGAAGGAAGTCCCTGCTACTTAGAAGGATTTGATATGGGAGGATATTTAGGTATTTTAGTTTTCTTCTTTGATTTTCTTTAGTAGCCAAAATTTATAATTTACTTGCAATAAAACCTAATTTATTGTTTGTCAGGCGGAATTTGAAATCCCTGAAGCTTCTGACAGTAGGACAAAGAAGGAAATTCTTCAGACTGTCGGCGAGTAGTGAAGGCAATTTAAATCTTACTTGACCAGGAAATAGGCACTTGCAGTCGACAAGGACGGTGTGGATGACACTGTCTGTGAGAAATACAGCATTAGCAAGGAGAAATGGGCCTAATTTTGTCAGAACCGCAAAGACCCCTCGTAGGAGGTATGTACTTTGTCATTTTAGTTGTTTTCTACACAAAAATAACTTCTTATAATTCATTTTAGTAATCATTTTCTTTAATGTTCGATTTTTGCAGGATGTGCGGAAAAAGGCACAGAACATCCAAAAGCAAAACACTGCCCCCCACGTGTTGTCT
This sequence comes from Glycine soja, assembly GCF_004193775.1. Taxonomy (NCBI): domain Eukaryota; kingdom Viridiplantae; phylum Streptophyta; class Magnoliopsida; order Fabales; family Fabaceae; genus Glycine; species Glycine soja. The sequence goes on from NC_041011.1 coordinate 34,701,222, forward strand.
CGTGGGGGTTATGAATATTTAGAACAAAAGCTAATGGCTGAGAAGACAAAGAAAAGACTAGAGGAAGTTGCCCAGTCCGGAAGCACTGAGGGCGTCATTGACCCTCCATCTCCCATCAGACGCCATGCGAAGTGGAAGATGGCCCGCACCAAGAAAACTGGGTAGATGACGTCTGAGGTAGCAAAGGAAATAGTTGAGAAGATTGTAAGTCATTTTCAATTAAGAATTGTAATTATCTTTGTGTATTCTATGAATGCCTTGGAAAAATATGTGTTTTGTATATGATTCTTTGGAGGAACAGGCGTCACAGGGATCGTTCATTGCCCATGGATGTTAGGATGTCTTGACTGCTGCCATTGGGCGACCAGAGAACCCTAGCCATGTCCGTCCTGCTGGAGCCAGTGTCACTATAAAGCAATACTTTGGATCGACTCCATGAACATCCCACAGTTCTTCCTCCATGCCTCCTGAAGACCTACAGCAGCTGACCCAACAAATCAGAGACCATCTGGAGGAGTCGATCACAGAAAAAGTGACTTGGCAGGTGATGGCATCCTTCAGCCAGATGCAATCACAAGGACTTGCACTGCCTCCGGAGCCATAGGTTGGTCCCTCAAGTGCTCGTGTCAGCACAAAGGAGAGTTGTGTTGGTCCCTCAGGGAACGATCCAGAGACGGGTGACTCAGACAAATGCGGGCTGTACATTAAAGAAAATCCTTCCCACCTGGTTGTCCTAGGAAAACTTTATGAGGGATACACAGCGGTTGACAACATCCCTTTGTTGCATGGCCAAGTGAAGGTTGGTGTTGAGGAGGTTAAAGATGCAGAGGCTTCTGTTCCTGTACCCACTGATGAGGTTGCCTTAGTGGGGCAGGCACTTAAAACCTTCCTTGCTTGGCTGACACATCTCGTGAAGCGTTTATCAGAACAAGTATTTTACTCTGATTATATGTTTCTTTTTTTCAATTGATTTGTTCACTGTAATCAAAACTTGTTAATTAACTATGTTTGATCAACAGGCAGCTGTGTCTCCAGCAAAACCTCTAGAAAGCCCAGATCATGAGGTCGATGATCCCCTGTACCTGATGAGATTGACCATCCCACAACTGTTTTTGAAGCCTCTCCAGGTTATGTGGGATGCTACCATGTTTGGGGTGTTTAATCAAAACTTCTCGTTGTACATAAAGCACGAAGATCTCTCTGAAATTGCACACGGTGGTCAATGTCTCAACATATCTGTTATATAGTTGTGGATTCTGTAAGTCAATTTAGATTACTATTAATTACCAAAGTAATTGTTTTAAATTCATACATAATTAACTTTTACTTAACAACATAGGCATCTGACTGAGACAAGTATGCGAGCGGGGAATTTCAATGTGTATGGATTCCTCGAGCAACAGTCCATTCAGAGATCTGCGCAATCGCAATTTGAATAGGAAAGTTACATCAAGAGTTGGATGCAGAGTTCAAAACGTGATGTCTACCTTGGAGCCTACCTGAATGGGTAAGTCAAACACAACAACTAAATTTATATAATCTATACTACTACAATAACTCATATTCGTCTCCATTGCAGCGAACACTGGCAAATGGTCGTCATTCTGCCTAAGGAAAACCTAGTTGTCTGGTTTTGTTCTTTACATAACAGGCCAGAAAACTATCTTAAGGGAATAATTAACAGGTTAGTGTTGTTTTCAATACATTTGCATTAGCATAACTCAACAAGATCAATATTTTAATGTTCCTCACATTCGACAGTGCTTTGAAAGGACTTGATGATACTCCACAACCTAAATCCAAGGTTGTTGCTAGGTGGATTGTTATTAAGGTACGTGATTTAAATAAAATTTTTACTTATATATATACTGCTTATGTGTGTGTACACTAATTGTAGTTAATGTTTAATTAATATCCAAATTTCATTATGTATTTAGTGTAATAGACAAAAAGGAAGCACTGAGTGCAACTATTACATCATGCACTGGATGTCCACGATAATCTTAGGAACTTTCAGCAATAATTGGGAAACGATAATTGTTTATTTCAAACAAAGTTGGTTTTCTTATCATTGTTATTACATTATTAATTTATCTTTTATTTGATCATGCAGTATTTTAATGATGTTAGACCATTAGAAGCAGAGAGATTCAAGGTGTTTCGCATCCAGTGGGCACAATATTGTCTAAAAGTTAGAAATCAAACATAGGATGTTAGGAAACTATGTAACTTTAGGTTACTTAATTAGTTTACCATACTTTGCATTACATGTTTTACAATTGTTGTTTCATTTTAACATTGAATAACCTTTGTTGATAGTTATTCATAGTTATCAATTGATTTTTTTCAATTAATACTTTACTAGCTAGTTTTCTGCTAATGATATATGTTGTGTGCTGTGTGATCTGATTTTAATTTTATAGGTTAAATTTTGGTGTTTTTTTTTTTTGTAAAAACAAAGAGAGTATTTAAAAAATAAATTCCTGAAAACAACATCGGTTTTTGGTCGTTAACATTGGTTTTCCCAAAAAACCGATGTTAATATCCAATACGTTAACATCGGTTTTTTTAAAAAAAAACCAATGTTTGTTTTTTCCGAAAAACCGATGTTAACTGTCAACATTAACACATACGTTAACATCGTTTTTTTTTATAGAAAATCGATGTTAACTGTCAAAATTGATACATTTTTTTGGTGTAATTCTTATTATTAATATCGATTATTTAAATAACCGATGTTGTAAATTTTACGTTAACATCGGTTTAAAAAAACTGATCTTAATGATAATACTTTCAACATCGGTTTTATAACCAATGTAGAAAGTCCTAAATAACTGATGTTAAAAGCCTATTTTCTAATAGTGGGGCCTTCTTTTGACTTTTGCCTGACCAATCTAGAGCTAGTGCTGAGATGTTGTGCTGAAACAAATTTGGTGCTAAACTGGAAGAAGTGTTACTTCATAGTCTAGGAAGGAATAATGTTGGGCCATAAGATCTCAGCTCAAGGGATAGAGGTGAACAAAGCAAAAAATTGATGTTATTGAAAAGCTACCTCTACTAGTGAATGTAAAAGGCATCGGGAGTTTCCTGAACGACTCCCAACTGTTATCCAACCACTGAAAAGGAGATGTTGGCCATAGTCTACGCATTAGAGAAGTTTCAGTCATACTTGGTGGGCTAATTAGATGGGTCCTTCTGATTCAAGAGTTTGATATAGTCATTAAAGACAAGAAAGGATTTGAGAACTTGGTGGTTGATCACTTATCCAGGTTGGTAAATGAAAAAGTCACTCAAGAGGATCAGGAAATCCAGGATGGATTTCCCGATGAATCTCTACTATCTATGAGTGAAAGACCTTGGTTTATAGATATTGCTAACTACAAAGTTTTCAGTATTACCTGTTGGACAAGTGGTCTCAATAACTTAAGAGGGGGGTGAATTAAGTTTAAAAATTTCCCCCTAATCAAATTTTAATTCTCTCTTGAAATAGAATATGCACACTTAATATGAATGAAGTAAAGAGCAATTCAAATTATACTTCTTTAAAATAAGCAAAGCAAAAATAAAATGCAATAAATTAAAGAAGTTTAGGGAAGAGAGAAATGCAAACTTAGTTTTTATACTGGTTTGGCCACGCCTTGTGCCTACGTCCAATCCTCAAGCAACCTGCTTGAGATTTCCTCTAACTTGTAAATTCCTTTTACAAATTCTGAACCCCACAGGGATACCCTTCCCTTGTGTTCAGAGATCCTTACAAATCAAGAGACCCACTGTCTCATGAACAACAATTGTTTGCTTTAAAGTAAGAATAATATTTCTCTCTTATAGAAAAGAATGTTACAAGATGAAGATCTTATCATAATCCTTATTGATTTTGCAAGTGTTTGGTCAAGGCTTTCTTTTGAGAGGATAGGAAAATTATTGTTCTGAAAAACTCTGAAGAATTTCGAACTCAAGTCACATATTTATAGGCCTTTGGTGACCTTTCAAAAACTTGTGAACAGTTGTGACTTTTTAGAGTTATTTTCAAAATTTCCTCACTGGTAATCGATTACAGATATGTGGTAATCGATTACACAGTTAATTTTGAGGAGTTATGACTCTTCAGATTTTGAATTTCAAAATTTCGTGACTGTTAATCGATTACACAACTATTGTAAACGATTATAGGTTTAAAATTTAAATTCAAAACTTTCTAAAACCCATTTAAAACATTTTTGTCTTTGGTAATCGATTACAATCTCTTTGTAATCAATTACACATTCAAAATTCAAATTCAAATGTTTTCTAAAACTATTTAAAACTTATTTTTTCTTCTGGTAATCGCTTACAGCTTCTGGTAATCAATTACCAGAGAGAAAAACATATTTTCAAAAATAGAGTTTTACTTAAAAACTTTTGTAAGATGTTTTGAAGAATTAACCTAAGGCCAAACATTTACAGTCTCTTTTAAGGGATTCTTTTAACATACAATGGACTAATTATTAATCATTTCTCTTGAATTCTTGATCTTGACTTTGATCAATCTTGAATAGCTTTCATCTTTTTGGCATCATCAAAAGCTTCATACAACATATGCTTCTACATTACCAAGAAATCCGGGATAAATTTCCCGATGAATCTCCATGTACACATTTCTATGTTTAGGATGATCCACATTTGTTTAAAATAGGAGTGGATAATTTTCTGAGAAGGCGTGTTACCAAGGAGGAAGCCAGAAGTATATTATGGCACTGTCACAATTCTCCTTGTGGTGGACATTCAGTGGGGATAGGACGACTGCTAAAGTATTACAAGCAGGATTCTTCTGGCCTTCCATCTTCAAAGATGCCCATGATCATGTACTCCATTATGACCAATGCCAAAGAATGAGGGGGCATTTCTCGGAGGAATGAGATGCCATTGTAGAACATAATTGAAGTGGAAGTCTTTGACTGATGGGGAATTGATTTTTTGGGCCCTCTACCACCCTCACATGGGAATGAGTACATCTTGGTAGCTGTTGATTATGTTCCCAAATGGGTAGAATTCATAGCTACTCTAAAGAATGATGCCAAGACTGTCATTAAGTTCCTAAAGAAAAATATTTTCTCCCACTTTAGGGTGCTCAGAGTGCTTATAAGTGATAGGGGTTCACATTTATGCAATACACAGATACAGAAGGTTCTAGGGCAATTAATGTCTAACATAAGGTAGCTTCACCTTACCATCCCCAGACAAATGACCAGGCAAAGCTATCCAACAGAGAGCTGAAGAGAATTCTAGAAAAGGTTGTTGCATCTTCAAGACTCCCATTCGACTATCACCATTTCATATGGTCTATGGGAAAGTGTGTCACTTGTCGATGAAGATGGAACATATGGCTTACTAGGCCCTCAAATTTGTCAATTTTGACGACTCTATATCTGGAGAGAAGCATAAGTTGCAATTGCTAGAGCTAGAAGAGATGAGGCTTAATGCCTATGAATCCTCCAAGATTTATAAGCAGAAGATGAAAGTGTACCATGATCGAAAGATGATAAAGAGAAACTTTCAACTCGGACAACAAGTGTTGCTGTTCAATTCCTGCTGAAGCTCTTCTTGGGTAAACTCAAGTCCAAGTGGTCTGGTCTCTTCAAAACCAAAGAGGTGAAGTCTTACGGAGCAGTTGAGTTGATGGATCCTACCTCAAATGAACCTAAGCGGAGTTGGATTGTCAATGGTCAAAGGTTGAAGATCTACAATGGTGGCAACATTGAGAGACTATCCACCATCATTCATCTTCAAGACCCATGAGGGTGTCTCATGTCAAGCTAATGACGTTAAAGAAGTGCTTACTGGGAGGCAACTATGACTCTTTACCTTACCTTTATTTTATTTAATTGCATTGTGTAAATTTTTTGTTACTTAGGATAATTGTGTTTCAATTTTCAATAATGTGTGCTTGTTGTAGCTCTAGGGGGTTGTGAGAGTTTAAGAATGTCTTGTATGAATCAAAGTGGTAGGAATTGATTAAGTGCTAGTGTAGAAGAATTGAAGTCCGAAAATTGTTGTCTTGCACTAAGCGCGTGTATATTGTCGCGAGAATCACGCTTAACACATGATCTCTCGCTAAGGGCGCCCAACACCCGCTAGGCGAGGTGAGTCACGCTAAGCCAAAATTATCCTCTATATGTAATTAATTTTGAATAGGCTTGGCATGCACCGCACGCTAAACGCATCAACTTCTCGCTTAGCATAACCATTTGCGTTAAGCCCAATTACTCCTCTGTCTAAAATTATTTTCAAATGGGGCTTAGTGCATAACTGCGCACTAAGCTTGCTTACAACAACACACTAAGCGTAGTACTTGCGCTAACACTTCTTCAACTTCCCACATTAAGTTGCTAAGCACAATATCCTTGGCTAAGCAAGCCAACCACACCCGCTAAGCGTGAAAATGACCGCTAAGCGAAAGTTGCAGCAAAAAATCACCTGCAACTCTCGCTAAGCCAACCCATGGGTGCTAAGCCTAAGTTCCTCTTGGGTTAGGAAATTCAAGAATTGGGCTTACCGAGTGTTCATGTGTCGGCAAGTGTACCAATTCGCACAAGTAGTATATTAAAACAGTAAGATCGAGTGTCGAGTCCACATGGAATTTGTTTCACTAAGAAATTGTACATCCAATATGCAAACATTTGTATAAACTAAAAGCAAAGTAAATATCAAGTTGAATTCTATACTACAATCTCTGTGAATAAAAACTAAATATCTAGAAACTTAGGGGTGAAAACAGTCAAGTAAAAAGCGTCGGGTTGTTCTACTGAATTTTCCTTGATGTTATTATGTATTTTTCTCTATTTAATGTTATCCTAGTATTCTTATGCTAATAAATTACTAAAACCAAGATCCCTCTAGTGAATGAGCCTAACTCTCTTTAAACCTCATCCTTGATCCCTCAACAAACTTAGCCTAAAAGAGTTGCATTAAGTTTAAAACATAACATGAACTAGATCACTGCACTCCATTCCTAGACATAAAGATTTCTAGCTTGCTCTACCAAGTTCTAAGGCTTTAAAGCATTTCCCAATGCTGAAAATCCTAACTATACACGCAAATGGGTGATCAAGCCATAAACATGCAAAAATAAGCATAGATAGAAGCAATGAACACAGAAAAACAACATTATATAGATAATGGAAGAGTATTACATCAAGGGTTCAGCAGAACTTCCCAACCAAGAGGCTTAGCCTTCCATTACAAGAAATATGCTCCCAATACAAGAAGGAACAGAGTTTGGTGAAAGAAAAAGGCAAAGAATGGTTGAGGATGTCTCCTCCAACGTCTAAAACCCTAGTTTCACTCCTCTAACCTAAGCTCTCTTAGCTTCTCTCTCTTTGTCGCTTCAGCTTCCCTTTGTGCTCTATTTTTCGACCCCCCCCCTTTAGTTTCTGCCAGTTTTAGTGTTTTAAAGGCTCTTGGACATTTCAGCTTCTGAAGGCTCGCTTAGCAAGACAATCTCGCTAAGCGAGAGTAAGTGAATTTTGGCTTAGTGAGTTGGGCGTGCTAAGCGCGAGAAGGGACAATGACCTCGCTGGGCAGGCTTGCGGCGCACTGGGCGAGCACATCTTTGACTAATCCTCTTCTGGAGTTTCCCAACCCGCTAAGCGAGTTGTATGCCTCGTTTAGCGGATGCCACTCACTAAGCGGATTTGCCTCGCTTAGCGAGTCATCAGCTACTTGAACCTTCTCTTCTTTTAGCCTGAAACTGAAGTGGTTTCGACATTAATTCACAAAATGAGTGTATCTACTATATAAAATCACACTAAACATGAAAATATGTACAATTCCTACAAAAAGAACCATAAATTGGAGATAAGGCGCTAATTTTATGCAAATATTCAATACAAAACTAAGTCGTGAATAACGACTAACAAACTCCCCCAAGTTTACAGTTTTGCTTGTCCTCAAGCAAAGAAATAACAATTTACTTATCCTCAAGTGACAAAATTCATAGTGGTTAACCAAAATTGTGTTTTTTCTAAAACATTCAATCACATGAACATAAGTGGCTAGCAATACTTCAACCAATAGCCCTTCATAAAGATATACAGTATTTCAAAGATATGAACATGTACATTAAGCAGCATAAATGAAATAAGCTAGCAAGCAAGACAGGTATCAAGGAAGGTTCATCAAGCTTAATCCTCACGGTCGCTGTTTCTCTCATAGCATAAGTGTTTAAGGTAATTCTTCAAATCAACAACCAACACAAGTCTCAACTTTTGCATTTCATCTCATGTCATACAATCACAAACACACAAATTGAATCTGAAGGACTTTCTTGGCTTGTAATGAGGCTGGGCTACAAACAATTCATGGTTTTTCTAGGATTCAAAACTTAGGTTCTACGAGAGCATTCATCCTTAGATCACCCTTTTCCCTTTTATTCCTAGCTTCTATTGATATTCCATACTCTTATAAGACACTTAGCTTAAGCAACAACACACAAAAACTTTGCTTATTCTTGAAACTTTCATTTTTTAGCAGTTTTTTACTTACTGCTTCTTTATACAATTTCCTATGGCAGTTGCTTTTCTTACCACAATTAACATCACCCAATACACTTCCCCCAAATTTGGGACAAATTTGCCTTGAACCACAATGCTCTCCTACAACCTAAAGAAAGGTAGATGGAGATTATAATTCAACGGGCTTAGGGTTCAACTCAATCAATCAGATTTAAGCTCAAAATAGGTGCAAAGGTTTCATCATTCATGAACAGGGTAAAGCTATTTGGTTAAGTGACTATTTCAATCAATCATGGCCTTCATCATTTCCAATTCATGCATTCATTTAGTATTCAGAGATTCATGCAAAAATTAGTACTCGATGCTAGTCGTTCTCTCACAATTTAAGTTCACATAACTCACCGGGTTATAGCCAATGATTACCTTCACTATTTACCTGTCAAACAAACTAACAATTTCACTCACGCCCTTAATTCATGTTCTTTCTTTTCTAGTTACTGCATACTTATTTCAAGCACGTGATCTAACATCACAATTCACTCAAGTCGTGCAATCAATCAAATTCAAAACCAATCACAAACACTAGAAATTTAAACCAAAACAAACCATTGTGCATAGAAATGTAAACTATTCAAAAAGTTGTGAAATTTGCTAAGTAAATAACTAAAATTAAAACTGAAATTTAAAAGCTGAATGTAAATAGCAGAAAATGTAAATGAATCCTGTCTTCAGCCCTTCTGTGCGGATGTAGGGTCGTCCCGAGGTGAGGAAGGAGCATCCTGGGTTGGCAGAGATGTGTCTTGTGCTGGAGTGGGCCAAGGGTCCCAGGTGCTTTGCGTTACTGCCATATGCATAGTCTATGTCTGCAGCGCTGTCTCCCTCCTCAGGTGCCTTGGTCAGTGTGGTGGCAAGAGTGACCTCTGGAGTCTCCTCCGATGTGGCCTAAGGTGTCGCCTCCGGCTCTGGCTGCGGCTCCTGGGCTGTAGGAGCCTCACCTCCCCTGACAGGAGAAGGCTGGACTCCTGGCCAGGCCACCTGGGCCATGAACTCCTCTATGCTGATAATGGGCCGATGTTGAGCCAAGTCATGGATACTCTGCATCACCCGGCATAAGCCATGTTGGAGGCTTTGTAGCATCGACACCAGGACATTTGTGCTATGAGCGGAGGTGCCAAAGGGTGCTGGAGGTGTAGGAATAGGAGCTGGTTATGGTGGTGCTGATGTAGAAGCTGGAGCAGGGGTAGAAGTGGAGGCGTCAGAAGGTCCTCAAGCCCTCGTCTTACGGGTTCCCGGAAAGGTGATCGTGGGATCATCCAGGTTCCAACAGTTCTTTCTAATATATGCCAAATTAATAATGGCAGGGCTAAGGGACTCGAAGGTCAATAAGTCTGGGACGACTCCTCTGGTGATGCATAAAGCAGTGATGAGGGTAGGGAAGCCAAGCCGAGAGGAGTTGGACTGGGCCATCTGAGAAATCTGGCCCTAAATAAAAGAGCTCATGTCCATGTCCATCTTTGTCACCAGACCATACACTAACCTCGCCCTGTCCATATTAAGGTCGAACATATGAGAGGTGGGGGCGAGGTTATAATAGGATAAGACACTCCAGGTCTGCGCCAGGATAGTGAGGCCCTTCCTCAAGAGCTTCCAGGGCGCTCCTTTAGCATTTAAAACAAAACTATGCCCTAGAATATAGAGCTTGGAAGCAAGCTCCTAAGGATCTGGGTGTGTGTGGCAGAACTTGGAGAAGGCTGAGTAGTGCTCCTCTGGCTCCAAAACCACTGGGGTCTCCAGAAAAGCATTAAGTGTCTCCCCATCAAACTTTATCATCTTTCCTCTCACCCTGACCTACCTTGGTGATTTGTCCTCTGGGTCATATAAATTTGCATAAGACTCCTTGACTGGGGCCACATCAATTTGACCATCAGACTGCTTGGTCAAGGCTTTATGCCACTGATCGAGGTCGTACCCGAATCAAATAAACATGAAAATGCAGTAACTAGGAAGTGATCCTAGGTCGTTTCCCAACGAGTAGTGACAAACCAAATGTTCATAATATACTTGCAGTAACAGTAACGATTGGGGGGGGTTTGTTTGTTTTGTGATTAAAGAGCAGAACAAGTAAACTGGAATACGAAACTACTAATATTAAAAACGGGTTGTTTCCTCTGATTCAGAAGCCATTCTCTTATCCTGGGTTATGGAGAATTCGTCCCTAACAGTCAACCACTTAATCCAACCCTATTTCAATTTACTAAGCGAAAATCAACTTAGGGTTTTCAATACGTGATTAGGCACCACATACACCAGTTAGCCCTTCGTCCATTAAGCATGAATGCAAGTTAGGCTCAGAGGCAATTAATCGAACACTAAGCGTGCACTGATTAATATTCACGAATTTGGGATAACTGGTGAAGGGAAAACTGCCAGGAAACCACATTACAAGCAAAACCTCAAAGAGAGTTGGGCTTTGTCCTCAAAAGGAAACAACACTAGAAAATCTAGCCTTCCATGGATTCAAACAGAAAATGCAAATGAAACATGAAACAGAAACGTAAATGAACAAAAATGTAAATGAAACAGAAACGTAAATGAGAGTAGAAGAAGAAGCAAGAACGAAAACGAAATTGTAATTAGAAGCAGAAAACGTAAAATTGCATTACGTGAACAGTAGCATCAAAGCATAAAATGTAAAACCCTAAAACAAAAGCTCTGAATAATGAATAGCATAACAGAATAGCCTTGCACGAATCCCAAGGCTGCTATTTAAAAAGAGTCACTCAATGTCACTGGGCCCTATTACAATACTCTGGCCCAAAACGAAATAAACACTGAACAACATAAAATAAAATTGCGAAATTTCCTAATTAGAAATTAACTAAGGTAAGCGCTGCTTTATTTGCCCTCTTCAAGTCCATAACCAAAATCCGGATTAAGCTCAATGTTTCATTAATTCCTGAAATTAGATTAAAAACATCAAATTAGCTAAATGAGCCCAAATAATAAAACTGCCTTATTAATTGACAATTAAGACCAATCAGTAATTAAAATGGTGCAAAAAGGGTTTAGAAAATAGAAGAAAATGATGGCACATCAGCCACCGCCTCCTTTCAAGCTCCCTTCGGAACTCGTCATACTCTGTCACATATAAAGTAATGTTCCTCTCTGGGAGGATGTTCCTGGAGTGAACGTTTTGTTCATAACGTTCCCATGTGACCTCTGAAATAAATCTAGTCGTGTCGTAGGGTTCTTCAGGTCTGGAGGCGGTTGCTTTCCTTTTTCTAGAGGCCATCTGCATCAAAAGAATCACAGAGAAGAAAATTAGACAGGTTTTATTCAAGATTGAAAGCAGAAAATTAAAATAGAAAAAAGGAATGGGCGCTTAGCGAGACTGGCTCGCTTAGTGCACCTTAGGAAAATGACATGATACACTTAGCGCAACTACTAAAAAATAAAGACTCTGGCTAAGCGAGACACCCTCGCTTAGCTGAAGCAACACAATGGCTAGGCGAGCATGGCTCACTAAGCCTTATTCTCCGACAGAGAGCTAATTGCGCATAGCGAGACAGACTCACTTAGCACGACACACGATATAGGCTTAGCGCCAGTGGGCGCTTAGCTTTACTTGACCACTGGAACATAATTGGCTTAGCAAGCAGGCTCACTAAGCCTTATTCAAAAATAGAGATGAAATTCTGCTTAGCGAACATGACTCGCTTAGTGCATGAACAAAATTTCAGAACAACTAAATTGCCTTGGGCTTAGTGAGACTAACTCGCTTAGCCCTGGCTTATTCAAACATCAGAGGCATGGTGGCTTAGCGAGCGTGGCTCGCTCAGCCCCAACCAGAATACCAATAACCTTTATTACTTAGACCTAACTAAACTGACTCGCTAAGCGCGGCATGCCAGCTTAGCGAGTTCATACGAACTCATAAATTAAAAACTTGGAATTTAAATACTCGCTAAGTCAAAGTGCAGTGGCTTAGCAAGTTCATATATATAAGCATAAATTTAAACATAATTGATGAACATGCTTAACGGGACAGGGCCACCTTAGCGAGTTCATCTGAAAACCCAAAAATTCATCCAAAATGGATGAACTCACTTAGTGAGCAAGCTCGCTTAGCGAGTACATTGAAATTTCCAAATAAAATTAGGGCTTCGAAGCCTCAATTCCCTAGCCACTTTCAGGCATAGGAAATCTAAGCAAAACCCATCAAATAAACCTACATTATACTCTAAACTAAACCCCTAACATCATACAATAAAACAAATAACAAATCAACAGCAACACCAACACAAAATAAAAAATCATAAAGAAAGCAAAGTGGCTTCTACCCTAGGGTTCAAAAAAAAAATATAAAAGAAAGAAAAGGGTACTTACTTGGATCGCAGAGAAGTTGCAAGCAAGATGGAGGCAAAGAAGCAGAGAACATGAAAGTGCAGTGCAGATGAATGCCAATGATTGCAAGGTATATGAGTGGGAAGGTTATAATGTTGCACAAAAGTAACTGCCTAAGGCAGTTATGTCTTATTTTTGGCAGTTTCGACTGTCTCACTTAGCGTGAGTGACTCGCTAAGCGAGCACTCTGTTACTTTTGAATTTTTAGATTTCAAACTAATGCGCTTAGCGGGATAGACTCACTTAGCCCAATTCGAGAATTAGAAAACCCGAGAAGGTTTTGGGCTTAGCGCATAGGTGCACGCTTAGCGAGTTATGCAGTTCTGATTGGTATGCAACTTCCGCTAAGTTGGACATGGCCGGCTTAGCGAATTAAATGCCTCAAGATGCAGCAGTGGGGTAGCCCTTAGCGAGATGGTCTCGCTTAGCGTAATGTCATTCCAAAGAGAGATTTGGGCTTAGCGGGTATGACCCGCTTAGCCCAATTGACATGGGGGTCCAGGCAGAGAGTGATTTGCGTTTAGCGTAATGTCATTCCAAAGAAGTTTTTGGGCTTAGCGCAACTGTCTCGCTTAGCGAGACCCCTTTAGCCAATGGGTGAGGGATGGTGTGCTTAGCGCAAGGTGCTACTCGCTCAGTGCATGAGGTGTGATTCGCTTAGCGCATAGAACGTGCTGAGTGAGTGGATGACTGAAAATTTTTCTAAGTTCTTTCCTTATCCATTGCTTCATAGAAGCTTTTGCCAACCCCTCTATCATACAAAAACATGTTGATTATGACTCTAACAATCACAAATAAGTTGAAACCTAGCTATATGCAATGATGCACAGAAAATAATGACTAAGAAAACAAAGAAAAAGCTAGGTTGCCTCCCAGTAAGCGCTTCTTTAACGTCACTAGCTTGACGCATGTTATCTCTAAGGGTCCTGTGTAATCTTAGCTCTGGCCATTTGAGCTATCTCATTCTTAATTTCATCCATCTTCGAACAAACATTCCGGTCAATTGAGTGTTTTGCTGCATCAAACAAATCAAATGTGACCTTCTGGTCATCCACACTCATTTCAAGATTACCTTTCCCCATATCCACCACACAATTGGTTGTTAACATGAAGGGACGACCTAAAATCAATGGGATTTCAGCATCCTCTTTGATGTCCATGATCACAAAATCTGCAGGGAAAATGAATTGTCGCACTTTGACCAAAACGTCTTCTACCATGCCATAGGGCCTTGTAATAGACCGATCTGCCAGCTGCAATGTCATTCTTGTTGGCATGATTTCTAGCTCTCCAATCCTTCTACACATGGAGAGAGGCATCAAAGTAATGCTAGCCCCTAAGTCAATAAGGGCTTTTCCAACTAACACCACACCAATCAAGCAAGGGATTGTGACACTCCCTGGATCCTTGTGTTTTGGTGGGAGAATTCTTTGGATAATAGTGTTGTAATTTCCCTCCACCACAATGTTATCACTATGGATATATTTTCCCTTCTTGGTCAGCAGATCCTTGAGAAATTTAGAGTAGAGTGGCATTTGTTGCAAGGCTTCTCCAAATGGGATAGTTATCTCCAATTCTTGAAGATATCAAGGAAACGAGCGAAGTGTCGTTCCTTGTCTTTCTTGGACGACACCAAAGGGTATGGTGCTTCCTTCCTGTGCATCGGACAAGCTCCCTCTTCTATTCTCTGGCCAACTCACTCTTCATCTTTTTCTCTTCCTCATATTCTCTTTTTTTTATTTCTTTCTCCTTATTATTTATTTTTTCTCCCTTATCTGATCTTCTTTTTTTTTCTTTTTCTTCTACAGCCTCTAACTCCTTCTCATCACTAATGCTCCTCTCATCTTCCACCATGGTTGCCTTCTTGCTTCTGGTTATGACAACCTTACATTCTTCTTTAGGATTTTTTTTCAGTATTCGCTCCAAAACCTCCAGAAGAATTGTCAGTTATTTGCTTGCCTAGCTGTCCCACTTGGATCTCCAGGTTCTTTATGGCTGACTCAGTGCTCTTGTGTTTGGACATTGAAACTTGCATAAACTGAGCCAACGCCTCTTCCAGCTTGATGGTCCTCTTGTATAGGCTAGGCCCATGATTCTGAGGTCTATTGGATGGTCCTCCTTGGTTTTTATTCAACTGATTTCCTGGGTGAGACCTCTATCCTTGCCCTTGATTCTGATTAAAATTTGAACTTTGCTGGTAACCTGAAAAACCACCTGCATTGAATCCTTGTCTGTTCTGATTCCCCATATAATTCACTTCCTTTGTAGCATCATCAAGGGGTATACAGCAACCAGATTCATGCGCTCCTCCATATATGCTGCAACCTCCAACCTGCATTACTGCTGAATGGGAAGGTTGAACCGCTTGTGACTGTGTTGGCAGTGTGGAAGCATTGACTTCCAAGATTATTTTGATGATGCCAAAGAATCAAAAGTTAAGCAAGTTCCAAAGAATCAGGCTTCAAGAATCAATTTTCAAGAATAATCAAGATCAAGATTCAAGAATCAAGAGAAGACTCAATCAAGATAAGTACTAAAAAAGTTTTCCAAAACATTGAGCAGCACAAGAAGTTTTCACAAAATCATTACCAAAGAGTTTTATTCTCTGGTAATCAATTACCAGAAGGTAGTAATCGACTACCAGTGTTTTAAAACGTTAGATTTCAAATTTCAAGAGTCACAATTTATGTTTAAATAGTTTTAAATAATTTTAAACTCGTGTAATCGATTACACAATACTTGTAATCAATTACCAGAGTTCTAAACATTTTGATTTTC
The DNA here is from genome assembly GCF_004193775.1 of Glycine soja. Taxonomy (NCBI): domain Eukaryota; kingdom Viridiplantae; phylum Streptophyta; class Magnoliopsida; order Fabales; family Fabaceae; genus Glycine; species Glycine soja. Next base: position 34,716,893 of record NC_041011.1, read on the forward strand.
AAAATTTAAACATGAAGAGTCGCATCTGTTGATGTGTAATCGATTACACCTTAATGGTAATCGATTACCAATGACTGATTTTGAAAAATAAATTTCCAAAAGTCACAAATCCTCAAGTGACTTGTTTCTAAAGATTTTTTCAAAAGTCACAACTTTTTAAGTGACTAGTTTTTCAAAAGAGTCACAATTTTTAAAGGGTGACTAGTTTTAAAGAAATTTCCAAGAGTCACAAACTTTAACTTGAGGCATCAATAGATTATAAATATGTGACCATGGCATCAATCTTTCAATGAATCTTTCAATGAATCTTTCAACAATCTTTCAACGCTTTTCTACAGAACTTTTTAACTCATTTCTCTTCATCTTTCTAAAAGTTTTTGTTCAATACTTTCTCTTTCAAGAAAAGTTCTTTGATCAAAAACTTGTGCTATTCTTTTTCATTCTCTTCTCCCTTTTCCAAAAGAATAGAAGGACTAACCGCCTGAATTCTTTTGTGTCTCCCTTCTCTCTTGACAAAAGATTCAAAGGACTAATCGCCTGAGAATTCTTTTGATTTTTCCGTTCCTCTTAAGCAAAAGATTTCAAAGGACTAACCGCCTAAGATATCTTTTGTTTCCCCTTACAAAGATTCAAAGGACTAACCGCCTGAGAATTCTTTGTCCCAACACATTGGAGGGTACATCCTTTATGGTACAAGTAGAGGGTACATCTACTTGGGAATTGTTATACTGAGAATAATAGAGGGTACATCTCTTGTGGATTAGTTCAAGTGGAGGGTACATCCACTTGGTTATTTAAAGAGAACAAGGGAGGGTACATCCCTTGTGGATCTTTGGCTTGTAAAGGATTTTACAGGGTTGAAAAGAAATCTCAAGAACCGCAGGTTGCTTGGGGACTAGATGTAGACACGGTTTGTGGCTGAACCAATATAAATCTTGTATTTGTCTTCTTCTTCCCTACACTCTTTAATTTCCATTGAGTACTTTTAATTATCGCTTTTACTTTTGGTTAAGTTTCTATTTATGTTCTTTACTTTCTTAACTTAGTAGTAAAAGCCTAATTGAATCTAGTAACATTAAGAAGGATAGACTTTTTAATTAGTCAAGACACGTTCATAATTAATTCAACCCCCCCCCCCTCTTAATTATTTCGAGGCCACTTGATCCAACAAGTGGTATCAGAGCAGGTATCTTGAGAAAAGTTTCACAACTTCAAGATTCATGGCCTCCTCAAATTCTCTATTTCCTGAAGGAAACTCCGTCCATAGGCCACCTATCTTTAATGGTGAGGGTTACCACTATTGGAAAACCCGAATGCAAATCTTTATTGAAGCCATAGATTTAAACATTTGGGAAGCAATAGAAATAGGACCTTACATACCCACCATAGTAGATGCAAGCACTAGCACAACTACACAAAAACCTAGAGATAAATGGACTGAAGAGGATAGAAGAAGAATCCAATATACTCTTAAAGCCAAAAACATCATCACTTCTGCCCTAGGAATAGATGAATATTTTAGAGTGTCAAATTGTTCAAATGCAAAGGAGATGTGGGATACTCTCCAACTTACACATGAAGGCACCACTGATGTGAAAAGATCTAGAGTCAATACCCTTACACATGAATATGAATTATTTAGGATGAACCCTAATGAGAACATCCAAATATGCAGAAAAGATTCACACACATAGTCAATCATCTTGCCTCCTTAAGAAAAATCTTCCCTAATGAAGATTTAATTAATACAGTTTTAAGATGTTTAAGTAGGGAATGGCAGCCCAAGGTAACTGCTATTTCTAAAAGTAAAGATCTTTCCTCTATGTCTCTTGCCACTTTGTTTGGCAAATTGCAGGAACATGAAATGGAACTCCAACGTCTCAACCAAAATGAAGAAACCGACAAAAGGAAAAGAAGCATAGCACTCAAAGCCTCCTCCTCAATGCAAGAAGAAGAAGAAGAAGAATCTGATGATGAAGAGGACTTCTCACTCTTTGTGAAGAAGTTTCATAAATTTGTTAAAAATAGAAGAATGGAGAGAAGCCATAACTTCAATAATGGGAAGAGATCCCAAGAAGTTTCTCCTACACTTAAATGCTACAAGTGTAATCAACCCGGTCACATAAAGGCAAATTGTCCCTCAAATGAGTCATGGCCCAAGAAGAATGAGAAGAAAAGCTATAAAGAAAGAGGATCCAATAAGGCGTATATTGCTTGGGATAACAATGACTCATCCGATGGTTCGGAGAAGGAGATCAACCTTCTATCCAAGGACTATGAAAGTGATAAGAACATCTCTAAAGAAGATTAAGGAAAAAGCAAAAGTCTGACTTCCATCTTTGAAGATCTAGGCACTTAAATCATGAAAAAGGTAACATCAAAACCATTCTCTTTTAAATTAAGTTGGTTGAAACTTTCCTTTCAATTAACTTGTTTATATGATGACTAACAAAATTTTATTTGTTTGTCTTGGTTGATTGCTATTGTGAATTTTGTGTTTGATTGAGTTATTTTCTTTCTCGAAGCATGATGTTTATTATTAAAACAAATAGTTGATAGTACATATGATTATTGCATGATTTTTTTGTATGATATGTGAATTACTTGCTTAAAAGATATTCATAATGCTTTTTCAAAAATCTATTATGTTATATATATTTATTTTCATATAAGAGTTTTTAGATATAAAATATTTTGACTCCTTTTCAAATCCTTTCACTAAGAATTCATTCAACACTTAGTTTTCCTAAAAAGCTTTCTGGTAATCGATTACTACAATACTGTAATCGATTACCAAATGTTGTAATCGATTACAACACATCCCTGCTCCTATAAATTCAGATTTCAAAATTAGAAATTAGAAACCTCCATTTTTCTCGCGAAACCCTCGTTCCAAATTCGTATTTCTGCCATAACTTACTCATTTCTTATCCAAATCACGTCCCACAAAGCCCAAAATTCATCTTTTTTCATCCTCTTTCATTTAAACCAATTGAAATTTTGAATAAGTCTCTCAAATGGCAGAACCATCGAAGAAGCGCAAGGGTTCTTCAAGTAGAAGCCAACAGCACTCCAAGGCTCAGGATATTCCAATTCCTTCCTCCATTTCCTCCTCCTCATTGTTCTCATCGGAAGAACAACGTATACGGTACACAAACCTCTTCTCCTCTCATTCTATCACTGACCCTAAGTTCATAGATATGGATTTCTTTTCTGATGAGAGTTTCGAATGCATTCAAGCATTTCAAAACTCAAATCTCATTCCCTTTATGTCTTTAAAACTACCTGTGTATTCTGAATTGGAAAAAGCCTTTTGTCGCAACCTACCCTTCGGCGGGAGGGCGACGCGAGGGCTCACGGGTGTGTCTTCCATGGGAGGAAGATGCGCGGAGTCGCCACCAACGTTTACTCGAGGAAAACGTCGAAAAAACTGGAAAGCTATGGTCTACGAACTTTAAGTGTGATCATGATGATTTGATGCAAATGATGCAAATGCACTTTTCAAGTTTAAATTCAAGACAATGATTCAAGAATACAAGACACAAACATCAAGATGATCACTAGTACATTAGGAAGGAAATTCCTAATTGATATAGCAAAAGGTTTGGCCAAGTAATTTATGTTAAAAAGTGTTTTTTAAGATATTTACTCTCTGGTAATCGATTACCAGAGGATGTAATCGATTACTAGTGGCAAAAAATGTTTACAACAGCTATTAAAAATTTGAATTCAAATTTTAGATTGTGTAATCGATTACACCATATTGGTAATCGATTACCAGCAGTTAATAAATGTTTTAATTCAAATTTTAAAACCTGTAATCGATTACACAAATCCTGTAATCGATTACCAGAGGAGATTTTCAGAAAAATATTTCTAAGAGTCACATCTTCTCAAATGGTTTTTACATGACCACCAAAGGTCTATATATATGTGACTTAAAACACGAATTTGCTCAGAGTTTTTCTGAACAACAAGTCTTATTCTCTCAAAGAGCAAAAACATTTTATCCTCTTAAGAATTCCTTGGCCAATACACTTGCAATTCAATAAGGAATCAATTGAGTGCTCAGATTGTAAAATCTATCTCTTTCAAGAGAGATTCATTCTTCTCTTCTTTCTAAATTCTCTAAGGGATTAAGAGACCGAGGGTCTCTTGTTGTAAAAGAATTCTGAACACAAAGGAAGGATTGTCCTTGTGTGTTCAGAACTTGTAAAAGGATTTTACAAGATAGTGGAACTCTCAAGCAGGTTGCTTGGGGACTGAACGTAGGCACAAGGGTGTGGCCGAACCAGTATAAATCCGAGTTTGCATTTTCTCTTCCGTTAAACTCTTTTATTTATTATTGTTTTATATTTATAGTCAGATTGTTCTATTTGAATCATTATTTAAGAGTTCCTTTTTAAGGGAATTTGTAACTTGCATAGAAAGTGAAATAGAATTTTAATTTGGGAAATAGTTTGCAATATCTTAATTCAATCCCCCTTCTTAAGATATCTGAGGCCACTTGTCTAACAAGTGGTATCAAAGCTTCATTCTTGTATAAAGTTTAGAAGCTTCAAGAAAAATGGCCTCAGCAAACTTCTTATTTCCAGAAGGAAATTCAATCAATAGACCTCCAATCTTTAATGGAGAGGGTTACCACTACTGGAAAACCCGAATGCAAATTTTTATTGAGGCAATAGACTTAAATATTTGGGAAGCCATAGAAATAGGGCCTTATATACCCACCACAGTAGAAAGAACAACAATAGATGGGAGCACAACAAGTGAAAGCATAACAATAGAAAAACCTAGAGATAGATGGTCTGAAGAGGATAGAAGATGAGTACAATACAATTTAAAAGCCATGAACATAATTACATTTGCCCTGGGAATGGATGAATATTTCAGGGTTTCAAATTGTAAGAGTGCTAAGGAAATGTGGGACACTCTACAATTAACACATGAAGGTACAACAGATGTTAAAAGATCTAGGATAAACACATTAACTCATGAATATGAACTATTTAGGATGAATGCAAATGAAAGCATTCAAGACATGCAAAAGAGGTTCACACATATAGTAAATCATCTTGCAGCCTTAGGGAAAGAGTTTCAAAATGAAGATGTCATAAACAAAGTATTAAGATGCTTAAGCAGAGAATGGCAACCTAAAGTAACAGCCATTACTGAATCAAGAGATTTATCTAACATGACTCTTGCTACTCTATTTGGAAAGTTACAGGAACATGAAATGGAATTGTTGAGATTAAATCAACATGAAGAAAATGACAAGAAAAAGAAGGGAATTTCTCTTAAAGCCTCATCTTCAATCCAAGAAGAAAGTGATAAAGAAATTGATCTAGATGAAGATGATGATCTTAGCCTTTAAGTAAAAAGGTTCAACAAGTTTCTTAAAGTAAGAGGAAATCAAAGGCGACCCAATTTTAAATCTAAAAGAAGGACAAAAACTTCATCTTCTACTCCAAAATTCTTTGAATGCAATCAACCTGGACATCTGAGGGTTGATTGTCCTATCTTCAAGAAAAAGAAGGAGAAGTATGAAAAGAAAAACTTTAGTGAAAAGAAATTGAAGAAAGCATACATCACATGGGATGACAATGATATGGAATCTTCTGAAGATTCAGAAAATGAAGAGATAAACCTCTGTCTAATGGCTAAAAGTTATGAAAGTGATGAAGAGGTAACATCAAATAACTTATCCATTTCTTTTGATGAATTACAAGATGCATTTGCTGATTTGCATAAAGAGTCAATTAAACTTGCAAAGTTAGTTTCATCTTCTAAGAAAACAATTTCATATTTAGAAAATGAAATTTCAAAATTAAAAAAAGAATTAGATCAATTAGAACTAAAGTCTCAATTTCTAAATCAAATGAAAAAGTTCATATCTCTACTATTTCTGACAAGAAAATATTTGATTCTTGTAGTTGTTGTGAAAAATATGAAAAAGAAATTAAAGAGTTGAAAAACTCACTTGCAAAATTTTCTTATAGTAAAAATAATTTAGATGTCATATTAGGAAAACAAAGACGTGTCTCTATTAAGGCTGGAATAGGATATAAACCTGAAAAACAACAAAAACCTCATAAAAACCTCTTTACTTCCACACAAAAATATAATTCTAGTTCTATCACTTGTTTTTACTGTGGAAGAAAAGGGCATGGCATATCTACTTGCTACTTTAAGAAAAACTACAACAACATTAAAATGATATGGGTCCCAAAAGGATCTTCAGTCTACACTAACACACAAGGACCCAATAAAGTTTGGGTACCTAAGTCAAAAACTTGATTATGTAGGTGTCTTTGAGGAAGGAGTGGTACATAGATAGCGGATGTTCAAAACATATGACTGGAGATGCATCAAAGTTTACACATATCTCTCCCAAGAAAAGCGGGCATGTAACATATGGTGACAACAACAAAGGTAGAATCCTTGGAGTTGGTAAAATAGGTACAAATTCTTCAAACTCCATTGAAAATGTTCTACTTGTTGAATGTCTTAAGCACAACCTGCTTAGTGTTAGTCAATTATGTGACAAAGGCTATCTAGTATCATTTGATTCTCAAAAATGTCTTATAGAACATAAGCATGACATTAATATAAAGCATGTAGGACATAGAGTCATCAATGTATACATGATAGACTTAAGCCTAAAACTAGATAAGAATCATTGTTTTCTTAGCAAAGATGATGATCCATGGTTATGGCATAAAAGAATTGTTCACATAAACATGGATCACTTAAACAAATTAATTTCAAAATATTTAGTAGTTTGTTTGCCTAAATTGAAATTTGAAAAAGATAAACTATGTGATGCATGTCAAAAGGGTAAACAAACTAGAGTCTCATTCAAACCTAAAAATATTGTTTCAACCACTCAACCCTTACAATTATTGCATATGGATTTCTTTGGTCCATCTAGAACCATGAGTTTTGGAGGAAATTACTATGCTCTTGTCATAGTTGATGATTTCTCTAGATATACTTGGACATTATTCATTACTCATAAAAGTGATGCATTCCAAGCATTTAGAAAACTTGCTAAAGTTATACAAGACAAGAAAAATCTTAAGATTGCATCCATTAGAAGTGATCATGGGGGTGAATTTGAAAACAAAGATTTTGAATTATTTTGTGAAGAACATGGTATTGAGCATAATTTTTCTACACCTAGAACCCCTTAACAAAATGGAGTTGTTGAGAGAAAAAATAGGTCATTGGAAGAAATTGCTAGAACTTTATTAAATGATACTTCTCTTCCAAAATATTTTTGGGCTGAAGCCGTCAATACTGCATGTTACATCATAAATAGGGCCTTAATAAGACCCATTTTAAAGAAAACCCCATATGAGTTATATATTGGTAGAAAACCCAACATTTCACATCTGCATGTTTTTGGTTGCAAATGTTTTGTGCTTAATAATGGTAAAGATAATCTAGGAAAATTTGATGCAAAATCTGATGAAGGCATCTTTCTTGGATATTCATTGCAAAGTAAAGCATATAGAGTATATAACAAAAGAACTATGAGTATTGAGGAATCCATTCATGTTACTTTTGATGAATCTAATACTATCTTGTCAAGAAAGAATATGCTAGATGATATTGCAGAATCTTTAGAACAAATTCATATTCATGGACAAGATTCTAAAGGAAAAGGGAAAGGAAGCAATGAAGATCCTCCAGAAGAAACCAAATCAAATAATGAACTTCCAAAAGAATGGAAAGCCTCAAAAGATCATCCCCTCGACAGCATTATTGGTGATATCTCAAAAGAGGTAACAACTAGACATTCTATTAAAGAATTATGCAATAATATGGCTTTTGTATCTATGATTGAACCTAAAAATATAAAAGAAGCCATAATAGATGATAATTGGATAATTGCTATGCAAGAAGAACTGAATCAATTTGAAAGAAACAATTTGTGGGAACTTGTTGAGAAACCTAAAAACTATCCCATTATAGGAACAAAATGGGTATTTAGAAATAAGTTAGATGAACATGGAATAATCATTAGAAATAAGGCTAGATTAGTTGCAAAAGGTTATAATCAAGAAGAAGGTATAGATTATGAAGAAACATATGCTCCAGTTGCTAGATTATAAGCCATTAGAATGCTCTTAGCATATGCATCCATAATGAACTTTAAGCTTTATCAAATGGATGTTAAAAGTGCTTTTCTAAATGACTTAATTCAAGAAGAAGTATATGTTGAACAACCACCAGGTTTTGAAATATTGGATAAGCCAAATCATGTCTATAAATTGAAAAAGGCTTTATATGGCTTGAAACAAGCCCCTAGGGCTTGGTACGAGCGTCTAAGTAAGTTCCTTTTAGAAAAGGACTTCTCTAGAGGAAAAGTGGATACTACTCTTTTCATAAAGAGAAAATCACATGATATTTTATTAGTTCAAATTTATGTTGATCATATTATTTTTGGATCCACTAATGAATTATTGTGCAAGGAATTCTCCCATGACATGCAAAGTGAGTTTGAAATGTCAATGATGGGAAAACTTAATTTCTTTCTTGGATTGCAAATTAAACAAACCAAGGATGGTATCTTTGTCAATCAATCCAAGTATTGCAAAGAGTTAATCCACAAATTCGACATGGAAAATGTTAAGCACATGGCTACACCAATGAGCACTGCTTGCTATCTAGATAAAGATGAAACCGGTCAGTCAATAGATGTTAAGCAATATCGAGGTATGATCGAATCACTTCTTTATTTATCTACTAGCAGACCTGATATAATGTTTAGTGTGTGTATATGTGCTAGATTTCAATCAAATCCTAAACAATCACATCTTAGTGTTGTTGAAAGAATCATAAGATATTTAGTAGGCACTATGAACATAGGTTTATAGTATCCTAGAAATTCCACATGCACCTTAATTGGATATTCTGCTTCAGACTTTGCCGGTTCTAAAACAGATAGAAAGAGCACAAGTGGAACTTGTCAGTTCATTGGTTCTGCTCTAGTTTCTTGGCATAGTAAGAAACAAAATAGTGTTGCTTTATCCACTGCAAAAGCAGAATATATTTCTGCCAGTAGTTGTTGTGCGCAAATCCTATGGATGAAGCAACAAATTTCTGACTATGGAATCCTTCTTGACCATATACCTATTAGATGTGATAATACAAGTGCAATTAATCTTTCCAAGAATCCAGTTCAACACTCTAGAACTAAACATATAGAAATTAGGTACCATTTTCTAAGAGATCATGTTCTAAAGGGAGATTGTGTGTTAGAGTTTGTTGATACTAAGAATCAACTTGCTGATATCTTCACAAAACCTCTCCCCAAAGAAACATTCTTCTCTATTAGAAGGGAATTAGGCCTCTTAGATGTTAGTGATTTAGATAAATAAGGATTGATTGATTAATTTATTTTTATGATTGATTGTTTGTGTTTAGTATGTTACTTTGATGGATTTTGTTTAAATTCTTGTTATTATGATAAGATTGAATTAAATGCATTAGTAGTAATAATTGATAGTATTAGATGTATTTAGCATAAACATAGGTTATTTTAGAGGACCTAGCCTAGTTTGTGCTATGGTAATCGATTACCACTCAGTGTAATCGATTACACAAGAACAGGTAGCCTGTAATCTATTACAACATCCTGTAATCGATTACCAAAAGGCTTATTACTCCTGTAATCGATTACCACACCTTGTAATCGATTACAACTCGTCCTCGTCTATAAATACCTACAAAACCAGTTTTGCTGCGCAGCCAAAGCTCCTCCTCGTGCCTCCTTCATCCATAAATCTTCAAACCTTCATATCTTCCTCAATTCTTCACCCAAACACATCCCGTAAAGCCTAATCTTCCTCTTTTTCACTCCTCTTTCACTTCCACCGATTGAAATTCATTGAAACTTCATCAAATGACAGAACCATCGAAGAAGAGAAAGGGATCATCCTCCACCGCCACTGTTGTTGCCCGTCGCCGCCACGGACCATCCGAAGCACCCACAGCACCTATCCATCCTTCTTTGTCATCTCCAAGATCATCCACTCTGTTTTCTTCCGATGATCAACGTCTACGGTACCTTTCTCAATTTTCTTCTAGGATCATTTTAGACCCTAAGTACCTAGACGTAGATTTCTTTAATGATGAGACGCTTGATTGCTATAAAGTGTTTCAAAATTCTGGCTTGGTTGATTTCATGTCTTTAAAATTGCCACATTATCCTGAACTTGTCAAGGTCTTCTACTGCAATTTAAAAATTCAGGATGGCATTATTTCCTTTGAGGTGCATAGTATTCCCATGATCATTGATCAATCATTGTTCTTTTCTTTGACTCACTTACCCAGTCAAGGTGCACCTTTTGAGGGCACCATTGTTGATGATTGGAAATTTGATTATTCTAGTCATGATGCTCGTCGTATGGTTTGCAATGACCAGGCTGAAATGACTGGTAGATTGCTGGCCGGATCATTGACATTTGATAAGCGCATCATGCACTATATAATTGTTAGAATTTTGCTTCCCCGGTCTTCAAATTTGGCTCAAGCCTCTGAGGAGGACTTGATTTTGATGTAGGTTTTCCTTACCGGTCGTCAGATCGACTGGGCTCACTTGGTTCGATACCGAATGCATAAAGCATTACGGGCCAATGCACCTCTCCCTTACCCTCAATTGATAACTCTGTTTTTGCGTCATTTTCAAATTCCGCTTGATGATGAACCATTTGTTCAAGTCAAGCGTTCCTTTGCTATTGGTGCTGGTGCAGTGACTTCTTTTGGATACCGTAAGGATCGGAATGGTCAATGGCTGAAGAAAGATGCACTTCCTCCTCAAGATGAGCGCACTCCTTCTCCTCCTCCTCAGCGAGATGATTCAGCCCTCATGATTGAAGTTCTTTCCGAGTTACGGGGTCTTCGTTCTTATGTTGGTGAACGTTTCAACTCACTGGATACTCGCTTTGCCGGAATGGATATTCGCCTCACACAGCTTGAAGAAGATGTGGGTTACATTCGTCAGAGTTTCGATCTTCCACCACCACCTCCACCTTCTTAGAATTTAGTTTATAATTCTATGTTTCTTATAAGCCATGTATTTTGGCTATGATATTTAGATTATTGTTTTTAGCACATTATTTATCTTTTAGTATTTGGACTTTAGTCTTTTATGTTTTGATTCTATGTGGTTCTGAATTCTGACTGTTTGGATTTCATTTTGGTTATCACTTATTTATGTTTTTGGTTGGTTATGATTTCTGATTGATCTTTGTCACTTCATTCTATTATTTATTTTTGGTTCCCACAAACTTTGGCTTTTTGATGTTGTCAAAGGGGGAGAAAAATGGGGTGTAGAGAAGCTTAGAAAAAGCTTAGAAATCAAGTGATCATCAATTCCAAAACATAGGGAGAGTGAACACAAATTTTATACATATACATTGCTTGCTTGTATCTTGATTTAAGGACTTATATTGTCATCATCAAAAAGGGGGAGATTGTAGAAACAAATGACTTTGATGTTTTGATGATGATCATGATGATTTGATGCAAATGATGCAAATGCGCTTTTCAAGTTTAAATTCAAGACAATGATTCAAGAATACAAGACACAAACATCAAGATGATCACTAGTACATTAAGAAGGAAATTCCTAATTGATATAGCAAAAGGTTTGGCCAATTAATTTATGTTAAAAAGTGTTTTTTAATATATTTACTCTCTGGTAATCGATTACCAGTGGCAAAAAATGTTTACAACAGCTATTAAAAATTTGAATTCAAATTTTAGACTGTGTAATCGATTACACCATATTGGTAATCGATTACCAGCAGTTAATAAACGTTTTAATTCAAATTTTAAAACCTGTAATCGATTACACAAATCCTGTAATCGATTACCAGAGGAGATTTTCAGAAAAATATTTCTAAGAGTCACATCTTCTCAAATGGTTTTTACATGACCACCTATGGTCTATATATATGTGACTTAAAACACGAATTTGCTCAGATTTTTTCAGAACAAAAAGTCTTATTCTCTCAAAGAGCAAAAACATTTTATCCTCTTAAGAATTCCTTGGCCAATACACTTGCAATTCAATAAGGAATCAATTGAGTGCTCAGATTGTAAAATCTATCTCTTTCAAGAGAGATTCATTCTTCTCTTCTTTCTAAATTCTCTAAGGGATTAAGAGACCGAGGGTCTCTTATTGTAAAAGAATTCTGAACACAAAGGAAGGATTGTCCTTGTGTGTTCAGAACTTGTAAAAGGATTTAACAAGATAGTGGAACTCTCAAGCGGGTTGCTTGGGGACTGGACGTAGGCATAAGGGTGTGGCCGAACCAGTATAAATCCGAGTTTGCACTTTCTCTTCCCTTAAACTCTTTTATTTATTATTGCTTTATATTTATATTCAGATTGTTCTATTTGAATCATTATTTAAGAGTTCATTTTTAAAGGAATTTGTAACTTGGATAGAAAGTGAAATAGAATTTTAATTTGGGAAATAGTTTGCAATATCTAAATTCAACCCCCCTTCTTAAGATATCTGAGGCCACTTGTCTAACACTTAAAATGATCCATTTTACTTGGTGAAAAAGCTAAGGCGTTGGACCTCTAACCATCTCACGAGGTCGACTAAAGCGGGGCTTTTGCTCCTACGTATCCTCCATCGAAGAGGAAATCATACCTACGTAGTTCTCGCAAAAGCAGTAAAGTTACATGTTGATTTTATGCTTTTGAACGGTCCATGTTAACCGATAAAAGCAAAGAGGATTGTTTAAGGCGTTGGACCTTAAAACGGTTTTTAGTGATTTTTTGCGGACAAAGCTTGATTTATGAGTTGATTTTAACTTTAGTTTCACTTTGGTTATTAGTCAATTGATCCAAGGAAACTTCCAAAGAAAAATGTTCGATTGATTTTTTTGATTATTTTATACAAAGATATTATGATTATTTTATTATTATTTTTCCTTTTTTGGTTTAACCGAGATTACAACGTGAATGATCGGTTAGATTTTGTTTTAACAGTGATTAAACGAGATTACAACGCAAATGATTGGTTGAAATTCATATTATCATTTATTAGGTGAGAAAACAACTTAAATAAACGGTTAAAGCACGTTAAAAACGGAAGAAAAGAAAACTGAAAGTAAGAGTAAGCGATGAAGAACGATGAAGAATTTCCACAGAATCGCTTACGGAAGTGTTACGGAAGCACTTCGACTCGATTTTTTCTTCACGAAAACGTGTTTTTTGCCTAAAATAGCCGAAATGCATAGCTAAGGGGTGATGAGTATTTTTTGAAACAGCCCCCCTCCCCTATTTATAGGGAAAAAGAGAGGTGTTTGCCGCCCAGAGACTTAATGAAGAAGATTTCTAAGCGCACCCGAATTACTAAGTTCACCCTTTTTTCGTCTTTTACGGAAAAGTTACGGAAGCCTTACGAAAGTGTTTAGGATTTGATTTTCATCTTTTTTTCTCTTCCCTTTCATCAATGTTAAGTGATATATGCTTACCCAAGGTTTTCAGAAATTTTACGGAAGCATTACGGAAGCCACGGAAGCCTCGAAAACCATTTTTCAAAAACGTGGAGGAGCTTGCTGCCCAGTTGCTTCCTCCTTAAGCAACCCAACTTCCAAAATGTTCTGGAAGGGCCTAGACTCGAATTGCTATTTACACCCCTATCTTGATAAGTTCATCCCCCCATTTTTGTGTTTTTGGTTGTTTTCTTTCCGAAATCTCACGAAACTTTATGGATTCCGTAACGACATCCATTTTCTTTCTGGAATGTTGTGAAACTTTACGAATTACACAACAATGCTCTTTTTGACTTCCGCAATGTTGCGGAACTTTACGGATTACCTAACGATGGGGGTTAAGTACCTCGAGGCGATCAAGCGAAGGTTGCATGCCACCAAACAATGGTCCCCGGACAAAATTAGGGTATGACAGTTGCCCTTCTTTACTTACCTTTTATCGGAGATAGGAGGAAAGTAAAGATAAGACACTGATTTCATCCATCTTAGCCTTTTCCGTAATTAATCTATGATGATTCCCAAAGGCCATCCATTGCCCATCATGGGGATTTAATTGATCTTAATTACAATAGTTCCAACAAAAACGATTTGAAATAATTGACTCCCGTCTCTCCTTCTTTTTCTCTGAACAACACAGAACATAATATACATGTATACACATTTTTTGGTGAAGGAACCGATTGGGAAAATAACAAAAACTATATTTTCCCCTCACCGTGGGCTCCGTACTTGATAACGAAGGATGCATGAATAGCGCTAGGCAATCAATTCATGGGACTCCAGACTCAATGATGGAGGATGCACGAACAGTGCTAGGCAATCAATTCGTGGGGCTCCGGACTTAATGGTGGAGGATGCATGAACAGTGCTAGGTAATCAATTCATAGGGCTTCGGACTTGATGGTGGAGGATGCATGAACAACACTAGGCAATCAATTCATGGGGCTCCAGACTCAATGATGGAGGATGCATGAACAATGCTAGGCAATCAATTCATGGGGCTCCAGACTCAATGGTGGAGGATGCATGAACAGCGCTACGGGACTCCAGACTTGATGGCGGAGGATGCATGAACAGCGCTAGGCAATCAATTCATGGGGCTCCGGACTTGATGATGGAGGATGCATGAATAGCGCTAGGCAATCAATTCATGGGACTCTGGACTTGATGGTGGAGGATGCATGAATAGCACAAGGCAATCAATTCATGGGGCTCCGGACTCAATGATGGAGGATGCATGAACAACGCTAGGCAATCAATTCATGGGGCTCCGGACTTGATGATGAAGGATGCATGAACAGCGCTAGGCAATCAATTCGTGGGGCTCCGGACTTGATGATGGAGGATGCATGAATAGCGCTAGGAAATCAATTCATGGGGCTCTAGACTTGATGGTGGAGGATGCATGAACAGCGCTAGGCAATCAATTCATGGGGCTCCGGACTCAATAATGGAGGATGCATGAACAACGCTAGGCAATCAATTCATGGGGCTCTGGACTTGATGGTGGAGGATGCATGAACAGCGCTAGGCAATCCATTTGTGGGGCTCCGGACTTGATGGTGGAGGATGCGTGAACAGTGCTAGGCAATCAATTCATGGGGCTCCGGACTTGATGATGGAGGATGCACGAACAGTGCTAGGCAATCAATTCGTGGGGCTCCAGACTTGATTGTCTCTGGATAGTGAAAAAAAAGATGCGGGACCAAATGGTTTCCCCACATGTCATCGGGCTCACCACCTCTGGATGACAAAATGTGAAAAAAAGTGTGGGACCAAATGGTTCCCCGCATGTCATTGGGCCCGCTGCCTCTGGATGACAAAGGTGCAGATGACCATAATTTGTCTCTGCGTGTCAACAAGCTCGCTTGCCTCTGGTTGACAAAAGGTGCGGGACCATAAGGTTCCCCCGCATGTCACCTTACTTCACGGGCCAGGACGACAAAAGGTGCAAGAGACGATGTTAGTCTCTGCGCATCAACGGGCTCGTTTGCCCCTGGTTGACAAAAGGTGCGGGACCATAAGGTTCCCCCGCATGTCTCCTGACTTCACGGGTCAGGACGACAAAAGGTGCAAAAGACGATGTTAGTCTCTGCATGCTATCATGCTCTGTGTTTGATGGATAACAAAAGAATGTTTATAGGGATAACCACTTGTGTATTTCCACCTGCCCCCTAACTTCACGGGTTAGTACTGACAGGGGTTGTCTGGGTGGAAGATGACGTAAATCTCCGCGTGTCAACGGGCTTGTTGGCCGCGATAGACAAAGGGTGTAGAAGACGACATTAGTCTCTGCATGCTATCATGCGTTGAGTCTTAGAGATAACAAAAGAATGTTTATACGGATAACCACTTGGGTATTTCCGCTTGCCCCCTAATTTCACGGGTTAGTGCTTGACAGAGGTTGTCTGCGCGGAAGATGACGTAAATCTCTGTGTGTCAATGGGCTTGTTGGCCGCGATTGACAAAGGGTGCAGAAGACAACGTTAGTCTCTGCATGCTATCATGCGTTAAGTCTTAGAGATAGCAAAAGAATGTTTATACGGATAACCACTTGGGTATTTCCGCATGCCCCCTAACTTCACGAGTTAGTGCTAGACAGAGGTTGTCTGTGCGGAAGATGACATAAATCTCTGCGTGTCAACAGGGTTGTTGGCCGTGATTGACAAAGGGTGCAAAAGACAATGTTAGTCTCTGCATGCTATCATGCGTTGAGTCTTAGAGATAGCAAAAGAAAGTTTGCGGGTTACCGTCAGGTGTCTCCGCATGCCCCGGACTCTTGGGTCACGGTAACAAAGGTGGGGTGGTCGACAAAAGCAGGGCTTTTGCTCCTACGTATCCTCAATTTGTGATGAGGAACTCAGACCTACGTAGTTCTTGATAACTGTGAGACTAAAATACTCTCGGTGTTTTTTCACTAAAATGCGAACATGCTTTAGTAAAGAAACAAAACCTTCAACTGATCAGAGCAACATATGATTTTTTTATTTTTTTTTAATGAAAAATAATGCGTCTATTGGGGAAGGACAGTATGCTGATGAAATTTTCTCATAACCATAAATGAGATTTTGGATGTTAGCATTTCGTTTCTAAACGACCATTTAGAGGAAACACTGGGTCCAACAAAAATAGAAGAAAATCACTCAAAGTGTATCAATCTCACACAGGTAAGTGTTTCATCCTAATTCCGAACCATAGATATGTCATGACTTGATTTTGCAAATCATTTCCTATCAAATCAAAGATTACATGTGTGATTATGGATCAATAGGACTTTTTCTTGGGAATGGTTTGTTTTTTTTTTGGGAAATTTTGCTTTGAGTGTTCTTGGCCTTTTCCTTTTCTGTTTTTGTTTAGTGTGAGGTGAACAAGTCATCGACGCACAGAATTTTGGTTGGCAATCAAAGGGAGAGGACCACTTTAGGTCGTGGTTTCCTTTCTTTTCTTGTTTAATTGGTGACAATTTTGTATTGTTCAGATATTGTCTGGTCCAAGACCTTTCGGCATATTTCTTCTGTTTTCTTCCGATCTTGGATCAGGAATTTTCTTTCTTTTTGCTTTCTCTCAATCTTTGATTGGGAATTTTTTCTTTTTGCTTTCTTCCAATTCTTTTGATCAGGAATTTTCTCCTTTTCTCTTTTTTTTTTGTTTTCTTCTGAGGGCAAGGATTGACATTCTCACCCTGGGTCAAGGTTTATGGTAAGTTGGGATTTTGGCTCGAGGCTTGTAGAACAGCTGGACATGATATATGTCTGGGTTTGGCCAGCGGTTCGGGGATAAAGGGGATGTCCAAAATTATTTCCATGATACACATGCAATAATAATGATTAGGAAATTTCATGCAAAACTGGTCATGCATGCACCCATGTGCACACTCAAGCATCAAGTTTTTATGGTCACGTGATACTAGGGTTTAGGATTCATTTTTCCTATTTAACCCAATATTTCCAAAACATGTTCTTTTATCAATTCATGCATTCATCCGAGTCTATTTTGGGCATTCGGGAAAATTTTCACAGCATTCACCCTTTAGGTGCATACACATTTTTTTTTCAAAAACTGGTCATGATCAGTGAATCTCTTTCAAAGAAAAGCTGGAAGTTAATTCTTTTCAAAAGCATGGTGGCTTTTCAGCCGAAAGATATATTTTGTGTTCTTGGGAATTTGTTTTTGTTTTTGTTTTTTTTTTGTTTTTGTTTTTTTTATTAAGGTATTTTGCTACCTAAACATGTGTATATTTTTGTGAGGTATTTTTGCTATATACATGCATATCCAAGGTATCTTGCTACCTAAACATACATATATATGTTTTGTGAGGTATTTTTTCTATATACATGCATATCCAAGGTATCTTGTGATGCAAGCTCCATTGGAGCTTGTAGGCCTAGGATCTTCTTCATCAATGGATTGATTCCTTTGCTTCTTGGAAGATGAATGGCAGCGGAATAGAGAAAGGAAGAGAGAGAGGAGACGCCACTTCAAGGAGAAGATGAGTCTAGAAGAAGCTCACCACCATAGGAGGCCATGGATAAGAGCTTGGAGGAAGAAGGAGATGAATGAAGGGAGAGGGAGATAAGAGCACGAAATTTTGTGCTCTAAATGAGCTTTGAAATCTGAAGTTTAATATTCAAATGATCAAAGTTCAAAAAAATGCACACACATGACCTCTATTTATAGCCTAAGTGTCACACAAAATTGGAGGAAAATTCAAATTTCACTTGAATTTGAAATTGAATTTGTGGAGCCAAACTTTGGAGCCAAAATTTCACTAATTATGATTAGTGAATTTTAGTTATGGTTCAGCCCACTAATCCAAGATCAATTCCAAGATTCTCCACTAAGTGTGCTTAGGTGTCATGAGGCATGAAAAGCATAAAGGACATGCACAAAGTGTGACTATATGATGTGGCAATGGGGTGTAGTAAGCAAATGATCACCTACCCCTCTAAAATTTAATTGGATTGGGCTTCTACCAATTCAATTAAATTTATTTCCAACCACACACATCAAATATCCACTTAGTGCATGTGAAATTACAAAACTACCCCTAATACAAAAACTAGCCTAGGTGCCCTAAAATACAAGGGCTGAAAAATCCTATATTTCTAGGGTACCCTACCTACATTATAGAGCCCTAAATACAAGGGCCAAAATTAATGAAACCTTAATCTAATATGTACCAAGATAAGCGGGCTCATACTTAGCCCATGGGCCCGAAATCTACCCTAAGGCTCATGAGAACCCTAGGGCCTTCTCTTGCATTTTTGGCCCAATCTTCTTGGAGTCTTCTATCCAATGCCCTTGGGGGGTAGGATTGCATCATTCCCTCCCCCTTGAAAAGGATTTGACCTCAAATCCAGAGGTTCTTGAAACTCATGGATTCTTTCCTCAACACCTGTAAAAAGAATGAAAACATATGTATTAGTGATGTTGGGTATGTTAAAGTATGGTAAGGACTGAAAACCCCTTTCCTGGTCATCTTCCCATGAGAGAATATAGTTCCTCACCAACTCAATGAGTGGTGCTACAAGTATAGAAAAATATGGGACAAACTTTTTGTAAAAGTTTGTTAAGATATTGAAGCCCCAAATTTCCCTTATACTTGGTGGAGTAGGCCACTCAGGAATGACCTTTATTCTCTTAGGGTCCATGGGAAGCCCTTGATCACTATTTAAAAAGTTAAGGAAAGTAATGGAATAATACATACCTTTTTCTTTATTTTCATGTTGATTATTCCTAAAATAAATTACGACAAACCTAAGGTGTCCCACATGAGCACCTAGGTTTGCATTGAAACAAAAAATAAGAAAAAACCTACCTAATGAGTCCCTATATACACAAATCATGAAGATGTTGGGTGCATGAGTGATTTTACAAAAGAGTGTTGCACCACTCAACACATTCATTATACCACCTATCATAGGGATTTGGTGCCTAATAATACCTATTTTAGGCACCAACAAAGCATGAGGATTTAAGCTCTTGCGAACCAAACCCTCATCCAACAACTCCTTTACTTGAGGAATAAACTCAAGCCTAAGAGGTGTGGCAATGTGAACAAGTGTCTTTTTACAAAGCAGAAAATGTGGAGGTTGTTTAAGAGGGAAAATTTCTTTAATATTTGTCTTTATTTCAAAATGTCTTTCCTTCTTAGCTAACCTCTTGGAGGAGACACTTACCTCCTTACACTCCTCCTTAACCATTAAAGGTTTTCCTTCTTCTTGGGGGTAGATTTCTTCACTAGATTCTTCCCCTTTTGCTTCTTCACTTTCACTAGAGGAAGGTGAAGTAGTAGCCTCATCTTGGCTACTATAAATGTCTTGGCTCCTCATAATCATGGTTTTCTTGGTGGAGCATTGATAAGTAATGTGTCTTCTTCCAAGACATTTAAAGCACTTTATGGAGCTAGTCTTTTCTTGCATACTAGCCTTTGGGGGTTGCTTTTCTATTGTCTTCCCCTTATCATCATTGGGCTTAGAAGGTGCTGCCCCTAAGTTGCCTAGACCTTGGTCTTTCTTTGGAAAAGAATGATAGCCATAAGATTTTAAAGTAGGCTTTCTTTTAAGTTTTTGCTCTACCCTTATTTTCCAATCTAAGTAAGCCTCTTCATTGTCCTTCCCATGGAAGTATGGGAGTTTAATGTTAACCTCTTGAGGCTTTCTTTCATTTTCTCTCCTATGGGAGTGAGGTCTAAGATGTGACCTATGCCTTCCTTCATAATAGTCACGAAGTTCTTCACTTAGGCTCTTGCAAGAGTTATGACTACTATAGGAGGCATGTTTTTCTCTTTTCATTTCTTTCATTATTTTTCTTCTTTCTTCCTCTCTTATTTTCTCTCTTTCATCTTGACTTATTTCTTCCACTCTTTTTTTACCTTTTTCTTTTCTCTCTTGTTTTTCTTTCCACAACTTAAGGGATCTCAACTCATCTAATATCTTATACAAGGGGTCCTTAGGAGTAGAACCCTCACCATTAACACTAGATGAAGAATGAAGACTCATGTTGGTTCCTAAGTTATGGTTCTTTCTTGTTGGGGGTTTGAAAACAAAAGGTAAAAGAAACTATGGTTGAAACTAGCCAAAATAAACACTAAAAGAGGTGTGAAAGATAAGGTAAAAACTAATTGGTAAAAGGCAAGCTATCTAGGCGGTTTGACCATGGAGGGTAAAAGAAATAAGCTATGAAAGTAAGCAAGAAATTAAAGTGCAAGAAATGCAAACTAGGCGGATCCTAAGAGTGTTTGGATGACCTCATTTAAGGTTCCCAACAAAAAACTCACTATCCTAAGGGGAAATTGCCTAAAATTATTACACACAAATGGAAGTAGGGTGACCTAGCGGAGGCTCCCAACTTTTCCAATGAAAGGCCTTTTTGTTACAAAATTTGAAAGCAAAGCAAATTGCCAATTACAAAATTACAAAGAAAATTTCCAATTCCCTATATGGCAACTCACAAACTAGGAAACAAAGAGACAAGCAATAACCAAAGACCAAAAAAAAATGAAATGAAATCTAAACCAATAGAGTTTTAACAAGACAAATTTTCAAGGATTATTCAACAATTAAAGCAATGAAAAGCACAAAAAAAGCAAGCTAGGACTCAAAGAGAAACCTAGAATGGCTCTAGAGTAGAGTAGAAAAACTAAAAAAAAAAAACTCAAGAAACCTCTAGTTTTGGCACTTGTTTTCACAATAATTTTCAATTTAAATTTCAGAACTAGGATTGGTATAAAATAGGCACCAATTATAGAACAAATTTTTGAGCCAAAACAACAAGCACACTTCCCTTTCACTTTTTTTTTCCTGGACACTGATTTTTCTGCTAACTTGTGTGATTTTTCTTATTTCTTCCTTTAACCCAAATCGCTTGGTTCTTTTTTTATAATTTTTTTCCAGATGTCTAGAAAATTCAGTAAAAATTTCAGCTCAAAACTCGTAGTGACCAATTCCAAGTAATTTATACAATTTTGTATGTTCAAGCTGCTAGCACCAGCGATTTCAACCTAAAAATCAAGAGTAGTGTTTATGTTGCTTAAGGCTTGGATAGTTACAATTTGTGTTTGCTTATGCTCAATTATCTTGAATAACACAATTCAAGAGAGCTTAAGACTTATTTGATTCACAAATCCAGCCACAACTCAGCACCACAACTCAACTTCATCATAGGCATCATGTAGGAATCTTAGAAAACAAAAAAGAGTTCAACAAGAAGACTACTTCTAGGAATTGATTTAGAACATGTTATGAACTAAATAACATGCATGAATTAGACTCAAAATTTAAAAGATAGGCTAAGAATGACAAGAATACATGAAAAAATTTATCTAGAATTCAATAAACAAAATAAAAATTCAACACAAACTTAGAGCATAATGTGACAATTACTATGACTAAACATGACTCTAAGACAACATGGATTAAGTGATTTACACTTAGATTTTTGTGTTTTTTTTTCTAATCAATATTTTGGAACAAAATTTAGATCTAAAGGTTCAGCACAAGAATATCATGAATGAAAATTGATAGAACCTAAAATCAACACAAAAACAAGATTCAAGAGTAGATCTACAAAATTTGAACTATAGAAATGCAAGAACAAGTGTAAATCTAAGATTTAATCGGTTTATTTTTTTTAATCTACTTTAAACAGCACCAAACCACAAGACAATGGAGGATATACATGGAGAATAAGATGAAGAACAAGGAATTAAAGAGAATTCACCGAACAAAAAGATAGAGGAAGCAAAAGAACATCACCTAGATGAAGATGCTCTTGATACCACATGATGCAAGCTCCATTCGAGCTTGTAGGCCTAGGATCTTCTTCATCAATGGATTCCTTTACTTCTTGGAAGATGAATGGCAGCGGAATGGAGAAAGGAAGAGAGAGAGGAGACGCCACTTCAAGGAGAAGATGAGTCTAGAAGAAGCTCACCACCATAGGAGGCCATGGATAAGAGCTTGGAGGAAGAAGGAGATGAATGAAGGGAGAGGGAGAGAAGAGCACGAAATTTTGTGCTATAAATGAGCTTTGAAATCTGAAGTTTAATATTCAAATGATCAAAGTTCAAAAAAATGCACACACATGACCTCTATTTATAGCCTAAGTGTCACACAAAATTGGAGGAAAATTCAAATTTCACTTGAATTTGAAATTGAATTTGTGGAGCCAAACTTTGGAGCCAAAATTTCACTAATTATGATTAGTGAATTTTAGTTATGGTTCAGCCCACTAATCCAAGATCAATTCCAAGATTCTCCACTAAGTGTGCTTAGGTGTCATGAGGCATGAAAAGCATGAAGGGCATGCACAAAGTGTGACTATATGATGTGACAATGGGGTGTAGTAAGCAAATGCTCACCTCCCCCTCTAAAATTTAATTGGATTCGGCTTCTACCAATTCAATTAAATATATTTCCAACCACACACATCAAATATCCACTTAGTGCATGTGAAATTACAAAACTACCCCTAATACAAAAACTAGCCTAGGTGCCCTAAAATACAAGGGCTGAAAAATCCTATATTTCTAGGGTACCCTACGTACATTATGGAGCCCTAAATACAAGGCCCAAAATTAATGAAACCTTAATCTAATATGTACCAAGATAAGCGGGCTCATACTTAGCCCATGGGCCCGAAATCTACCCTAAGGCTCATGAGAACCCTAGGGCCTTCTCTTGCATTTTAGTCTCAATCTTCTTGGAGTCTTCTATCCAATGCCCTTGGGGGGTAGGATTGCATCATCTTGCTACCTAAACATACATACATATATATATATATATATATATATATATATATATATATATATATATATATATATATATATATATATATATATTGTGAGGTATGACTACCTTTCGAGCTTGTGCTTGTTTTATTTAAATTCCTAGGATCATGAGCAACCAGGTGTGTCCTACTATGACTTGAGAAACAAAGGTGATCAAATAACAAGCAGAAATTTAAAAGGTACTAGGTTGCCTCCTAGTAGCGCTTCTTTGACGTCTTGAGCTGGACGCGTGATGACTTGTCGGCCACGGACCAAGTACTTTGCTTACCTTTGGCTTTGGACTTGGTTGCCTATTCGTCGGCCATGTGTCGTAGGCAACGCTCAAACCTTTTTGTGGATGAGCTGAGGTGAAATCTAGAGGTGGTGGCGGTGTGCTTGTTGCCCGCTGTCAGCCATCCCCAGGCTGCTGTGGTATCTCGCCCTGCGCCTGCCTGGGGGCGCAGTACTTCTTGATGAAAGTCTGGTTAATGGGGGGCCTAATGACCTTGTTGGGGGCGACGGGCGCTTCGTAGAACTGACAAAGGCCCGTAATCAGAGCTAGAAACCCCAAAACCCTATTGGACTTCTCTGGGTCCACTGGGTGTCTTGCGGGCGCGATCCCTGTAAACAATAGATGACATCAGAAATCAGTTGAGAGAAGTGCATACTTACCTATGTCGCGATGGTATGATCTTGCTTGGGGGGACGGACACCCTGTAGGACTGACAGAGTGTCATACCCTAATTTCGTCCGGGGACCTTTGCTTGATGACATGCGACCTTTCTTTGGTGCTTGTGAGGTGCTTGGCATCCATCATTAGGCAATTTGTGAAATTCCAGGACATGCCGAAAAACCAAAAAAATATTGATGCACAATCCGTAAGTTTCCGTGACACACCGGAAATCAAATGGAAGCATCGTTGCATAATTAAGTGAGGTTCCGTAACATTCCGTAAGTCAAAAAGGGGATGATTATGTAATCCGCAAGGTTCCGTAACATTACGGAAAGAAAACAAGTATCGTTACGAAATTCGTAAGTTTCCGTAACTTTACGAAAAAGAATCACCAAAAAAAAAGCAGAGGGGGTGTACTTAGTAAAAATGGGGGTGCAAATAGCACCCTGGCCCACTTGGGCCCTCTAGAATATTCCTCCAGAAGGCGGTTGCTTCTGGAGGAAGCAACCTGGCTCGCCTGGGCGAGCTGAGCTCGCCTGGGCGAGCTGGGCGGCAACCACCTCCCTTATTTTGCTATAAATAGGGGAGGAAGGCAAGAAGGAAGGGGTTCAGCCCCTTTGGCACTTCTCTCTCTTTCGAATTTGCTTGGAAAAATTGTTTCCGTGAAGAAAATCTAAGCCGAGGCGCTTCCGAAACGTTTCCGTAACGTTTTCCGTGAGGAATTTCGCAAAGATTTCAACCGTTCTTCGACGTTCTTCATTCGTTCTTCATCGTTCTTCGATCTTCAACGGGTAAGTACCTCGAACCAAGCTTTTCGATTCATTCTATGTACCCGTAGTGGTCCACATTGTGTTTCGTGCATTTTTATTCTCGTTTTGTTTACTTTTTATACCCCCTGTTGACGTGCTTAAGCCATTTTACTTAAGTCATTTCTCGCTTAACTTAAAAATAAAATAAATTTCCACCGAACGTTTGAATTGTATTATCCATTAACTTCGGTTAAAATAAATTCCGACCGTTCGGTCGTGCCGTAACCACGTCGGAAATCAAAAAGAGGTAAAAAAATAATATAATAATCAAAAAGACATCTTTTAGTAAAATAAAGCGGAAGATCAATCGGACGTTTTCTCTTTGGGATTTCTCATTCTTAATCGAATTGATTAATAACTAAAGTGAAACTAAGGCTAAAATCAACTCGCCTAGTCAAGCTCGTCCATAAAAATAGGTTTTTGAAGTTTGTCATTTCAATTTCTCACTAAGTAAAATGGATCATTTTTAAGGTCCAAACGCCTTAAAATGATCACCACTTGAGTAAAAAAGAATCACTTGATAAAAAAGAACTACGTAGGTCTGATTTTCTCATCCCAAATTGAGGAATACGTAGGAGCAAAGGGAAACACCCTTGTCGACCACAAAAAGGGGAAAAATATAAAAAGGGTATAAAAGGATATAAGGACATAAAAAGGAACGTAAAAATCAAAGTCATGTTTGCACATTCGATTAAAGGCTGCCGTCCCTTGGGGCGGACGTGTGGGGTGCTAATACCTTCCCCGTGCGTAAATACAACTCCCGAACCTTTCACTTAAAAGTTCGTAGATCGCGTCTTTTCCGGTTTTTCCGACGTTTTCCTCAAATAAACGTTGGTGGCGACTCCGCGCGTATTCCTTTCGTGGAACACGCATCCCGCGAGTCACGCGTCGCCCTCCCGCCGAAGGGTAGGTTGCGACAGTTGGCGACTCCACTGGGGACTGTTTTTAGAGAGTTAGGCCATTTAATCTTGTGCAAATTTTGCCATGACTTACTCCTTTGTTGGCTTCCCCTTATTATGTTCTTGTATATATAACTCTTTGATGCTTTTAGTGCATTTTTTTTGTATGCATGAGGTAAATATTTATTCATTTGATGCACACAAACACTAACACTATTTGCACACACGGTGAGTTGAAAAAGGGCCCTATACCCGGGTTCGTGGGAATATAAGGAGTGGAGGTGAATCCGTGATCATGCTAGGTCTCCGACTTGCTTGATTACAGTGAACCCTCATCTAGAGTTTTTCTCTTTGAAAACATATTATTGCTAGTAGTCCCTACTGCTGCAGTATGTTCTTCGAAGGGGATGATACCTCTAGAAACCATCAAGAGAGATATGACTACCTTGGGGGTTATCACTAAAAGCCTAGTTAGCTCTCTCCCTTATAGGTCCCTTAAATAGGGGCACGGAGCAAACACGCTGCGTGCCATTTTTCACACTGCCATGCATAAGTATCATATACCCTTTTGCTTATATTTGTTTGTGAATATTGTCGTACTATGTACATCCCCGTGTTGTGCCTTTCGCATATGCATCATGCGTGGGTTTCGTCTTTGATCCCCTCACTTTAGCAAACCGACGGAGGGTCCGTGTCGCCTTCTTAAAAAACATACGTTGGGTGCCATGCTGCCCAAACGTTGTATCCAAGAAGGAAACAATTTCTCGGTCTCCCGTATTCGTAAATTGCATCTGTGTCATATGCATTTTTTCATGCATTCATCCATTCCACCCATGATAGCTGTCGGAGTTTTGATTCGGACTAGATTTTATTTAACTTTAGTAAAACATGGGATCAAGTCAAAAGCCTTCGCTTAAAAAGAGGTTCTATCAAGTCAAAATCAAGAGCTTAGAGGTCACTAGTTTACGAGAGTTGGGGCAATTAATGGGTCAACTTCAACAGCAAGCCTTCCGCAAAGCCAATGGTAAGATTTGGGACCTAGCTAGGGTAGAAGTCTCCATGGAACCGATTGCATCCCTTTCCCAGTATTATGACCAACCCCTAAGGTGCTTCACATTTGAGGACTTCCAGCTAGTGCCGACTGTGAAAGAGTTTGAAGAAATCCTGGGATGCCCACTGGGAGGAAGGAAGCCATATCTTTTCTCTGGGTTCTATCCCTCCACGACAAGAGTTGCCAAGGTGGTGAAAATCTCAGCACAAGAGTTGGACCGTGTAAAGCAAAACAGGAATGGGGTAGTCGGAGTACCAAGGAAGTGTTTGGAGGAAAGGGCAAAGGCCTTGGCAAATCAAGGCGAATGGGCTTTCTTTTATTGACATCTTGGCGCTTTTGATCTTTGGAGTTGTCCTCTTTCCGAATATGGAAGGGTTAGTGGACCTAGCAGCGATTGACGCTTTCCTCGCCTTTCATCATGGCAAGGAAAGCCCGGTCGTCGCCATTTTGGCCATGTATGACACGTTCGACCGGGGATGTGAAAAGAGCGGCGCAAGAATTGTTTGTTGTGCACCAACTCTTGGCTAGCATGGAGGGGCGTCTATTAAATGGTTCCCTCGCTAGAAGGAAGGAAGAATCAGGATTCTATCTTCATGCGAAGGATGTCCCATGAGAGGAGTGCCATCAGACGAAAGCATCACGCCTTTCATCGCACGAGGTTTCAGTGACCACAACGCGAGGGTACTCCAAGGAGTTCGCAAGGCATGGGATGCGGCGTGAAGAAAGGACAGAGAGCTTAGGGGAAGCAGTAATGGGATCATCGGCGGCTATCATAAGTGGCTGAGAGTCTGAACACAAGGACTGGATTGGCTCCCAAATCTAAAGACTGTGAGAGACGATGAGGTTAAAGCTTCGGAAGAAAGTGATGAGGTACAAGCCCTAAAGGCAGAGCTTGAAAGAGCCTGGGTAGTCGAAGAGAAGTTCAAGTCCATAGCCATCAAAGTCTGAAAAGAGTATGATGAACTAAGGGATGTCAATATGGCCACCGATGAAGCCTTGGAATGAGAAACCAAGAAGGCCCAAAAGGAAGAACACGACCAAAGCAAAGTTTTGAGGGGCTTTATAGGGCAGCAATAGTGAGCTCAAGCTCCGAAGAGGTGAAAGGAATCATCACGGGTCAAAGGCATGATCTTGAAGGACGAGCTAAAGGTTTGCCTTAGGTCGAAAAGAAATTTGTCCCAACAGTTAAGCGAGACTGAAGGGAATATGTGGGCCATCATCGATAAGTGCAAAGAGAAGCTAAATCTAGCGGCGACTCACGAGCAAAGGCTAGAGGATGAGTATGCCAAGATATCAGCAGAAAGGGAAGCAAGGGAAAGGGTAATTGATTCATTGCACCAAGAGGCAACAATGTGGACGGACCGATTTGCTCTTACTTTGAACAGGAGTCAAGAACTTCCCCCATTGCTAGCCAAGGCCAAAGCAGTGGCGGACACCTACTTCGCTCCCGAGGAGATCCACGGACTTCTCAGCTATTGTCAGCATATGATAGACTTAATGGACCATATGATTAGAAACCGCTAGGAAGTTTGTATTGTCGCTCAGATCTTGACTAGTTATAACTTTTTGAAAAAAATGAGTTTATCCCACGTTTTTACTCCAAAAATCAGTGCGAATCAAGTCACTCCCACATTTTATCTCTAGCATGCATTGTATGTTGGTCTCGTCCTTTGTCACGGGAAGCCGGAAGGTCCATATCACCTTCTTAATTGTACACATGGGGCACTGCGCCCCCAAATGCGCAAGAAGAGATAATTTTCCGGGCTCTCGTGGCCGTAAAATGCATTCATATCATGCATCGCATAAGCATCTCTTCATAACATCATATCGTTCCTGCATTTGACCGTTATCATATTCCAGCCTCACATTTTGCATGAGTCATGGCATCATCATGCATATGCGTTCAACAAACTTTTTGATCTGCAAAATTGCATACCATTTGTTTTCATGTTTGCTCATCCTTGTGTTTTCCTCTACAAAAACAAAAAAGGGGAAGCGTGAAACTTCACACTACATTCTTAGTTGCATGTGTTAGGCACCATGAGCCAACCATGTTGGGATCATAAACCCATTTCTAAAAAAAAAAACACACAACAACAAAACAAAATAATTGAACATGGTACCTAATGCATGGTTAACTAGGAAATGGTGTTTCTTCGGGCATCTCAATTTCATAATTACATTTTCCGTGCGTAAGCTTAAAGTATGCCTGAGTCATTCATCCCTATGAGATGTTGTTGAAGTATTGGCGATCAGAATTGCCATTCCTTGGATTATAGGGTTGAACCAAGCTCATGCTTTTACAAAAAGGTTCATCAAGTCAAGTTGAAATATGGAAGTAACCGTCCTGCAAAATTGGGGCAAAAGATGAATTGAGTCACATCACTGCTTCGTCTACTGCCAAACATATTTAGGATTGTTGATGTCCTTGTTACTTCCAGTTTCACCTTGACAAAGATGTCATGGACCATGTTGAAAATCTAAATTGATTCAACCCCATATCCTGCGTAAAAATTCGCAATACTTCGACTGTACATCATTCGCATGCATCCATGCTTTTCATTGGTTGCATTGCTCGTTGCATTCTTTCCTTGAAAAATAAAATAAAATAAAATAAAATGAACTTAATCATTGTTATATAAAAAAAAAAAACATGCTTTACGGCGTCCTCACCGAACTTGTGCTAGAGCTAGAGTAATGGGTGAAGTAGAGGAGATACAAGAGAAGATGAAGGCCGACATGGAGGCCATTAAAGAGAAAATGGCCACAATGATGGAGGCCATGATGAGCGTGAAGAAGATAATGGAAGCCAATGCGGTTGCAATTGCCGCTACCAGCGTTGTTGCTAAGGTGAACCTGATGTCCCCATCCGGCATCAACCAAATGAATCATCCAACCTCAGATATGGTAGGCAAAGATTTGGGAAGTACGGGCAGCCCCCATGATGTGCAAATTCAAAACAAGCACGCCTTCCCGCCATATGGCTTGCCTCCCAAACTATACACCACCCAATGTGGCGTACATTCCCAATGAGGATGTCAAAAACTCCACTTCCATACTCATTAAGAGCCAACAACCTCAATCTGATCATGCACATGTCTCTCGACCCATGGAGGAGACACATGGAATGCCCCACCACAATCTAGCCGACTTCGAGCCTTGCCTCGGATATGCCACTGAAGGGCAAGCAGTTGGTGGTATACCCTTGCAAAACACTTTGGAGGGCCCTCAGTGTCATCCACAACCACAACCCTCACGTTCCACAGCGGTTAAAAACCCTCATGACTATGGCAGGAATGGGAAAGTTGGATCATCTAGAGGAAAGGCTCAGGGCCATTGAAGGAGGTGAAGATTATGCCTTTGCTAACCTAAAAGAGTTGTTCCTAGTACCCAATATCATCACCCCTCCCAAGTTCAAGGTGCTGGACTTTGACAAGTACAAGGGGACTACTTGTCCCAAGAACCATCTAAAGATGTATTGTCAGAAGATGGGGGAATACGCAAAAGATGAGGAATTGCTGATACATTCCTTCCATGAAAGTCTTACTGGGGTAGCTGTTACCTGGTACACTAACTTGGAACCTCCCCGAGTCCATTCTTGGAAGGACCTAATGGTTGCCTTCGTTAGGCGGTGTCAGTACAATTCTGATATGGCTCCGGATAGGATGCAACTACAAAAAGTGTGCAAAAAGGGGGCACGAATCTTTCAAAGAATACGCCCAAAGATGGAGAGACTTGGCAACTCAAGTAGCACCCCCAAAAACAGAGAAAGAGATTATCACAATGATAGTAGACACGTGACCGATGTTCTACTATGAAAAAAATGGTGGGTTACACACCTTCAAGTTTTACAGATTTGGTCTTCGCCAGCAAAAAGATCGAAGTGGATCCGAAAAGAGGCAAATTTGATCATCCTACTAGGACGACTGAGAAAACTGGGGCAAATGAAGAGTGTGAGGATGAGGGAGAAACCCATGCTGTGACTGCCATTCCTGTACGGCCAAGTTTCCCACCAACCCAACAATATCTTTACTCAGCCAATAACAAACCTTCTCCTTACCCACCACCCAGTTATCCACAAAGGCCATCCCTAAATCTACCACAAAGTCTGTCTACCGCACTTCCAATGACGAACACCACCTTTAGCACAAACCAAAAACACCAACCAAGAAGTGAATTTTGCAGCGAGAAAGCCTGTAGAATTCACCCCAATTCCAGTGTCCTATGCTGACTTGCTCCCATATCTACTTGATAATTCAATGGTAGCCATAACCCTAGCCAAGGTTCATCAACCTCCATTTCTCCGAGAATATGACTCGAACGCAACGTGTGCTTGTCACGGAGAAGCCCCGGGGCGTTCCATTGAGCATGGTAGGGCTCTGAAGCGTAAGGTGCAAGGTCTAATTGATGCGGGCTGACTGAAATTTGAGGAGAATTGCGTGTAAATCCTGACATTGACAAGAGATGCCACACATGGGGCAATTTTGAAAGCTGTTGTTAGGTGTCCCTAATGACTCATCAGGGTTTCCAAGTTTATGCCATTATTGTAAACCACAACTACAATGTTAAATGAAATGGATAAAGTTGATATCTTTGTCCCTCATCCTCTCACAAACGCATGTTTGCTTATTCAACTTTCACCTGAATGTGGGTGCAAGCCATTGGTCTGTTTGCTCAAGCGACCTGTGCTCCTGAGTGTTGACTTCCAAGACTGTTCAATCAGAGATTACTCGTCTTGCACGTTGGTGGGGGTGCCGTAAAACAACGAGTAAAGTTCAAAACAAATAAGTTTCAAAATAAAATAAAATAAAAGTGTTCAAAAAGAAAAAAAAAACATTTGATTGACTGTGCTTTCAAGACGTTCATGTGACCTCATTTTATCATCCGGGAAAGTTTGTCTTTTTAGAGAGAAGTGAGTTATCAAGAATAGGATGTTGGACAAATGGCCTCAGAAGAAGAGGGGATTGAATTAAGATACGAATATTATTCCCCAATTAAACTTTCACTCTCTCTTTTCGGATTAACAATGCACATAGGGACAACCCTTCCCTTGTGTTCAAGAATCCCCTACAACAAGAGACCCACGGTCTCTTAATCCCTTTTCAGAAATAAGAAGTAAAGAAGAAAAGGTCTCTCTTAAAAGAGGTAGATTGTAAAATGAAGATCAATCAAAAATTCCTTATTGAATATGCAAGTGGTTGACCAAGGAATCTTTTTGAGAGGATAAGACATTTCAGTTTAGAAATACTCTTGATCTTTTGAGAGGATAAAACTGTTTGGGCAGTAAAAACTCTCTTTAAAACATTTGAATGGCCGTTCATAAAACATTTGAATAGATATGTCTCTTGGAAATTATTTTCTGAAAATCCCCTCTGGTAATCAATTACAAGACTTATGTAATCGATTACAGGTTTTAAAAATTTGAATTAAAACATTTTCAACTACTGGTAATCGATTACCAGAGAGCAAATCTCAATTTGAAATGATAGAATTCTTTGGTCAAACCTTTTGTTTGTTTCAATTTGGAAACTTCTTCCTAAAGATTCTAAAGAGATCAAACTTGATCATATATCTTGATTTTCTTGGATAAAACTTAGAAGCACTTGATCCTTTAGCATCATCAAGACATCAAAACATCTTGCTTCTACATAGGAGTCATTTGACTTAATCCATCAACTGAAAGATCCTTCAATTATTTCTCGTCCTTGGAAAATTCTTTTTTGCAAGAATCAACTGCTTCTTTCATTCTTCCTCACTACGAGGTCGTGAAAACAAGACAACAATTGGTACCTCTAAAGCCCTACACTGGGGCAACGAAAGGCACCATGCAAAAACTTCAAGCGAACCTAGGGGCAGATTAGAAGTTCTCACCCAATAGGTTCCCTCCTACAAGGTCATGACGAAAGGCAACGATTGATACCTCAAAGCCTTACACTGGGGCAATGAGGGGCACCGTGCATGAGCCTCAAGTGAACATAGGGGCCGATCAAAAGTTCTCACCCATCGATGTTTTTAACAAAAAAAAAGGGGGACAAACCCTAGGATTTCAATGGATTGATCGAACATCAAACGACTCCATTGCCGTCACTCCAAAATGGTCAAGTGACTAAATCAAACAGAACACACACTCTGAGGGAGTTCCCGGAGAGATTTGCAAAAAAGATAGGATGAGGTTGCATGAATTATCACCTCTTTCAAAAGGACAGTCAATCTGTGTTTTCCAAAAAAAATTAAACAAAAATCAAAATCACAAAACAAGGAAAGAATGACATGAACATTGTACAAACTTTCCATTTCATTGCATTATTTCATATGAAGTCCGCATTTACCAAATTTCACAACAAAGGTTGCATGCATCTGCATCCCTAAAAATCATGTTGACTACATAGATTACCTACATCTAGATGTCCAAATCTTTTGAATTTAGGATGACCGGCTCTCTCGATGAGTCGATCCCTTGCTTTCTCATAAGGATGGACCCTCGGGTACTAGTACCCTCGTCTCCAGAGGACTATACATCCTCGCCTTGAGAGGACTACACGTCCTCACCATCAGAGGGCTGCACGCCTTCACCTCCAGAGGACTACATGTCCTCGCCTTGAGAGGGCTACACGCCCTCACCTTGGGTACTAGTTACCCTCACCGTTGAGAGGACTACACGTCCTCGCCTTGAGAGGACTACACGTCCTCACCATCAGAGGGTTGCACGCCCTCACCTCTAGAGGACTACATGTCCTCGCCTTGAGAGGGCTACACGCCCTCACCTTGGGTACTAGTTACGCTCACCGTTGAGAGGACTACACGTCCTCGCCTTGAGAGGACTACACGTCCTCGCCTTGAGAGGACTACACGTCCTCACCATCAGAGGGTTGCACGCCCTCACCTCCAGAGGACTACATGTCCTCGCCTTGAGAGGGCTACACGTCCTCACCTTGGGTACTAGTTACCCTCACCGTCAGAGAGCTACACGCCCTCACCTTGAAAGGACTACACGTCCTCGCCAGCAGAGGGCTGCACGCCCTCACCTCCAGAGGACTACACCTCCTCGCCTTGAGAGGGCTGCACGCCCTCACCTTTAGAGGGCTACGTGTCCTCATTTTCAGTGTGCTCGACATCCACACCTTAAAAGAGTTTAAGGTCCTCTGCCCTTAAATGCTTAACCGAGAATTGCACTTCCGTTTAAGGGGCCAGTAGTTTCCTTTTAACGGTTCCTGGGCCACCCCCTAATATTGGAGGAGGGCCAACTGTGCGAGCACAACCAGAGAGGGAGGCTATCACACAACTACTATGCATACCGGGGCAAGATTTCACCCGTGCCGCTGCAAAGAGACGAGTGCGGATCATGCGCACCAACATGACCACTCTTACACAGATATAGATGACATTGCTACTTAGCAACATTCTGCCCAGCGACCGCAACGCCAATCTCCCCCTACAAAAGTATCAGTTGGTCTGTGTCGTCCCGACATGGGTAAGTATGCATATAGTTCAACTGATTTCTGATACCATCTATTGTTTGCAGGGATCGCACCCACAAGACACCCAGTGGACCCGGAAAAGTCCAACAGGGCCCTGGGGTTTCCAGCTCTGGTTACGGGCCTCTATCAGTCCTACAGGGTGCCCGTACCCCCCCGGCAAGGTTATGTCATCATAGGTAAGTATGCACATCGCTCAACTGATTTCTGATACCATCCATTGTTTGCAGGGATCGCACCTGCAAGACACCCAGTGGACCCGAAGAAGTCCAACAGGGTCTTGGAGTTGTCAAGCTCTAATTACGGGTCTCTGTCAGTTCTACAGAGTACCTGTAACCTCCAGCAATGGCATCAGGCCCCCTACTGATCGAGCTTTCATCAAGAAGTACTGCGTCCCTAGGCAGGCGCAGGGCGAAACACCACAGCAGCATTGGGATGGCCGGTAGCGGGCAATAGACACACCGCCACCACCTCTAGAGTTCACCTCAGCTCATCCGCAAAAAGGTTAGAGCGTTGCCTACGACACATGGCCGACCAGCAGGCTACCAAGTCCAAAGCCAAAGGTAAGCAAAGTACTAGGTCAGTGACTGACAAGTCATAACGCGTCCAGCTAAAGACGTTAAAGAAGCGCTACTAGGAGGCAACCTAGTACCTTTTGAATCTATGCTTGTTATTTGATCACTTTTTATAGTAGGACGCACCTAGTTGCTCATGATCCTGGGGATTTAAATAAAACAAGCGCAAGCTCGGAAGGTAGTCATACCTCACAAAATATATATATGTATGTTTAGGTAGTGAAAATACCTTAGATATGCATGTATGTAAACAAAAAAACACTTCACAAAATATATATATGTATGTTTAGGTAGAAAGATACCTTAGATATGCATGTATGTAAACAAAAAAACACTTCACAAAATATATATATGTATGTTTAGGTAGAAAGATACCTTAGATATGCATGTATGTAAACAAAAAAATACTTCACAAAATATATATATGTATGTTTAGGTAGAGAGATACCTTAGATGTGCGTGTATGTAGCAAAAAGATACCTCACAAAATACATATATGTATGTTTAGGTAGCAAGATACCTTGGATATGCATGTATATAGCAAAAATACCTCACAAAAATATACACATGTTTAGGTAGCAAAATACCTCATGAAAAAAAAAACAAAAAAAAAAAAAACAAAACAAAAACAAACAAGAAAAAGAAATAAACAAATGATAAAAAGGAAAAAGAGAGAAAAAAGAAAAATAAGTTGTCTAGCTGAAAAACCGACATGCTTTTGAAAAGAGATGACTTCCAACTTTTCTTTGAAAAAAATTCATTGATCATAACCAATTTTTGCAAAAAAAAATGTGTATACACCTGAAAGGTGAATGCTGTGAAAATTTCCCCGGACGCCCAAAATGGACTCAGATGAATGCACAAATGGATAAAAGAGCATATTTTGGAAACATTGGGTTGATTTAAAAAGAGGAAAATGAATCCTGAGCCCTAGCATCACATGACCATAAAAATTTGACACTTGAGTGTCCGCATAGGTGCATGCATGACCAGTTTTGCATAAAGTTTCCAAATCATCATTTTTGCATTTGTGTCATGGAAATAATGTGGGGCATCCCTTTTATCCTTGAACCAAACCAAACCCCGACATGTATCATGTCTAGCCATTCTACAAACCTTGAGCCAAAATCCTGACTCACCATAAACCTTGACCTAGGGTGAGAATGTCAATCCTTACCCTCGGAAGCAAAAAAGGAAAGAAGGAAAATTCCCAATCAAAGAGTGGGCGAAAGCAAAAAGAAAAGAAAGGAAATTCCCAATCAAAGAGTGGGAGAAAGAAAAAAGAAAAGAAAGAAAATTCCCAACCAAAGAATGGGAGAAAGTAAAAAAAGGAAGGAAAGAAAGTTCTTGATCAAGGAAAAAACAGAAGAAATATGCAGAGAGGTCTTTGGACCGGACAATATCTGAACAAT
The DNA here is from genome assembly GCF_004193775.1 of Glycine soja. Classification (NCBI taxonomy): domain Eukaryota; kingdom Viridiplantae; phylum Streptophyta; class Magnoliopsida; order Fabales; family Fabaceae; genus Glycine; species Glycine soja. The sequence goes on from NC_041011.1 coordinate 34,753,079, forward strand.
ACAGAATTGTCACCAAATGAACAAAAAGAAGGAAAGGAATCCACGACCTAAAATGGTCTTCTCCTTTTGATTACCAACCAAAATCCCGTGCGCTAGCGACTTTTTCGCCCCGCACTAAACAAAAATAGAAAAAGAAAAAGCCAACAGAAAAATCAAAAGCCAAAAACACACAAAAGCCGAAAGAAGAAACCACCAAAAGAACCCATTCCCAAGGGAAGCCCTATTGATCCATGATCACGCGTGTAATTTTTGATTTGATAGGAAATAATTTGCAAAGTCAAGTCATGACATATCTATGGTTCGGAATTAGGATGAAACACTTACCTGTGCGAGATTGATACACTTTGAGTGATTTTCTTCTATTTTTGTCGAACCCAGTGTTTCCTCTAAATGGTCATTTAGAAACGAAATGCTAACATCCAAAATCTCATTTATGGTTATGAGAAAATTTCATCAGCATACTCTCCTTCCCCGGTAGACGCATTGTTTTTCACTCAAAAAGGCATATGCTGCTCTAATCAGTTGGAATATTTGTCTCTTTGCTAAAGCATGTTTGCGTTTTAGTGGAGAAAACACCGAGACTTTTTCAAGTCTCACAAGTTATCCAGAACTACGTAGGTCTGAGTTCCTCATTGGAGGATACGTAGGAGCAAGAGCCTCGCTTTTGTCGACCACACCGCCTTTTGTTGCCATGACTCAAGAGCTGGTAGCCCGCGGAGATACCTTACGGTTATCCGCACCCTTTTGTCATCCAGAGGCGGCGGGCCCGATGACAAGCAGAGACCAAATTTGGTCATTCTGCACCCTTGTATCATCCAGAGGCGGCGGGCCCGATGATACGCGGAGATACCTTACGGTTATCCGCACCCTTTTGTCATCCAGAGGCGGCGGGCCCGATGACAAGCAGAGACCAAATTTGGTCATTCTGCACCCTTGTATCATCCAGAGGCGGCGGGCCCGATGATACGCAAAGATACCTTACGGTTATCCGCACCCTTTTGTCATCCAGAGGCGGCAGGCCCGATGACAAGCAGAGACCAAGTTTGGTCATTCTGCACCCTTGTATCATCCAGAGGCGGCGGGCCCGATGATACGCGGAGATACCTTATGGTTATTCGCACCCTTTTGTCATCCAGAGGCGGCGGGCCCGATGACAAGCAGAGACCAAGTTTGGTCATTCTGCACCCTTGTATCATCCAGAGGCGGCGGGCCCGATGATACGCGGAGATACCTTATGGTTATTCGCACCCTTTTGTCATCCAGAGGCGGCGGGCCCGATGACAAGCAGAGACCAAGTTTGGTCATTCTGCACCCTTGTATCATCCAGAGGCGGCGGGCCCGATGATACGCGGAGATACCTTACGGTTATCCGCACCCTTTTGTCATCCAGAGGCGGCGGGCCCGATGACAAGCAGAGACCAAGTTTGGTCATTCTGCACCCTTGTATCATCCAGAGGCGGCGGGCCCGATGATACGCGGAAATACCCGAGTGGTTATCCGTATAAACATTCTTTTGCTATCTGTAAGACAGAACGCTTGATAGCATGCAGAGGCTGACACAGTCTTCTGCACCTTTTGTTCCTCCGGGAACAACAAGTCATTTACATGCGGAAATTTCATGGTCACCCGCGACTCTCGTCAACCGAGAGGAGCGAAATTAGTGTCATACACTGATTTTCGTCCGGGGACCTTTGCTTGATGACATGCGACCATTCTTTGGTCCTTGTGAGGTGCTTGGCATCCATCATTAGGCAATTTGTGAAATTCTGGGAACAACAAGTCATTTGCATGTGGAGATTTTATGGTCACCCGCGACTCTCGTCAAATCGAGAGGAACGAAATTAGTGTCTTATCTTTACTTTCCTTTTATCTCCAATAAAAGACAAGTAAAGAGGGGCAACTGTCATACCCTAATTTCGTCCGGGGACCTTTGCTTGATGACATGCGACCTTTCTTTGGTGCTTGTGAGGTGCTTGGCATGCATCATTAGGCAATTTGTGAAATTCCAGGACATGCCGAAAAACCAAAAAAATATTGATGCACAATCCGTAAGTTTCCGTGACACACCGGAAATCAAATGGAAGCATCGTTGCATAATTAAGTGAGGTTCCGTAACATTCCGTAAGTCAAAAAGGGGATGATTGTAATCCGCAAGGTTCCGTAACATTACGGAAAGAAAACAAGTATCGTTACGAAATTCGTAAGTTTCCGTAACTTTACGAAAAAGAATCACCAAAAAAAAAGCAGAGGGGGTGTACTTAGTAAAAATGGGGGTGCAAATAGCACCCTGGCCCACTTGGGCCCTCTAGAATATTCCTCCAAAAGGCGGTTGCTTCTGGAGGAAGCAACTTGGCTCGCCTGGGCGAGCTGGGCGGCAACCACCTCCCCTATTTTGCTATAAATAGGGGAGGAAGGCAAGAAGGAAGGGGTTCAGCCCCTTTGGCACTTCTCTCTCTTTCGAATTTGCTTGGAAAAATTGTTTCCGTGAAGAAAATCTAAGCCGAGGCGCTTCCGAAACGTTTCCGTAACGTTTTCCGTGAGGAATTTCGCAAAGATTTCAACCGTTCTTCGACGTTCTTCATTCGTTCTTCATCGTTCTTCGATCTTCAACGGGTAAGTACCTCGAACCAAGCTTTTCGATTCATTCTATGTACCCGTAGTGGTCCACATTGTGTTTCGTGCATTTTTATTCTCGTTTTGTTTACTTTTTATACCCCCTGTTGACGTGCTTAAGCCATTTTACTTAAGTCATTTCTCGCTTAACTTAAAAATAAAATAAATTTCCACCGAACGTTTGAATTGTATTATCCATTAACTTCGGTTAAAATAAATTCCGACCGTTCGGTCGTGCCGTAACCACGTCGGAAATCAAAAAGAGGTAAAAAAATAATATAATAATCAAAAAGACATCTTTTAGTAAAATAAAGCGGAAGATCAATCGGACGTTTTCTCTTTGGGATTTCTCATTCTTAATCGAATTGATTAATAACTAAAGTGAAACTAAGGCTAAAATCAACTCGCCTAGTCAAGCTCGTCCATAAAAATAGGTTTTTGAAGTTTGTCATTTCAATTTCTCACTAAGTAAAATGGATCATTTTTAAGGTCCAAACGCCTTAAAATGATCACCACTTGAGTAAAAAAGAATCACTTGATAAAAAAGAACTACGTAGGTCTGATTTTCTCATCCCAAATTGAGGAATACGTAGGAGCAAAGGGAAACACCCTTGTCGACCACAAAAAGGGGAAAAATATAAAAAGGGTATAAAAGGATATAAGGACATAAAAAGGAACGTAAAAATCAAAGTCATGTTTGCACATTCGATTAAAGGCTGCCGTCCCTTGGGGCGGACGTGTGGGGTGCTAATACCTTCCCCGTGCGTAAATACAACTCCCGAACCTTTCACTTAAAAGTTCGTAGATCGCGTCTTTTCCGGTTTTTCCGACGTTTTCCTCAAATAAACGTTGGTGGCGACTCCGCGCGTATTCCTTTCGTGGAACACGCATCCCGCGAGTCACGCGTCGCCCTCCCGCCGAAGGGTAGGTTGCGACACAGAGGCCCGTAACCCGAGCTGCAAACCCCAGGGCCCTGTTGGACTTCTCCGAGTCCACTGGGTGTCTTGTGGGCGCGACCCCTGCAAATAGTGGATGACATCAGAAATCAGTTGAGCAATGTGCATACTTACCTATGTCACGATGGCACAGACCAACTGATACTTTCGTAGGGGGAGATCGGCATTGTGGTCGTTGGGCAGAATGTTGCTAAGTGGTAACGTCATCTATATCTGTGTAAGAGTGGCCATGTTGGTGCACATGATCCGCACTCGTCTCTTTGTAACGGCATAGGTGAAATCTTGCCCCAGTATGCATAGTGGTTGTACGATAGCCTCCTCCTCTAGTTGTGCTCGCACAGTTGGCCCTCCTCCAAGATCAGGGGGTGGTCCAGGAACTGAACTGATAAAAGGAAACTACTGGCCCCTGTAACCCGGAGCACAAGTCTCGGTTAAGCATTAAGGGCAAAGGACCTTAAATTCTCTTAAGGTGCGGATGTGGAGCCCACTGAAAGTGAGGACACGTAGCCCTTCAAAGTCGGGGATGTGTCACCCATTGAAGGCGAGGGCATTCAGCCCACTAAAGGAGAGGGTGTGCAGCCCTCTGAAGGCGAGGACGTGCAACCCTCTGAAGGTGAGGACGTGTAGTCCTCTGAAGGTGAGGGTGTGTAGTCCTCTGATGGCGAGGATGTGTAGTCCTCTGATGACGAGGACGTGTAGTCCTCTAAAGGTGAGGACGTGTAGTCCTCTGAAGGTGAGGGCGTGTAGCCCTCTGAAGGCGAGGGCATGTAGCCCTCTGAAGGTGAGGACGCATAGTCCTCTGAAGGTGAGGACGCATAGTCCTCTGAGGGCATGCATGTAGCCCTCTGAAGGCGAGGGCGTGTAGCCCTCTAACGGCGAGGACGTGTAGTCCTCTGATGGCGAGGACGTGTAGTCCTTTGAAGGCGAGGACGTGTAGTCCTCTAAAGGCGAGGGCGTGCAGCCCTCTGAAGGTGAGGATGTGTAGTCCTCGGAAGGTGAGGGTACTAGTACCCGAGGGTCCACCCTTTTGAGAAAGCAAGAGATTGACTCATTGAGAGGGCCGATCATCCCAAATTCCAAAAGATGGGACATTAGGTGTAGGAAATCTACGCAGCTAACATGATTTTTAGGGCTACAGATGTATGCAACCTTTGAAATTCGATAAATGTGGACTTCATATGAAACAATGCAATGCAACGAAAAGTTGTACAATGTTCATGACATTCTTTCCCTATTTTGTGATTTTGATTTTGATTTAACTTTTTTGGAAAACACAGATTGACTGTCCTTTTGAAAGAGGTGATAATTCATGCAACCTTATCCTATCTTTTGCAAATCTCTCAGGGAACTCCCTCAGAGTGTATGTTCTGTTTGATTTAGTCACTTGACCATTTTGGAGTGACGACAATGGAGCTTTTTGATGTTTAATCAATCCATTGAAATGCCAGGGTTTGTCCCCCCTTTTTTTTGTTTAAAAACATCGACGGGTGAGAACTTTTATTCTGCCCCTAGGTTCGCTTGAGGCTCATGCACGGTGCCCCTCATTGCCCCAGTGTAGGGCTTTGAGGTACCAACTGTTATCTTTCGTCATGACCTTGTAGCAAGGGAGAATGAAAGAAGCGGTTGATTCTTGCAAAAAGAATTTTCCAAGGACGAGAAATAGTTGAAGGATTTTTTCAGTTGATGGATTAAGTCAAATGACTCCTATTCTTGATAACTCACTTCTCTCTAAAAAAGACAAACTTTCCAGAATGATAAAATGAGGTCACATGAACGTCTATATTTTTACTTGAAAATACAGTCAATCAAATGCTTTTTTTTATTTTTATTTTGAAACTTATTTTTGCTTTACTTGTCGTTTTACGGCACCCTCACCAAATGTGTAGCACGAGTAATTTCTAATTGAACGGTCTTGGAAGTCCAAACTCAGGAGCGCAGGTCGCTTGACCAAACAGACCAATGGCTTACACCCATATTCCGGTGAAAGTTGAATAAGCAAAGATGCGTTTGTGAGAGGATGAGGGACAAAGATATCAAATTTATCCATTTTATTTAGCATTGTAACTGTGGTTTACAATAATGGCATAAACTTGAAAATCCTGATGAGTCATTAGAGACATCTAACAACAGCTTTCAAAATTGCCCCATGTGTGGCATCTCTTGTCAATGTCAGGATTTACATGCGATTCTCCTCAAATTTCAGCCAGCCCGCATCAATTAGACCTTGCACCTTACACTTCAAGGCCCTACAATGCTCAATGGAATGCCCCGGGGCTTCTCCATGACAAGCACACGTTGCGTTCAAGTCGTATTCTCGGAGAAATGGAGGTTGATGAACCTTGGCTGGGGTTATGGCTATCATTGAATTATCAAGTAGATATGGGAGCAAGTCAGCATAGGACACATGGGGTGAATTCTATAGGCTTTTTCACTGCAAAATTCATTTCTTGGTTGGTGTTTTGGTTTGTGCTAAAGGTGGTGTTCGCCATTGGAAGTGCGGTAGACAGGCTTTGTGGTTGATTAAGGGATGGCCTTTGTGGATAACTGGGTGGTGGGTATGGAGAAGGTTTGTTATTGGCTGAGTAATGATATTGTTGGGTTGGTGGGAAACTTGGCTGTATAGAAATGGCAGTCACAGCATGGGTTTCTCCCTCATTCTCACCCTCTTCATTTGCCCCAGTTTTTTTGCATTTATCAAAGCATAATGATCAGATTTGCCTCTTTTTAGACCCACTTCAATCATTTCATCAGCGAAGACCAAATCCACAAAGCTTGAAGGTGTGTAACCCACCATTTTCCATAATAGAACACTAGTAATATGTCTACTATCATTGTTATTATTTCTTTCTTCGTCATTGAGGGAAACACTTGGGCTGCCAGATCCCTCCACCTTTGAGCGTATTCTTTGAAAGATCTGTGCCCCCTTTTTGCACATGTTCTATAGTTGCATCCTATCTGAAGCCATTATACTGACACTGCCTAACGAAGGCAACCATTAGGTCCTTCCAAGAATGGACTCGGGAAGGTTCCAAGTTAGTGTACCAGGTAATAGCTACCCCAGTAAGACTTTCTTGGAAGGAATGTATCAGCAATTCCTCATCTTTTGCATATGCCCCCATCTTCCGACAATACATCTTTAGATGATTCTTGGGACAAGTAGTCCCCTTGTACTTGTGAAAGTCCAGTACCTTGAACTTGGGAAGGGTGATGATATTGGGTACTAAGAAAAACTCTTCTAGGTTAGCAAAGGCATAATCTCCACCTCCTTCAATGGCCCTGAGCCTTTCCTCTAGATGATCCAACTTTCCCATTTCTGCCATAGCATAAGGGTTTTTACTTGTTGTGGAATGCAAGAGGTGTAGTTGTGGGTGATACTGAGGGCCCTCCAAAGTGTTTTACAGGGGTATACCGCCAACTGCTTGCCCTTCAGTGGCATATCCGAGCCAAGGCTCAAAGTCGGCTAGATTGTGGTGGGGAATTTCATGTGTCTCCCCCACGGTTTAAGAGACATGTGCATGATCAGTTTGGGGTTGTTGGCTCTCAATGGGTATAGGAGTGGAGTTATTGACATTCTCATTGGGAGTGCACGCCACATTGGGTGGCGTATAGTTGGGAGGCAAGCCATATAGCGGGAAGGCGTGCTCGTTTTGAATTTGCACATCATGGGGTCGTCCGTACTTCCCAAATCTTTGCCCACCATATCTGAGGTTGGATGATTCATTTGGTTGAGATTAGATGGGGGCATCGGGTTCACCTTAGCAACAACCTTGGTAGCGACAACTGCAACCGCATTGGCTTCCATTATCTTCTTCATGCTCATCATGGCCTCCATCATTGTGGCCATTTGCTCTTTCATGGCCTCCATGTCGGCCTTCATCTGCTCTTGCACCTCCTCTACTTCACCCATTATTCTAGCTCTAGCACAGGTTCGATAAGGGCACCATAAAGCATTTTCTTTTCTTTTTGATAACAATGATTAAGTTCTTTTTTTTCAAGGAAAGAATGCAACGGGCAATGCAACCAATGAAAAGCACGGATGTATGCGAATGATGCACAATATTGCGAATTTTTATGCAGGACATGGGGTTGAATCAATTTAGATTTTCAACATGGTCCATGACATCTTTGTCAAGGTGAAACTAGAAGTAACAAGGACATCAACAATCCTAAATGTGTTTGGCAGTAGACAAAGCAGTGATGTAACTCGATCCATCTTTTGCCCCAATTTTTGCAAGATGGTTACTTACATATTTCAACTTGACTTGATGAACCTTTTCGTAAAAGCATGAGCTTGGTTCAACCCTATAATCCAAGGAATGGCAATTTTGATCGCCAATACTTCAACAACATTTCATAGGGATGAATGACTCGGGCATACTTTAAGCTATGCATGGAAAATGTAATTATGAAATTGAGATGCCCGAAGAAACATCATTTCCTAGTTAACCATGCGTTAGGTAACATGTTCAATCATTTTGTTTTTAAGTGAAACGGGTTTATGATCCCAACATTGTTGGCTCATGGTACCTAATATATGCAACTAAGAATGCATCATGAATTTTCATGCTTCCCTTTTTGTTTTTGTTTTGTAGAGGAAAATGCAAGGATCATGCATGAGCGAACATGAAAACAAAAGGTATGCAGTTTGTAGAACAAAACGTATGTTGAACGCATATGCATGATGATGCAATGACTCATGCAAAATGTGATGCTGGAATATGATAACGGACAAATGCATGAACGATATGTTCATTATGATGCCATGAAGAGATGCTTATGCGATGCATGATATGAATGCATTTACAGACACGAGGGCCCGAAAAATCATCTCTTCTTACTTGCGCATTTGGGGGTGTTGTGCCCCATGTGTGCAGTTTAAGAAGGTGATATGGATCTTCCAGCTTCCCATGACAAAAGACGAGACCAACATACAACGCATGTGTGACGACATGATGTAGACACGCAAAAGCATAACACGGGGATGCACATAGTATGACAATATCCATAAATAATTACAAGCAAAGGCGTACATGACATTTTGGACTACATGCATGGCAGTGTTTAAAATGACACGCAGCGTGTTTGCTCTATGCCCCTATTTTAGGGACCTACACGGGAGGAACCAAAAGGCCTTTTAATGATAATTCCCAAGGTGGTCATATCTCTCTTGATGGTCTCTAGATATATCATCCCCTTCGAAGAACATATTGCGGCTGTAGGGACTACTAGCAACAATATGTTATCAAAGAGAAAAACTCTAGATGAGGGTTCACTGTAATCAAGCAAGTCGGAGACCTAGCATGACCACAGATTCACCTCCACTCCTTATTTACCTCATGCAGACATTTTAAAACACACTAAAAGCATCAAAAGAATTTATATATACAAGAACATAAGAAAAAAAGACAAAGAAAAAGAATAAAAGGGAAGTCATAGTAAGGAAAACACACTGATTGATTGGCCTAACTCTCTAACAATAGTCCCCAGTGGAGTCGCCAACTATCGCAACCTACCCTTCGGCGGGAAGGCGACCGCGAGGGCTCACAGGTGCGTCTTCCATGGGAGGAAGATGTGCGGAGTCGCCACCAACATTTATTCGAGGAAAATGTCGAAAAAACCGGAAAGGTGTGGTCTACGAACTTTAAGTGTGAAAGGTTCGGGAGTTGTATTTATGCATGGGGAAGGTATTAGCACCCCACGCGTCCGTCACAAAGGACGGCAGCCTTTAATCGAGTGTGCAAAGATGTCTTCAAATTGTTTTATTTTTCCTTTTTTACGTTTTTATGTCTTTTTATGCCTTTTTGTATTTTTTATCTTTTTGTGGTCGACAAGGGTGTTTCCCTTGCTCCTACATATTCCTCAATTGTGATAAGGAAATCAGACCTACTTAGTTCTTTCAAAAGGGGTGAATCAAGTGATTCTTTTTACTAGGAAGGGGGTCATTTAAGGCGTTGGACCTTAAAATGATCCATTTTACTTGGTGAGAAAGCTAAGGCGTTCGATCTCTAACCATCTCACGAGGTCGACAAAAGCGGGGCTTTTGCTCCTACGTATCCTCCATCGAAGAGGAAATAAAGTTACATGTTGATTTTATGCTTTTGAACGGTCCATGTTAACCGATAAAAGCAAAGAGGATCGTTTAAGGCGTTGGACCTTAAAACGGTTTTTAGTGATTTTTTGTGGACAAAGCTTGATTTGTGAGTTGATTTTAACCTTAGTTTCACTTTGGTTATTAGTCAACTCATCCAAGGAAACTTCCAAAGAAAAACGTCTGATTGATTTTTTTGATTATTTTATTCAAAGATATTTTGATTATTTTATTATTATTTTGCCTTTTTTGGTTTAACCGAGATACCAGCGTGAATGATCAGTTAGATTTTGTTTTAACAGTGATTAAACGAGATTACAATGCAAATGATCGGTTGAAATAAATTTTATCATTTATTAGGTGAGAAAACAGCTTAAATAAACGGTTAAAGCACGTTAAAAATGGAAGAAAAGAAAACTGAAAGTAAGCGAAATTAAAGTGAAAGTACACAAAACAAGTAGGAACCACTAAGGGTGCATAGAATGAACTGAAAGATTCGATTTCGGGAACTTACTGGTTGAAGACCGAAGAACGACGAAGAACGAACGAAGAATGGTGAAGAATGATGTTGAACGATGAAGAATTTCCACAGAATCGCTTACGGAAGCGTTACGAAAGCACTTCGACTCGATTTTTTCTTCACGAAAACGTGTTTTTGTCCAAAATAGCCGAAATGCATAGCTAAGGGGTGATGAGTATTTTTTGAAACAGCCCCCCTCCCCTATTTATAGGGAAAAAGAGAGGTGCTTTCCGCCTAGAGACTTAATGAAGAAGATTTATAAGCGCACCCGAATTACTAAGTTCACCCCCCTTTTCGTATTTTACGGGAAAGTTACGGAAGCCTTATGGAAGTGTTTCGAATTTGATTTTCATCTTTTTTTCTCTTCCCTTTCATCAATGTTAAGTGAAATATGTTTACCCAAGGTTTTCAGAAATTTTACGGAAGCATTACGGAAGCCACGGAAGCCCCGAAAACCATTTTTCAAAAACATGGAAGAGCTTGCCGCCCAGTTGCTTCCTCCTTAAGCAACCCAACTTCCAAGATGTTCCGGAAGGGCCTAGACTCGAATTTCTATTTACACCCCTATCTTGATAAGTTCACCCCCCATTTTTGTGTTTTTGGTTGTTTTCTTTCCGAAATCTCACGAAACTTTACGGATTCCGTAACGACATCCATTTTCTTTCCAGAATGTTGCGAAACTTTACGAATTACGCAACAATGCTCTTTTTGACTTCCGGAATGTTGCGGAACTTTACGGGTTGCGCAACAATGTTTCTTTTTTACTTCCGGAATGTTGTGGAACTTTACGGATTACCTAACGATGGAGGTTAAGTACCTCGAGGCAGTCAAACGAAGGTTGCATGCCACCAAACAATGGTCCCCGGACGAAATTAGGGTATGACACCTTTTATTCTAACCTTGAAATTCAAGAAAGTACCTTGATTTCTGAGGTCTATGGGATAAAGATGGTCATTGACCAACCTCTCTTCTATGATTTGAGCCAATTGTCTAGCGAAGGTGCACCATTTGAAGGTACACTGGATGATGATTGGAAATTTGATTTTTCTGTGCATGATGCACGCCGGTTAGTTTGCACTAACCTAGCGGATATGACCGGAAGGCTGCTTGCCGGTTCATTGGCTCTTGAAAGCTGCATCCTTCACTATCTTATTGTTCGTATCTTACTCCCAAGATCTTCAAACCTTGCACAGGTTTCTGAAGAAGATCTTATAGTCATGTGGGCCTTTCATACCGGCCGACAAATTGATTGGGCACATTTAGTCCGGTATCGCATGCATAAGGCATTGCGATTAAATGCTCTCTTACCCTATCCACATTTAGTCACTCTTTTCCTTCAACATTTTAACATCTCTCTTGATTCTGAACGTTATGTTCAAATCAAGAGATCTTTCTTGATTGGTGCTGTTGTGGTTACGTCCTTTGGTTACCGCAAAGAGCGTGATGGATCTTGGGTAAAAAATGGTGCTCAACCAAATAATGATGAAGGACAATTAACAGTTGAAGGGGACTCTTCTCTCCTTTAGAGTATTTTGGACAGGTTCGATGGACTCCAAACCTATGTTGGTGAAAGGTTTGATGCTTTGGAACAACAAGTGGACATGCAATTCGATGCAATGGACTCAAGGATCACAAAGGTTGAGTAAGATGTCACCATCATTTGTGACTGCCTTGATTTACCTCCACCACCACCATCATTTTAGACTTTATATTTATTATTATATTTTGTTTCTAAAGCCTTGTATTTGGCTATATGCTTATGACATTTGAACACTTAGTATTTTTAATATTTGCTTAGTATGACTGAATATTTATGGATTGTGGTATATGACTATGTGGTTTGCATTTTAATTTGGTTTATTCATGTCTTGCTTAATGAATGGTTTAGAATCTGTTATGTTTGTTTTACAAAGTATGCTTTGTGTATATTTTATATTATGTATGTTTTACACACTTTGGCCTTTTTGATGTTGCCAAAGGGGGAGAGAAAAATGGGTATTTTAAGAAATCAAGATATTATATTTTCAAAACTTTAAAATTAAGCATAAATTCAAAAAGAAAGGGGGAGAAAAAGATGAGTGATTGGTAGAACAAAACTTGTATGTATCCTCTTGATTTCAGGATTGTCATCATAAACAAAGGGGAGATTGTGGAAGCAATGACTTCCAAGATTATTTTGATGATGCCAAAGAATCAAGAGTTAAGCAAGTTCCAAAGAATCAGGCTTCAAAATCAAGATTCAAGAATAATCAAGATCAAGATTCAATACTCAAGATTCAAGAATCAAGAGAAGACTCAATCAAGATAAGTACTAAAAAAATTTTCCAAAACATTGAGTAGCACAAGAAGTTTTCACAAAATCATTACCAAAGAGTTTTACTCTCTGGTAATCAATTACCAGAAGGTAGTAATCGATTACCAATGTTTTAAAATGTTAGATTTCAAATTTCAAGAGTCACAACTTGTGTTTAAACAGTTTTAAATCATTTTAAACTTGTGTAATCGATTACACAATACTTGTAATCGATTACCAGAGTTCTAAACATTTTGATTTTCAAAATTTAAACATAAAGAGTCACATCTGTTGATGTGTAATCGATTACACCTTAATGGTAATCGATTACCAGTGAATAATTTCGAAATATAAATTTTCAAAAGTCACAAATCCTCAAGTGACTTGTTTCTGAAGATTTTTTCAAAAGTCACAACTTTTTAAGTGACTAGTTTTCAAAAGAGTCACAATTTTTAAAGGGTGACTAGTTTTAAAGAAATTGTCAAGAGTCACGAACTTTAACTTGAGGCATCAAGAGATTATAAATATGTGACCATGACATCAATCTTTCAATGAATCTTTCAACAATCTTTCAACGCTTTTTTACAGAACTTTTTAACTCATTTCTCTTCATCTTTCTAAAAGTTTTCGTTCAATACTTTCTCTTTCAAGAAAACTTCTTTGATCAAAAACTTGTGCTATTCTTTTTCATTCTCTTCTCCCTTTGCCAAAAGAATAGAAAGACTAACCGCCTAAATTATTTTGTGTCTCCCTTCTCTCTTGACAAAAGATTCAAAGGACTAATCGCCTGTGATTTCTTTTAATTCTTCCCTTTACCTTAAGTAAAAGATTTCAAAGGACTAACCGCCTGAGATATCTTTTGTTTCCCCTTACAAAGATTTGAAGGACTAATCGCCTGAGAATTCTTTGTCCCACCACATTGGAGGGTACATCCTTTGTGGTACAAGTAGAGGGTACATCTACTTGGGGATTGTTATACTGAGAATAAGAGAGGGTACATCTCTTGTGGATCAGTTCAAGTGGAGGGTACATCCACTTGATTATTCAAAGAGAACAAGGGAGGGTACATCCCTTGTGGATCTTTGGCTTGTAAAGGATTTTACAAGGTTGAAAAGAAATCTCAAGAACCGCAGGTTGCTTGGGGACTGGATGTAGGCACGATTTGTGGTCGAACCAGTATAAATCTTGTGTTTGTCTTCTTCTTCCCTACACTCTTTAATTTCCACTGTGTACTTTTAATTATCGCTTTTACTTTTGGTTAAGTTTCTATTTATGTTCTTTACTTTCTTAACTTAGTAGTAAAAGCCTAATTGAATCTAGTAACATTAAGAAGGATATATTTTTTAATTAGTCAAGACATGTTCATAATTAATTCAACCCCCCCTCCCACCCCCCCCCCCTTCTTAATTATTCTGAGGCCACTTGATCCAACAGGCAGCTTGCTAAGTGTTTCTATAAGTGATTTCATTTGCTTAGCTAGCAGCTTGTTCTATGCCAATAGTGCATCTTGTGAAGAAAGCTCTAAGAAGCTTGTCTTTGTGGGTACATGGGTTCTATCACGCAGAATGGCATGATCACTAGCAGCCATATTCTCAATAAGTTATGTTTCTTCTTCAGGAGTCTTCAATTTAATTTTTCCTCTAGCAGAAGCATCCAATAATTGCTTGGAATGTGGTCTCAAACCATCAATGAAAATGTTCAGTTGAATCGGCTCGGAGAATCCATGAGTTGGTGTCTTCCGCAGCAAGCTACGGAATCTTTCAAGAGCTTCACTCAAGGATTCATCTGGAACTGATGGAATGAAGAAATAGTTTCCTTGCCTTCAGCTGTCGTTGATTCTGGGAAGTATTTCTTCAGAAATTTCTCTACTACCTCTTCCTACGTCTTGAAGTTGTTTCCTTTAAAAGAATGCAACCACCTCTTGGCTTCTCCAGCCAAAGAAAATGAAAACAAGCTGAGCCTCACTGCATCTTCCAGCACACCTATAATTTTCGCTACGTTGCAGATTTCTATATAAGTAGCAAGGTGTGCATAAGGGTCTTCATTTGGCAAATCATGAAACAAATTTCCTTGAATCAACTGGATCAAGGAATGAGGGTATGTGATGTTGTGAGCTTGAACCTCTGGCCGCGCAATACTTGTGAAAAATTGTGGCACGATAGAGCTAGAATAGTCCTCAAGAGTCACCCTCTATGGTTGATCTTCAGCCATGATATGTGCTTCAGACGCACCAACTTCAAATTCCCTTAAGTCTGTTGGAAATGCTAAAGATGATTCAGACGAACGAGCTCCCTCCGAACTTGGTTGTGTTGTCCTCTCTTGCAAAGCTTTTCTCCTCCTTTCTGCGTTGTTTCTCCTACAAGTAGTTTCAATCTCCAAATCTAATGGAGCTAAATTCCACGCTAAAGAATTACCCCGCATACAAGAAGCATTAAACAGAGCAACAGTTAACCAAGTCAAGGAAAGAAAAAAGAATTCTAACTATCTATTCATAAAATCAATCAAAGAATAAAGAATAAATGTTTACAAACTGAATTATACTCTCTTTGCGGAAAGAAATTCCCCGACAACGGCGCCAAAAACTTGTTCGTGTGTCGGCAAGTGTACCGATTGGCACAAGTAGTATATTAAAACGGTAAGTCCGAGTGTCGAGTCCACAGGAAATTTGTTTCACTCAGAAATTGTACATCCAATATGCAAACATTTGTATAAACTAAAAGAAAAGTAAACATCAAGTTGAATTTTGTACTACAGTCTCTGTGAATAAAAACTAAATATCTAGAAACTCAAGGGTGAAAATAGTCAAGTAAAAAGTGTCGGGTTGTTCTACTAAATTTTCCTTGATGTTACTATGTATTTTTCTCTATTTAATGTTATCCTAGTATTCGTATACTGATAAATTACTCAAACCAAGATCCCTCTAGTGAATGAGCCTAACTCTCTTTAAACCTCGTCCTTGATCCCCCAACAAACTCAGCCTAAAAGATTTGCATTAAGTCTACAGCATAACGAACTAGATCACTGCACTCCATTCCTAGACATACATATTTCTAGCTTGCTCTACCAAGTTCTAAGGCTTTAAAGCATTTCCCAATGCTGAAAATCCTAATTATACACACAAATGGGTGATCAAGCCATAAGCATGCAAAAATAAGCATAAATAGAAGCAATAAACAAAAAAAGCAACATTAAATAGATAGTGCAAGAGTATTACATCAAGGGTTCAACAGAACTTCCCAACCAAGAGGCTTAGCCTACCATTAAGAGAAATATGCTCTCAATACAAGAAGGAATAGAGTTTGGTGAAAGAAAAAGGCAAAGAATGGTTGAGGAGGTCTCCTTCAACCTCTAAAACCCTAGTTTCACTCCGCCAACTTCAGTGTTTTAAAGGCTCTTGGACGTTTCAGCTTTTGAAGGCTCGCTTAGCGAGACTGTCTCGCTAAGCGAGAGTAAGTGAATTTTGGCTTAGCGAGCTGGGCGAGCTAAGCGTGAGAAGGGACAACGACCTCTCTGGGCGGGCTTGTGGTGCACTAGGCGAGCACATCTCTGACTGATCCTCTTCTAGGGTTTCCCAACCCGCTAAGCGAGCTGTCTGCTTTGCTAAGCGGATCTGCCTCGCTTAGTGAGTCATCAGCTACTTGAACCTTCTTTTCTTTTAGCCTGAAACTGAATTGGTTTCGACATTAATTCACAAAATGAGAATATCTACTATATAAAATCACACTAAACATGAAAATATGTACAATTCCTACAAAAAGAACCATAAATTAGAGATAAGGCGCTAATTCCGTGCAAATATTCAATACAAAACTAAGTCGTGAATAACGATTAACAGCGAGCACCCTCGCGCTAAGCGCAAGTTTTGAATTTTTAAAAAAAACTAAGATAAAAGACCAAAAGACTTCATCCTTGGTGCGCTAAGCAAGCCACGCTCACTAAGCATGTGGATCATAAATGCAACTGTAATTGTCAGGCCACGCACTATGCGTGATACTCGCGCTAAGCAAGAGGGTTGTAACTGCAAGCAGTTTCGTAAACTGCCCTAAACCCTTAAACCTTCCCCTTTTCTTTTTCTTCTTTCCTTCTTCACGCAAAATTTGTCCCTCTCCCCATGCTACTCTCTCTTCCCCTACCTCTCACTCATTCAACTTTGTGTTCCTCTTCCTTATCACCTTCTCACTCTAGCTCCACCATTTTTCTCATGCCACACTCTAAGTATAATACTCTTTTCTGTTTTATTTTTGTAATCATTCATAGGGTGCATTCATGGATTGTAATTTCAAGTTTTGCATTGTGTTTTTGATCTCGAATGTTTGTCTGATTTTAATTTCATTATTATTCATAGGGTGCATTGTAGTTTTATTTTGAAAATCTTTTGTGAGCTCGCTAAGCCTTCATATCGTGCTTAGCAAGTTCATGAAATTAGATGAATATGTTCATGAGTTATAGGTTTATGTTGAGTGTTTGTGTTTGGGATTATCGCACCACCTCGTGCTAAGCCCCAATGTCTTTTCAGTACCTCATGCAATGGCTTAGCACGCACTCTCACGCTAAGCCCCAATGTTGTTTTACATTTTGTGTGTCCTTTTGTTTCTCTACATGGGCTTAGCATGCCACCTCACACTAAGCCCCAGAGTCTATCTATCTTCCATGCATGGGCTTAGTGCGCAGCCTCGCGCTAAGCCCCAGTGTCTTTTAATGTGATGGTGCACAGGCTTAGCACCCACCACGCACTAAGCCCCACAACCCTAAGGCTTGTACCTATTTTGCCTAGGCTTAGCGAGCACCTCACGCTAAGCCCAATTTCCTCACTACCTCGTAATTGAGCTTAGCAGGCACCTCACACTAAGCCCAGCCTAGGATTAGTGCATTGGCGCTAAGAACCCATATGGCGGCTTATCGCCCACCTCTTTTTGTTGCACCGGCGCTAAGCACCCCTATGGCGGCTTAGCGCCTAGCCTATATTCTGATTTTCTTTTACTTTCTTTCACTTATTTTAATTAATTGTACTTGGATTCTTATTGGTCCTATTTTTGTTTTCCTTTGTAGATGGCCTCAAAGAAGAGCCATGATGGCCCTAGTAGACCTCAGGAGGGAAGCCCACATTGGACTCCTCCCGGTTTATCTCTGAGGTTGCCTGGGTCCAATACCAGGACAACGTTAATCTCTAGAGCATTCTTCCAGAGAGGAATGTGGAGCTCGTGACCGCTCTGCATGACGAGTCTTATAATGAGATCCATATGCGATAGTGGTATAGATGCCTCACCCGCTTGCTAGAGAAGCAGATCGGCGTGGCATTGGTGAAGGAGTTCTACTCCAACATCTATGACCTGGAGGACAGCTCTCCAAAGCAGTGTCGAGTACGGGGGAAGGTCGTTAAATTCAATGCTCAGACGTTCAATGCCTTCTTGGAGATCCTCGTCATCATTCCAGAGGGGGAATAGCTGACCATATACTCCTAATACCTCCACAGCTACCCTGATCACCAGACCATTACGGCTAAGCTATGCATGTCGGGCGGTCAGTTCACTATGAACATTGAGGGAGCTCCATGGAAGATTCTGCAAAAGGACCTCACCATCCTCGCCCAGAAGTGGAGCGTCCTCAATTACTTCAACCTCAACCTTAGCTCTCACACCTCCGACCTCAACATCGACCACGCTTGACTGATATATGGGCTAGTGATGATGATGGACATAGATTTGGGCAACATCATTTCTTTCCAGATTACGCAAATCACCTAGTCCAGTTCATCTGGGCTCAACTTTCCTACCCTAATCATGGCCCTTTGTGACGCAAAGGGGGTCACTTCTGACTCCCTAACTTTTGAGTTGCTAAGTCCCATGATCAACTTGGCCTACATCCAGAAGAATTGTCAGAATCCAGCAAATCCTTCTATTGTCTTTTTTGGGGTCGAGGCAAGTTAGGGCCCAAGCTACCCCAGACGCTCCACCAGCTCCTCCTCCAGTCATCTCTCCTTCTCCTACAGGCCAACCCTCTTCCTAGCCGAAGCAGCTCATCCCCATGATGTAGAGCCTCCACCATGGCTAGTACCTAGTCATCCAAAGCCTCTACCAGCTCTCCATTCAACTCTCCATCCAGCCACCGTTGATGATGCCGGTGGCTTTCCTGGAGCAATTCGCTTGGCCAGGGGTCTAGCTTCCCTCTATCGGGGGAAGGGGGTAACACCTCTTGTGCTGGAGATGATGTTGATGTCTCAGATGCCGATGCTGATGATGATTATGTTGTGGACATCATGGTAGCTCAGAGAGCTTAGGATCCGTGGCCCGCACAGGACTGAGGCCCATTTTGATCAGGATTTTTCTTCTCTTTTTCTTTATTTAGTCTTATTTTTATTTTATTTATCTCACATTTATGACAGTTAATTTTAGTTATTTAAATTCAATTATTTTGTAGTTTTTAATTCAGTTTGATGCATGACAGATACTTAGGTATTGGTTGCAACATGTTTGATTAAATCGACTACACAAGTGAGATGAACTGCATACTGATGAATAGTGTGTGAAATTTCTTATTCTCGTGTGAGCATGCGTCATTGCGAGTGATAGAGTGTGCATTAAATGCATGTGAGTGAAGTGGTTAGCATGTTTGATAGGAAATCATGGAATGATGAACTGAATGCTTCATATTACTGGGTGAGTTGTGTGAACCTTAACTGTGAGAGAATGAATGATTTTAATTTCCTGATTCTACATGATTCTTGGACTATTTGAATGCACACATAATGTGGAGAAGATCAAGGCCATGTTGTTTATTTTATTTTTAGCTACTTAGCCAAATAGCTACCCTATCACTAGTGAATGAATGAATCCCTTGCCCCCTGTTGAGCCTAATGTGAATGAATGTGTTGTTAAACCCTGAGCATAATGAAATTGATGTTGTAACTACCCTATTTTAGGTTATAGGAGAGCACTTATGGATCAAGACAAATTTGCCCCAAATTTGGAGGAGTATCTTGAGTAATTTTTGTTGCAGGGACATTAATAACAACACACAACTAATGTGAGTTGTAGTATATGATAAAATGCTCCATTATTATGGTTAATTGCCAAAAAAAAAGAGAAAAATGTTTATTTATTTTGAGAAATAGGAGCTGGAAGCAACTATGTGCCAAATAGATTATATGTGTTGTTAAGTGTTGCAAAATAATAAGATTAGGGTTGTGAAATATGAGCTATTGTTTGTGAAGAAAATAGTGAATGAATGCTCTCCTAGGACCTAAGCTTTGAATCCAAAAAAAAATCATGATTTCTTTGTTAGCCCGATCACATTACATGGTTAATAAAGACCTTAGTGATCCACATTATGTATGTATGATTGCATTGAATGAAATGATATGCAAAGTTAGGAATTTTATTTTTGGTTGTTGTGATTGAAACACTTATAACTGAGACATTTGTGTGCTTGAGAGAAACATTATCCTTGTGAGGAATGAAGCATGGCTGGTCCCCATTGATGCTTGTCGTACTTGCTAACCTATTTTATCTCCAGGTACATTCTTGCATACTTCTATCATGAGATTTTGACAAAGGTGAATGATGCAATCCTACCCCGCAAGAGCATTGGATAGAAGACTCCAAGTAGATTGGGCCAGAGATCCAAGGGAAGGCCCTAGGGTTCTCATGAGCCTTAGGGTAGATTTTGAGCCCATGGGCTAAGTATGAGCCCGCTTATCTTTGTAAATATTACAATAGGTTTTTTTCCCTTCATTTAGGCCTTGTATTTTGGCAATTCTAGTATTATAGGGTTTTAGCCTTGTATTTCGAGGCATTTTGAGTAGTCTTTGTAGTAGGGACTTTTTTTTGTAT